>NC_060141.1:814662227-814991513 GCF_021461385.2 Schistocerca piceifrons
CTTGATGGAGCCACTATGATGTTTATGTGGGTCCCTGGGTACATCGGTCTGATGGGAAACGAGGTGCTGACGCTGTTGTGCCACAGCTTCAGTCCTCATTCCTTGGCCTGCTAGTTCTTCCAGTTCCTCATATGATCTTTTATCTATATCATACTCCACAAGCCATGTAATGGTGTGCGGTGGAGGGTACTTTCGGTACCACTATCTGATACATACAGCCCTGTTCCACTCGCGAATAATGTATTGTTCTAATTTCTCGAATTTTCTCCTCATAATCCATACGAGACATGGATGTGGGGGCAGTGAAATGTCCCCCCCTGCGGGTCCGGGGTAAGAATAGGCCCGAGGTATTCCTGCCTGTCGTAAGAGGCGACTAAAAGGAGTTTCAACCGTTTCGGCCTTTTATGTGATGGTCTCCCTTGGGGTTTGACCTCCATTTTTCAAAATTCTACAGAAGTACGAGCCTTTTGGGGAAGGACACCTTACATGGTGTACCACTGGTCCTAAGTGCACTAAGACCTTGGCACTCAGCATTGCACTGGCGTTGTAACCATACCCACTATTCCTCAAATTGGGCCTAAACGCCTGATGGGTTGTCCAAGTTACGCCCATAATGCATCTCCATCTGCACCAGCGATCATGATGGACTTTCCATGGCACCAGAAATCCAGCACAGTAGCCAGCCCGTTGTGGTGGGGTCGTCATGTACCCTCTAGGTTGTAGCCCCCTGACAACACAGGGATCGTACTGCCGATACCTGAGCTGCACCCTCCCCACGTCGGCCAAGGAGTAGATGCCCGTCTCCTTGGGGCATCAGGACTCCCAGCAATGGTCATCCTGCCAGGTGGCCCTTGCTGAGGCTGGGTGGCGCCCGTGGGGAGAGCCCCTGGTCGGAGTGGGTGGTATCGGGGCGGACGTTTCGCAGATGAAACGTCAACACGTATCAGGTCGCTCTGCGGCCGAGTCTTTCAAAAGAAAAGGTACCGTTTCTAGTTCTGGTTCTCCTGCCCTTTCCCCCTTGGCCACTCCATGGGAGGAGGGACAGGCCCGCCGGCTTGGGGCGAAGTACTTCCCCCGCTATTTGGTCTGTTCTCGAACCGATGGGGGGACGTTCGCCACCTCCAAGCCCATGTTCTTTGTTCAGCACATTGAGGACGTCTTCGGGGAAATCGAGGCTCTCAGCAAGATGCGATCCGTGTCCGTTCTTATCAAGACCACCTCCGCCACACAGTCGGCGGCGCTCCAGGCGTGCGACCGCCTAGGGGACATCCCAGTATCCATTGTCCCACATCTGGCACTAAATAAGACGCAGGGGGTTATTTTTCATCGTGACCTCCTGCTACAATCTGATGAGGAGCTCAGGGCCAACCTGGAGCGCTGCGGCGTGCATTTCGTCCGGCGAGTCCAGCGCGGCCCCAACGACCGTCGCATCGACACCAGGGCCTTTATCCTCGCCTTCGAGGGGGACGTTCTCCCGGAGAAGGTAAAGGTGATGTGCTACCGGTGCGACGTGCGACCTTACGTCCCACCTCCTATGCGCTGTTTTAGGTGTTTGCGCTTTGGGCACATGTCGTCACGGTGTGAGGCTGAGCCCCTTTGTGGCGATTGTGGACGTCCCCTTCGTGAGGAACATACATGCACCCCACCACCTAGGTGCATTAATTGTCCTGGCGTCCACTCGCCTAGATCCTCAGACTGCCCCGCCTATCAGAAGGAGAAGAAGATACAAGAAATTAAAACTTTGGATCGGCTCTCTTATTCTGAGGCCAGGAAGAAATATGACCGCCTTCATCCCGTGCCATTGACCACTTTGTTTGCCTCAGTTGTGTCCACTCCTTCCGCGGTATCCTCACCCCTATCCTGTCCCCCCTCCGCCTCCTCCGCCCATCAGGGGGCTCTGCCTCCACCTCCCAAATCCCTCCCTTCCAAATCCTCCTCCCCCATGGCCCCCACCCCCTCTGCCCCAGGGGCCACCCCTCCTCCTCCTCCTCCTCCTCCCCCCACGCCACCTGAGAAGCGATCCTCTTCTCAGGCATCCATCGGGGAAACGTTCCGGACCCCAGCTTCCGAGGTCCGGCGTTCCAAAACGGACCCCGCGCGTGAGGACCTTCTTTGGGTCCAGGCCACCATCCCTGTGCCTCCTCTGCCTTCCAAGAAGGCCTCCAAGAAGAAGTCTCTATCCCCCTCTCCACCCCGGCGCGTTTCGTCTGACACTTCATCCGTGAGTCGCTGCTCCCGGCCGTCCTCAGTTTCGCCGGGACGCTCTGCTGCCAGGCGCTCCGCCGGCCTTTTGTCAGCAAATGATGCGGCCCCTCCTACACAATCAGGGACAGCGGCCACAGCTGGCGACGAGTCGATGGAACCGGATCCGCCTCCCGTCGGTTGTAGCGTTGTTCCCTCGCAACCTGGCCCTCCGCGGCCGTCGAGGTGACCAACTCTTCCCCCGTCTCGTTCGCCCAACTTTTTGACTAGCGATGGCGTTGTTTCATTGGAACATAAGAGGTATTCGATCTAATCGGGAGGAATTACAACTGCTCCTCCGCCTGCACTGTCCGCTCGTCCTTGGTCTCCAGGAAACCAAGTTGCGCCCGACTGACCGTATTGCCTTTACCCACTATACCTCGGAGCGGTATGACCTCACCCCTGTGGACGGTATCCCAGATCATGGTGGGGTCATGTTGCTCGTTCGGGACGATGTTTATTACAATCCCATCCCATTGACCACCCCACTCCAAGCAATAGCTGTCCGCATTACTCTTTCTGCTTTTACTTTTTCAGTTTGTACCATCTACACTCCACCGTCATCTGCTGTTAGTCGGGCTGACATGATGCACCTGATCGTTCAGCTTCCCCCGCCGTTCTTATTGTTTGGCGACTTCAATGCCCATCATCCCCTTTGGGGCTCTCCTGCATCCTGTCAAAGAGGTTCACTCTTGGCAGATGTCTTCAACCATCTCAATCTTGTCTGCCTCAATACTGGCGCCCCGACTTTCCTCTCTGACTCTACTCATACCTACTCCCACTTGGACCTCTCGATCTGTTCTACCACTCTTGCCCATCGGTTCGAGTGGTATGTCCTTTCTGACACCTATTCGAGCGACCACTTCCCCTGTGTCGTTCGTCTCCTGCACCACACCCCATCCCCACGTCCTTCGAGCTGGAACATACTGAAAGCTGACTGGGGACTTTACTCCTCCCTGGCGACCTTTGCGGACCACGATTTTCCCAGTTGTGACAGTCAGGTTGAATACCTCATGGCTGTTATTATCAATGCTGCCGAACATTCCATTCCTCGTACTACTTCTTCTTCAAGTCGCGTTTCCGTCCCTTGGTGGAACGAGGCTTTTAGGGACGCTATCCGTGCTCGACGACGTGCTTTACGCACCTTTCGCCGCCATCCTACATAGGCGAATTGTATTGAATACAAACGACTCCGAACGCAATGCCGTAGAATCATCAAAGACAGCAAAAAAGCTTGTTGGGCCTCTTTCACCAGCTCCTTTAACAGTTTTACTCCCTCTTCCGTCGTTTGGGGTAGCCTGCGCCGGCTGTCGGGCATTAAGGCCCACTCCTCGGTACTTGGCCTGACCTCAGGTAATGAGGTCCTTGTTGATCCTGTGGCTGTCTCCAACGCCTTTGGCCGCTTTTTAGCGGAGGTTTCAAGCTCCGCCCATTACCACCCTGCCTTCCTTCCCAGGAAAGAGGCAGAAGAGGCTCGGCGACCTTCCTTCCACTCGCTGAATCTGGAAACTTACAATGCCCCCTTTACTATGCGGGATCTCGAGCGTGCACTTGCACTGTCCCGGTCCTCTGCTCCGGGGCCAGATGCCATTCACGTTCAGATGCTGGCACACCTTTCTCCGGCGGGCAAAAGCTTCCTTCTTCGTACCTACAATCGCGTCTGGACCGACGGTCAAGTCCCCAGGCGTTGGCGTGACGCCGTTGTTGTTCCTATACCCAAACCCGGGAAGGATAGACACCTTCCTTCTAGTTACTGCCCCATTTCTCTTACAAGCTGTGTCTGTAAGGTGATGGAGCGCATGGTTAATGCTCGGTTAGTTTGGATTCTGGAATCTCGACGACTACTTACTAATGTCCAATGCGGCTTTCGTCGCCGCCGCTCCGCTGTTGACCACCTTGTGACCTTGTCGACATTCATCATGAACAACTTTTTGCGAAGGCTCCAAACGGTAGCCGTGTTCTTCGACTTGGAGAAGGCTTATGATACATGTTGGAGGGGAGGTATCCTCCGCACTATGCACAGGTGGGGCCTACGTGGTCGAATGCCCCTTTTTATTGATTCCTTTTTAACGGATCGAAAGTTTAGGGTACGTGTGGGTTCCGTATTGTCCGACGTCTTCCTCGAGGAGAACGGAGTGCCTCAGGGCTCCGTCTTGAGTGTAGCCCTTTTTGCCATCGCGATCAATCCAAGTATGGATTGCATTCCACCTAATGTCTCAGGCTCTCTCTTTGTCGATGACTTCGCGATCTACTGCAGTGCCCAGAGAACATGCCTCCTGGAGCGCTGCCTTCAGCGTTGTCTAGACAGACTCTACTCATGGAGCGTGGCAAATGGCTTCCGGTTCTCTGAAGAGAAGACGGTTTGTATCAATTTTGGCGATATAAAGCGTTCCTTCCGCCATCCTTACATCTCGGTCCTGTTGTTCTCCCATTCGTGGACACAACTAAGTTTCTAGGGCTCACGTTGGACAGGAAACTGTGTTGGTCTCCACATGTCTCTTATTTGGCGGCCCGATGTACACGTTCCCTTAATGTCCTCAGAGTTCTTAGCGGTTCATCTTGGGGAGCGGATCGCACTGTCCTGCTTTGCTTGTATCGGTCCATAGTCCGGTCGAAGCTGGATTATATGAGCTTCGTCTACTCGTCCGCTCGGCCATCCCTCTTACGCCGGCTCAACTCCATCCACCATCGGGGGATACGTCTTGCGACCGGAGCCTTCTACACTAGTCCTGCCGAGAGTCTTTATGCTGAAGCTGCCGAATTACCATTGATCTACCGGCGCGACGTACTGCTGTGTCGGTATGCCTGCCGGCTGTTGTCTATGCCCGACCACCCCTCTTACAAGTCCTTCTTCGCCGATTCTCTCGACCGTCAGTATGGGTTGTATGTGTCTGCCCTGCTGCCCTCCGGAGTCCGCTTCCGTCGCCTGCTTCGACAATTGGATTTTGCCCTCCCTGCCACCTTCTGAGAGGGTGAGAGCCCAACACCACCTTGGCTCCAGGCTCCGGGTCATATTTATCTCGACCTCAGCTCACTCCCGAATGAGGGTACTCCGGCTGCAGTGTATTGCTCACGGTTTGTCGAACTTCGTGCTCGCCTTGCTGGTCACACCTTTATTTACACCGATGGCTCCAAAACTGACGATGGTGTCGGCTGTGCCTTTGTCGTCGGGGCCGCCACCTTTAAATACCGGCTCCTCGACCAATGTTCGAGCTTTACGGCCGAGCTTTTTGCTCTCCATCAGGCCGTTCAGTATGCCCGCCGCCACTGCCATTCATCGTACGTACTCTGCTCTGACTCACTCAGTGCTCTTCAGAGCCTTGGAGCTCCCTATCCGGTCCATCCCTTGATTCAACGGATACAGCAGTCCCTCCATTCTTTCGCTGATAATGGTGGTTCTGTCAGCTTTCTGTGGGTTCCCGGACATGTGGGCGTGCCTGGGAATGAGGCTGCGGATGCTGCAGCCAAGGCTGCAGTTCTCCTGCCTCGGCCAGCCTCCCACTGTGTCCCGTCATCTGACGTTCGTGGGGATGTATGTAAGAGGCTTGTGTCGTTGTGGTGGGATGCTTGGTCATCCCTCCGAGGAAACAAGCTCCGGGCAGTAAAACCGCTCCCAACTGCTTGGACAACATCCTCCCGACCATCTCGGCGCGAGGAGGTCCTTCTGACCAGGTTGCGGATTGGGCATTGCCGGTTTAGCCACCACTACCTGCTCTCCGGTGACCCAGCCCCGCAGTGCCCTTGTGGTCAGGAATTAACAGTGCACCATGTTTTATTGTCGTGTCCCTGTTTTAGTCAATTTCGTGTTGTCCTGTCCCTGCCATCTACTTTACCGGATGTTTTAGCTGATGACGCTCGAGCAGCTGCTCGTATTCTGCGTTTTATAACTTTAACTGGCTTGTCCAAAGACATTTAACCTTTTTACTTATTTTATCTGCATCTTTGTCAGGTCCTTCTGGTGTCCCCCCATCCCCTTGAGTTGTAACAGATTCCATGTGCTCTAACAACAGTGACTGGGCGCTAATGACCTCAGCAGTTGAGCGCCCTTAAACCCAACCAAAAAAAAAAAGGCAGTGAAATGTTGTCTGACTTGACCTGAAAAGTGCTGTCCCGAAATTTAAATAGTAACTCTATCCGTGATTCACAACGCCTCTCTTCTAACATCTGCCGGTGGAGTTTGTTTAGCATCTCCGCAATGCGCCCTCGCTATTTAAACGATCCAGTGACGAAACGTGCCGCTCTTCGTTGGATCTTCGCTATCTCCTCTATCATTCCTACCTGATAGGGATCCCAGATAGATGAACAATACTCAGGAATCAGGAGAAAAAGCTGCTTATAAGTCACTTCTTTCGGGGATCCGTTATATTTCATTAAGATTCTTCGGGTGAAACGGAGTCTGGTGTCTGCTTTTTTTCCCCATGCCTTTTTTTATATGGTCATTCCACTTAACGTCCCTCTGGATAGTTACGACTAGTTATTTTACGGCAGATGCTGTCTCGTGCTGTTTGTCATCAATAGTGTAGTTGTACAGCGGTGGATTCTTTTCCTACGTATGCACAACATGTTACATTCATTTATGTTCAACTGCCAGAGCCTGCACCAATCATCAGTTCTCTGCAGGTCGTTGTGCAAATTCTTACCGTCCTCTGGCGTTGCTGTCTGTCTGCAGTTGGTGTCACTTTAGCATCTCCACTGGTCAGGGGGAATTAAACATGCCCCAGCAGCTTCGACTCCCTCTCGGCTTTCTCGCCAGAAAGAGATCATCTTCTGTAAGTTGCGTATTGGGCACTATATTTTTAGTCATCGCAAATTAAGTGGGGATCCCACTACTGTGCTGATTGCCCTAAACCTTTGACGGTTCAACATTTCCTGATAGAATGCCCTTTTTTTTTAAACTGCCAGCATTCTCATTTATATTTGCCGTCTGAGCTATCGGCCGTTTTAGCGAACGACTTATGGGTTGGCAACCGCGTTTTGTTTTTCTGTCGTAGATATATGGAGAAGAAAATTTAATGTTCAGTTCAGAAATTTAGTTCAGGACCTCCTTTGTCTCTAGGGCGTATTTTATGGATCTTTCTCGAAGTCCATGTTTTTAGCTGGCTTTCCTTCCGTTGATTGGGCTTAACGTTTAGTCGTTTTTAACTCCTTTTTCGTCTTCGTGTTTTACAGTTCTGACACGGGCGCATATAATCCTAGGTGTTTTTCTTCCCTAAAACAAAACAAACGGAAACTGTACCCACAAACACCACTACCGCCAGGTCCATCATCATCGTGGTACTAACTGGTGATACCAACTCGTTCGACAATGCAGCTGTACCCTGGACTGTCGCTTTCCCTATCATTGACCTACACTGCATTGGACCTGGCTTCGACATTATTCTGTATGTAGCAACAGTTATACCCCTGCCCACTCTGTAACAGATTACCAAATACGCCCTGCAACTGCATTTAAATATTATGGTTGCTGTCACTTCTGGGACATAATTTCACAAAGGTTCATTGATAACTCGAATGTGGACTACTAATACCCAGCAACTTCCCACAATGCTTGTGAAGCCATTGTGGAAAGGATGCTCTCTTAAATGGTAACTACATGTGGTATACTTCCATGATGTGTAACACAGTTCTGATCTCTGCTCGAGCACCCTACAAAGGACAGTAGTGATGCTAAAGAGAAGACCATCAACCAAATTTGGGTGAGAAATGGCTGCCAAATAACAGGCGGGTTTGGAAGTGTATCAAGAGTCATACTCAATCACTGTTTTCAGCGCTCAGGAATGGGGGTTAGGTAATGCATTCAGCCATGTACACCTCGGTACAAGCTTATATATCTCTGATCTACTTAATGGAGGTGAGGTCCAGTTTCATCCTCCTTCTGAAAGATATTGCCAGTAAAAGAAAAAGGACACATTAATGTCCAGACTCAAGATGAGATGGATGAATATTACTTTCCAAGGTCACTTTTGGCTGGCAATAGAAATTACCCAACAAATGCAGTCCTTTGTAATAATTAAAATATGTCTAATGGCCATGGCCATTATAATTTCCAAGCCATTTCGTTCTTAATAAAACTCCAGGACATTTCAAATGCACACTGGACTCGCATTTACGACGACGATGCCGGGATGGTTCCTCTGAAAGGCCATGGCCGACTACCTTCCCTACTCCGATGAAACCGATGACCTCGCTGTCTAGTCTCCTCCCCCAAACAAACCAACCCCAACATTTCAAAATTCGTGAGGGAGTACACTTAACATTCGGTTTATATTTACAGACTTGGAGTTAATAGAAAGCCAGAAGATGACCATGAACACACATTGCAAAAAAAGATAGTAAAGCATAAAGTAGTTGGACCACTCTACTTTTCAAAATTTGCTCCCTTGCCACCCCAAACATGTAGATTTCTTGCAACTATTAAATATTGGGAAGCAACACTGCTTGTGAATCAAAAGAATGTCGCTCCTGATTTATCAAAACATTTTGGTACAAGACATTTGTCACAGATGCGTCAAATCTTTCACAAAGAGATATTATCTAGGAGGACACCTCATAGTTTGCTCGAGCCAGAAACAGCCTTGTGTGGAATTGCCTGCTGTCCTTAAAGGTCAAGGACATCCACTACCAGATCCAATGTTCCTTCATTGCGTATACAGACTTAGTGCCTCCTAGCTCCTGTGACACGTTTGCGATTATGACCCCACTGCCACCCATACAGTCGTCACAGAACATTTACCACCATACTCAACAGAATATGAACTTGTATACTCGTATGACTCGTATCACCAGTTTGATTCACATGTCGGGAATAATCCTGTGAGACGGTGGTTGGCTTAGCTCGAGAACCTAGTATGGAAGTTAATGGGATTTATCGCAACAACATTTTCGTGACTGACTCGTAGAACAATGATGCCCTGTATGAGCAGGCAGCCGATCGTCGTGTTGGTGGGCTGCCATTGCATAGAGAAGACGAAAGTCCTTGGAGAGACCCTAGTGATATATGGGGGAGGTTCCACAGTGCATCTCACAACTGATGCAACTTAGAGCCAACTATGAAGCTCGTCTCCATCCTCTTTCAGAATTTGAGTAGGCGTGATGCCCACTTACTCATTCAACACTTGGTTGATTCTGGGTTGAAAGGTGATAGGGTTACTCATTCCTGCTACCATTGGAAAGAATATTTCATCTTCCAAGAGAACCACATCAAATATATTGCTTTAATTCGTGGAACCGCTTTGCCTCGTGAACGTCACTCTTCAGAGTCTTCGCCTCAGGAAGTCATGCATATCACCAGACTACATATTCCAATGATGCAAGGTTTCAGTTTGTGATAAAGAAGGGGGTCTGTCCACATGAAATCCTGGATTTGTTGGAGACACTCTATGAAATGGCATTGCCTGACATAACCACACTGTCCGGCATACTAATGGGCACTGCAATAATGGAAGTGGAGGATGAGCAAGATGGGAATCTTCGTCTGGAGTTTAGCGTCCATTGTTTAGGAGAATATGCTAGATTATAGACTAATAGCAATGTACGCTTCCTCACGTACATTTTACAGTAGTTCTGCTTTCTACTTCTTCATGCCAGGTCTTTCGTGGGATTCGGTACACGCAATATGTCAGCATTGAACGGAATATGTCAGCATTGAACAGTTGACTGGTGTTGACATCTTGCTCTTCTATGAACGCAGAATTCATGGGAAACTTTCCCAGTGACTGCACAGTACGCCAAGATGAGTAACTCATGGATGAGTGACGAGTAGTACAGGCGATATAATGATTTATCTAAAATCATTTACCTAGATGTAAACCACCTCTGTGGGTTCGCCGCACAACAGAGCCAGCCATTTCCAGGGTCCCAATGAATGTGTGAAGGAGAAACTGCCAGACTAAACGATAAGATCCGTGAACCAGGTGGGGATGCTGGTGAAAGAAAGATCTTGGCCCTAGAACTGGCATATCTCGTCCATTTGCATGATGAAGTGAGGTGCCAATATATTAACTTTGGGATGGAGCCCTTTTGTGGGAGTGGGCTCTCTGGACACGGCCGGGGAACAAAGAGCATTATACGAGGTGCATTCAAGTTCTAAGACCTCCGATTTTTTTTCCGATGAAACTGGCGTTACTTCTCGACGTAATCGCCCTGCAGACGTACACATTTTTCACAATGCTGACGCCATGATTCCATGGCATCGGCGAAGGCTTCTTTAGGAGTCTGTTTTGACCACTAGAAAATCACTGAGGCAACAGCAGCACAGCTGGTGAATGTGCGGCCATGGAGAGTGTCTTTCATTGTTGGAAAAAGCCAAAAGTCACTAGGAGCCAGGTCAGGTGAGTAGGGAGCATGAGGAATCACTTCAAAGTTATCACGAAGAAACTGTTGTGTAACGTTAGCTCGATGTGCGGGTGCGTTGTCTTGGTGAAACAGCACACGTGCAGCCCTTCCCGGACGTTTTTGTTGCAGTGCATGAAAGAATTTCTTCTTCAAAACATTTTCGTAGGATGCACCTGTTACCGTAGTGCCCTTTGGAACGCAGTGGGTAAGGATTACGCCCTCGCTGTCCCAGAACACGGACATCATCATTTTTTCAGCACTGGCGGTTACTCAAAATTTTTTTGGTGGCGGTGAATCTGTGCTTCCATTGAGCTGACTGGCGCTTTGTTTCTGGATTGAAAAATGCCATCCACGTCTCATCCATTGTCACAACCGACGAAACGAAAGTCCCATTCATGCTGTCGTTGCGCGTCAACATTGCTTGGCAACATGCCACACGGGCAGCCATGTGGTCGTCCATCAGCATTCGTGGCACCCACCTGGATGACACTTTTCGCATTTTCAGGTCATCATGCAGGATTGTGTGCACAGAACCCACAGAAATGCCAACTATGGAGGCGATCTGTTCAACAGTCATTCGGCGATCCCCCAAAACAATTCTCTCCACTTTCTTGATCATGTCGTCAGACCATCTTGTGCGAGCCCGAGGTTGTTTCGGTTTGTTGTCACATGATGTTCTGCCTTCATTAAACTGTCGCACCCATGAACGCACTTTCGACACGTCCATAACTCCATCACCACATGTCTCCTTCAACTGTCGATGAATTTCAGTTGGTTTCACACCACCAAATTCTGAAAACGAATGATTGCACGCTGTTAAAGTAAGGAAAAGTCACCATTTTAGGTATTTAAAACAGTTCTCATTCTCGCCGCTGGCGATAAAATTCCATCTGCCGTACGGTGCTGCCATCTCTGGGACGTATTGACAATGAACGATGCCTCATTTTAAAACAATGCGCATGTTTCTATCTCTTTCCAGTCTGGAGAAAAAAAATCGGAGGCCTTAGAACTTGAATGCACCTCGTATTCTGCCCTGTAGAAACATTAAGTAATGCCACAGATTTGGTATGGAATGTTAGAATCACGCGCAAAAACTACTCCGAGCAATGTTGTCATGGATTTCCATGTTAATGAAAGACTGTAGAGATGTCCTAGATTCCAATGCAGTCCATGAAGGCTGTCTAGATTGGTATGTGTGTTGTGGACCTCTCCAAACTCCACATGTACCGCTTTCAGTATGAGTTTGCGAAGCCAAACTTCGTCAATCCCAAGTTACATTGTATGGATGTAGTCAGTTTAATCTACTGGGTTAAAGGCAGGGATCCATGTGAAACAATTAGATACTCCTGAAGAACTGAACACTTCTGGACACGCAGCTAATAATCCTTTTGAAATAATACCAGAAAACAGGTAGGTTATTGGCGTAATCAATGATGAAGTGAATGGATCACAGAATGTGGAGTTTGTTGGCACTCGCATCAAACATATGCGAGTACTGTGTAGATGCAGATGCCGCCCAGTGGCGGGCTATGGTGTGCATAGTGTGGTCTCAAATGTTATCTCGATAGAGAATTAGTGTGCCTGCTTTATGGCATTGGTGCGGCTCCATAAACGGTCAGTATATACAGATTTGATGAGGGCTGCTGTATCATAACATACGGTTCATCTGTGCAGATTAACAAATGACACTATGTGATCAAAAGTATCCAGACATCTGGCTGAAAGTCACGTGAAAGTTCTTGGCGCCCTCGATTGGCAATGCTGGAATTTAATATGGTGTTGGCCCACCCTTAGCCTTGATGAGAGCTTCTCCATTCAGGCGCTGGAAGGTTTCTTGGGAAATGGGAGCCTGTTATTCATGGAGTGCTGCACTGAGGAGAGGCATCGATGTCGATCGGTGAGGCCTGGCACGAAGTCGGCGTTCCAAAATATCCCAAAGGTTTCTATAGGATTCGGGTCAGGACTCTGTGCAGAACAGTCCATTACAGGGACGTTGTTGTCGTGTAACCACTGTGCCACAGGCCGTGGCTTAGGAACAAGTGCTAGATCAAGTTAAAATACGCACTCACCATCCCCAAACTGCTCTTCAACAGTGGGAAGCAACAAGGTGCTTGAAACATCAATGTAGGCCTGACCAGTGATAGTGGTACGCGAAACAAGGCGTGCACGCCCTCTCCATGAAATACACCACCACATCATAACAACACAGCCTCCGAATTTTACAGTTGGCATTAAACACGCTGGAAGATGACGTTCACTGGGCATTCGCCATACCCGCACCCTGCCATCGGATCGCCACATTGTGTACCGTGACTCATCACTCATCACATCGTTTTCCCACTGTTCAATCGTCCAATGTTTACTCTCCTTACACCAAGGGAGGTGTCGTTTGGCATTTACCGGCGTGATGTGTGGCTTATGAGCAGCTGCTCAACCATGAAATCCAAGTTTTCTCAACTCCTGTCTAACTGTCATAGTACTTGCATTGGATCCTGATGCAGTTTGGAATTCTGGTGTGATGGTCTGGATAGATGTCTGCCTGTTACACATTACGATCCACTTCAATTGTTGGTGGTGTCTGTCAGTCAGGCGAGGTCGGCCTGTGCGCTTTTGTGCCGTACGTGTCCCTTCCCATTTCTACTTTAATGTTACATCGTAAACAGTGGACCTAGGGATGTTTATGAGTCTGGAAATCTCGTGTACACGCGTGGCACCCAATCGCCTGACCATGTTCGAAGTCCGTGAGTTCCGTGGAGCGCCCCATTCTGCTCTCTCGCTATGTCTAATGGCTACTCAGATAGGTGATATGGCGTACCTGGCAGTAGGTTGCAGCACAACGCACCTAATATGAAAAAATACGTTTCTGGGGTTGGCCGGATCTTTTGATCACATAGTGTAGTAAATAGACGCATTGTGTGTACATCAAATACATACCATTGTAAATAAAAAT
Source organism: Schistocerca piceifrons (assembly GCF_021461385.2). Taxonomy (NCBI): domain Eukaryota; kingdom Metazoa; phylum Arthropoda; class Insecta; order Orthoptera; family Acrididae; genus Schistocerca; species Schistocerca piceifrons. The sequence continues at coordinate 814,675,753 of NC_060141.1, forward strand.
GAAAAATATTAATAAGCAGAATACAGTAAAAATGTATTACAAAAACAAAATTGTTTATAATCTGTTGGTTAGTTTGTTGTAGGGACTATAATAGTTACATCCAAACCCTGCCGCTAGATAATTATTAGTTGCAGCAAACATGAGTTTCTTCCCAGTAATGCTCAGACTTCGAATGGAAAAGCCTACACAGTCGACTTAGTTATTAAGGGTTATAATGAGGGGGAGGGTGGGAGGGGGACGAAGGTGAGCTCGGATCTTATTGGTCCACCTTGGTTTCCTACTATTTTATTGTGCTCCAATTGGCTGGGAGACGTGGAGTGGTTACATGCGAGTTTTAAGAATATATCAAATAACCTTCATCGAGTTACGTCATGATCTTGAATATAACTCGTACAGTTGCCTAAGGAGTGCGGTTAGTTCCCCTGGATGACCTTGATAAAATCCCAGTGGTTTCCTGTGAGAAGGGGAGTTATCTTGAATATAAATTGGCGAAGTGGGTAATCTGACGCTGAATGTTCAATAAGTGGTAAGATTATCTTCCCTGAAACATGCATTGCTATACTGTTGCCCTTTAAATCGCGTCCCCTTAGATCCTGTTCTCTGTAGATGCCTGTCCCTTTAAATCTGGAACATACGCTGCTATCCTGTCCCCAGACAAAGCTTATTTCACTCACATGTGACACTTTTTGGGGATAGAATTTTCAGTATCATTAGTGCATAACATTTTTGTAATTAAATGATGACTCAAGGAACCAGATTCCTGTGTACTGTAGCATAATTTTTACATGTCAGTGAATAGTTCATCAATTGTAACAAAAGTTCCACCTCATTTTGCCACTGAAGTTATGTTTTATGGTGGTTTTCGTTTTGAAATGAGATTTCCTCCGGTATTAAGATGAGCAATAAAAGGAAATGCATATTAACATTTTGAGGACTGAGCAGCTAGGGTTTAGTTCAAACGACGGATTCTGTGATATTTCAGTTTCTTGACTTTGTAAGAGGGCGCTTTGCCTGTGAAATCCTGCAAAGAAACAGACTTAGAATTAGAATTTGTTATATATGCCTTAATATGAAAAAATTTCAGACGTTTTAGAAATGGAGTACTGTTTTATTAGCACCAGGGATATTCTTAGTGTTGTGGTTAATTATGTTTGTGACATTACTAGTAAATTACATTATTACGTTGTACAATGTATGCTCATTCATTTCTTACAGTTCCATACACATAAAAGGTCGAGAAGACAAACGATGTTGCCCTTGGAGTTAGCAGAGGAGGTAAGTGTTTTTGTAGATTATTCAGTCACTCTCGGGGGGGGGGGGGTGATATTTAACAACTAAAATATGCGGCATTGATGTTGCTCAATGAAACTAACTGAAAATGTAATTTTACATTGAAGATTGGTTACATTTACCTCATTGTGTAGAATTTCCAAAGGTTTTGGAAAATGAATCTGTATATCACAATCTTCAAAATAGTGCATGGCATCTTCTCTCGCATTTGTGGAACATCATTACTTTGTATTTAAGTTTTTAGTGAGTGTATTTCTTTTACATGGTTAATTTCTTGGAAAATGTACTTCTGTATTTTCTTCATAATTGCTAGGGAATCGTATCATATTGCTCAAAAGTGTAAGTTTGAAACGTCCCCTTAGAACTATTTATACACGAGACTTCCCCTTAGAACAATTACACACGACTGTGCTTAAACTGACACACAATATTTTTGTTAGCGCAACGCAATCTGACTTTCAAAAATCCCTACAAAAGAATGGCCCTGACTAACATTAAACTATACCTTTCACAAATCACTTACCTCACAAAAATCTTCGCTGCTCAAGCTACTGCAATACAGCGAGCGCCACTACTGCCAGCTAAATAAAAGATTCAAACTATGGAAGGCACTAACTACTGATAGGGATAGTTAGCAAATGAAAGGTATTAATAGAGAACAAACAATGTATTTACCTTGATATCATCATATATAAATATAGCAGTTCATGACAAATTACAAACCTCCGCCATCTCTCTGCCCACATCCACCACTGCTGGCGGCTCACCTCCTACTGCGCAACGCTACGCGCTGTTCACAGCCAGCTGCCTAACACTACAATGGCGAGTATTACAACAATGCAAAGCAGACACAGACTGCCCACAGCACAGCCAGTGATTTTCATACTGAGCGCTACGTAACGTTGCCAATAAGAAAACATAAACAGCCTACTTACATAGAGAAAACATAAACAGCCTACTTAAAAGTTGTCTCACATTTTTTCACTTGACCTTCGTTGTCAATGAGTTACGTTGAAAAATGAAAAACATAGTGGTAGGACACACAGATGTTAAAGGTATTTTCGGTGTCTTTTATGTATGGTCTGTTATCTACAATGCTTATAAAAGCAAAAATACTTGACAGTATTTATAGGTTGCTAATATTTTATCTTATTGTCGATGTACACACATAAAGTTCCGCCCCACCGCAGTTCCCAGAACTCCTGGAATTAGACGTTGACTGTGGATGTTGTATTACAGACAGTCTGACAGTTCAGGGATATCACAAAACCCACCGAAAGATGTAAAGAACCATGCATGAGCAACACCTGTTACACAGAGGGGGCCTGACAACCGATCAATTCTAGTCATTCCACCAGGAAGGAGGTACATGTTGTGTGCTGGTCAACCATGTCCAGTCAATACCGCGCTTTGGTCGCTTCCACATTGTTACTTTGTGCCAGGAAGGGCTCTCAACAAGGGAAGTGTCCAGGCGTCTCAGAATGAACCAAAGCAATGTTGTTTGGGCATGGAAGAGAGAGAGAGAGAGAGAGAGAGAGAGAGACAAGAACTGTCGATGACATGCCTCGATCAGGCCGCCCAAGGGCAGAGGATGACCACTACCTACGGATTATGGCTCGGAGGAACCCTGAGAGCAACGCCATGTTCTGTAATGCTTTTTGTGCAGCCACAGGACATCGTGTTAAGACTCAAACTGTGTCCAGTAGGCCGCATGATGTGCAACTTCACTCCCAAAGTCCATGGCTAGGTCCATCTATGCAACCACGACACCATGCAGTGCGGTACAGATGGGCCCAACATCATGCAGAATGGACTGCTCAGGATTGGCATCACGTTCTCTTCACTCATAAGTGTCCCATATGCCTTAGAGACAATCGTTGGAGACCTGTTTGTAGGCAACCCGGTCAGGCTGAACGCCTTAGACTCACTGCCAAGGCAGTGCAGCAAGGTGGCGGCTCCCTGCTGTTCTGGGGTGGCGTTATGTGGGGCCAACGTACGCCGCTGGTGGTCATGGAAGGCACTGTAATGACTGTACAATACGTGAATGCCATCCTCCGACAGTGCAACCATATCTGCAGCATATTGCCAAGGCGGTCGTCTTCATGGACGACAATGCGCGCCCCCATCGTGCACGTCTTGTGAATGACTTCCTTCAGGATAACAACATCGCTCGACTAGAGTGGCAGCATATTTTCCAGAAATGAACCCTATCTTACATGGCTGGGATAGATTCAAAAGGGCTGTTTATGGACGACGTGACCCACCAACCACTCTGAGGGATCTACGCCAAATCGCCATTGAGGAATGGGACAATCTGGACCAACAGTGCTGTGAAGAAGTTGTGGATAGTATGACACGACGAATGCAGGCATGAATCAGTGCAAGAGGACGTGCTATTAGGTATTAGAGGTACCAGTGTGCACAGCAATCTGAACTACCTCCTCTGAAGGTCTCGCTGTATGGTAGTACAACATGCTATGTGTAGTTTTCATGAGCAATAAAATGGGGGGAATGATGTTTATGTTGATCTCTCTTCCAATTTTTTGTACATGTTCCGGAACTCTAGGAACCAAGGTGGTGCAAATCTATTTTGATGTGTGTACTTAGTTCTTGTTCATTAAACACGTTTTCCATATTTGGTCTCCCCCCCTCCCTGCGGCTTGGCGTTCTACCATAAGTTCATGCATGGCTTACACAGGACCCGTAGTTATACCAGCCCTTTCTTCCTTACCGCTCTGCGTTTATCCTCCTTTCCTCCCTGTCGTAACTCCTCCCACTCTGGCCCCTCTGCCCCCCCCCCCCCCTTAGTTTTCATACCTACAGTATGTTGACCTGGCCAGCCATCTGGTTTTCTGTGTTCCTTCCAGATTTGTTGCCATTGCTTTTTCTTTTTGATCCTTCCTTGTTTAGTGTTTCTGGTCCCTCTTTGGAGTTTGACCCCCACTTATAAATTTTCTCTCTGTAGCGTGAGATAAACCATTTGGGGAATAACTCCCTCCTAGTACCTATGGCGTCGATACCTCTTCCCCTTCCTTCCCTAGGGTAGCTCCACATGGCATTCTCAAATTCAACTCTCCCATTGGGCGTCTTCCACCCTCTGCCATTTCGTATTGGCCATACTAGGTTGACCAGTAGTTTTTTACCCAGCAGTGAGCCCAACTCCCAGTCCTCCTCACCTTGTAGTTGCGGGGCCCCCCCACCACCGTGATCCATATTTTGCTGGATTGCCCCTGCGTTTCGGCCCTTCTTACTACATATCCCCTCCAACCTTCCTTGTCCTGCGTGTTAGCAGATGATCCTCATATGGTAACATCTGTCCTCGGTTTTCTTCGCGAAAATGGTCTCTTCCAGTGTTCAAATCATCGAATATTCGTCTGGAACTGGAGGCCATTAGTTAGCGTTCACATTGCTTATGGAGCCGTTGGCCTTGTCTTCACAGTGGCCGGGTTCTTCTCCCCTTTTTCCCCTGCATTTTGCCTGGTTTCTCTGCCATTTTGATTCCCCTTTTTTGATCTTCTCGTGGTGTTACCCACATTGTCACGATCATGGTATTGCGCATGCTACGGTATTCTGTATGGTATGGTGTGGTGTATGATATGGTATGAATGGTGGAGCTGATGCCCCAAAGCGCATTGCGTATCTGTGACGGTCCTGCTCTCTCTGTTTGCCCCCACCCCATCCTGATCTTTCCTCTCCCTGCTGCCCTTCCATACCTTTAACCTCTTTCTTTGCCCATTTCACCTTCCCCTTGACTGACTGACCGTCCTTTGTGTTGTCTCTCTCTGTTTCTGCCGCCTTCGATCTCATGACTGATGACGTTGCTTTTTGGTCCCCTCCTGCCACCCCCGCCCATCCCCAATCAACCAACGAAACAACGAACATTCTTGATCTGCCCTTTACACTCCTTGATGTCGCAGTTTCGCTGTTTTGGAACAAATATCTTCAGGTACTGTTTCCTTAAAATTGAGTAATTTACTGTTACTAACTTTATGGTTAAGGCTGTGAGATCTACGTTTTGTGAAAACTGCCTGCATGTTAATTCCACTACATAGGCTGACTAACAGCTACAGAATATGGAAGTGGAAAACCGATCTACTGTAGAAATACAGTAGATTCTGTACTACCGCATAGCAGTGTTACTTCCTATACCAGAAATGTGTCTATATAAATGGCGCAAGTTGAATATTTATTTAGTTTTTCTTTCCTTTTCCATATTGATTTTATTACGTTTTTGTACTAGGAAAAAGCTTCAGCGTATCCCATAAATACTTGTCTCTGAACGCACAATAGCAAAAAACGTACGCTAGACTTTTATACTGTCAAACCCTATCTTGGAACCTTTTTCCTAGATAAGTCAGTACTTATCATTAAGTTCCTTCTTTTGAAGAATTTACGTAACAACATTATAACAGAACTCGCTCTGTCCATTCTTCATTCAATTTTGATTCTGTTGCTTACTTTTCTAAAATCTTGTCTTGGCTGCAAACAAACACCTACACTAGTCACACACGTCAGTAAATATTGTATTTATATTACATGTGCCCAGTACTTCGCAACCTCCAAGGCGCTTGGAGTGGCTTGCAGGAGATCAATCTTCGTGCAGGATGTAAGGCACAAAAGGCACTGGAGCATGTGGCTTGTTCTTGTCCACAATCACAGGACGTATCTTCTGTTATGAAGCCCCATCTCTTCAGGTTGTCTCTGGATCGTCTGACTCCTGACTGTAAACTTTTTAAAGATTTCCATACCAGCCAGCTCTCGTTGCGTCCAGGTGATAGTTCTTCAGCTTCTGGCGTCTGCAGGTGAGGCGTCGACTTCTTCCATAACTCCAGCCTTGCCTTCTCTGGTGAAATGGTGAGCTTCTCGGATGTTCTCAGGAAGCTCTTTCCTCTGGAAGCTCTTTCTCGATCTCAGCCGTTGCTGTGGTGGATTATGTCCGTGCAGTGGACGGGCACTGTCCTGTTCCACGTTCAGTCTCTCCTTGTTAGCAACCACTGTTCTGTGTACCCATGGTGACGCTATTCCAGCCAGGCAGTAGAGCATATCAGTTTAGGTAGGTCTTAAGCAACCTGTGATCAACCTGCAGGTTTCGTTGAGAGCAATGTCTACTTGTCTGGCATGAGATGACCTGTACCAGACTGGAGAAGCATATTCAGCAGTAGAACAGCACAGTGCCATTGCAGAACAGCGAATAGTTTGTGGATGTGATTCCCACTGTGTCCCCGCTAGTTTGCGAATTAGGTTGTTTCGAGCGGAGATTTTAATTTTAGTGTTCTTGCAGTGTGTTTTGAATGTCAGAGATCTATCGAGAGTGACTCCCAAGTATTTAGGTACATGATGATGATGATGATGATGATGATGTAGTTGGATGCCTGACCATGCAATATGTAGCTCACGATTAGCTTCCCTGTTCCTTAAATGAAAGGCACACACTTGTGTCTTCGAAGGGTTTGGTCAGAGTTGGTTCAGATTGTAATAGTTTCACAATGTTCTAAGTGCTGTTGTCAGGTTTCTTTCCACTATTTCAAAGCAAGAGCTCTGTGTAGCAAGGACTAGGTCATCTGCATATAAGAATCTCTTTGTGCCTGGGGTCAATGGCTGGTCGTTGGTATAAATGTTGAAGAGAAGTAGAGCCAAGACGCTTCCCTGAGGTAGACCATTTTTCTGCGCTCTCCAGCGACTGTGTTGTCCTTGAAATTCAACAAAAAAACCTGCGGTTTTGGAGGAGGGTGCCGAGCAGTCTAACGAGGTGGGCGTTCTTGATCATATTGTATAATTTTGCATGGAGTAACCGATGATGGACAGTATCGTACGCTGCTGTGAGATCCACGAAGACCACATCAGTTACTTGACGGGTTTCAAAGCCATTCCCTATAAACTGAGTCAGATTCAAAAGTTGCCCTGTGCAGCTTCTGTTTGGTCGAAATTCTCCTTGTTCAGGTATGAGAATAGGGTCTATTACTGGTAGGATTCTATTCAGAATCATACGTTTGAACAGTTTATAAGGGTGACACAAAAGGCTAACTGTTCTGAAATTCTTGGGATGATTTGCTTCCTTTCCACGTTTCAGAAGAGCTATCACCCTGCTCTTTCGCCAGATCTTTGGTATATGGCACTGGTTCATGCAGTTGTTGAAAAGCTGCAGGATTCACGGTCTTGTTTCTGGACCGAAAATCTTGAGTTGCTCCATACGGAAGTCATCTAGACAGGATGCTTTACCAATTTTGCTCTCCTTAATAGCCTTGTTTAATTCAGATATCTGGAATGGGAGAGTCAGATTCCTCGTTTGTTCTTGGACCTCTTGCTGTACTTTCGGAACTTTGATTCTATGGCTTCCTTTCCCATTCATGAGCAGTTGGTTTGCTATCTGATCTGCAGTAATGCTGCAGTGTGATGTGGATCTGGTTGGGCCATTATTGAGGCGTCTCAATAATCTCCACGCTTTATGACTGTTTCTGATGAGATCAAGTTCTTCCGTCGTTTTAACCCAAGAATCCCTTTTGGATTCTTTCAGAGATGCAATAAGTTTCTTCCCAGCCAGTAGCATTGTCTCGTCGAATGGATCTTCTTAGAATAGCACCTTATACTCTGTAAATTGGGCAGTGAGTTCTGAAGTTAGACCAGGAATGTATGATGTTCGACAACCCCGAGGAATTGCAATTCTGGAGCACCTCCTTACAGCCCTCACAAAAGTGTCATATGAGTCAGGTGAAGGTTCAGTATTGGGAATTGCAGCGTCCAGCGTTTCTGTAAACTTCGGCCAGTTGGCTTTCCTGAAGTTTAACCTCCTTCTGAACGGAACTGTCTGTGGTCTAACTACTGCGTAGATTTCGCACATGATCGGTCTGTGCTGTGTATTTGGAGTAGGATTGCAGACAGGTTTATGCACTGTTGTGAGATGTTCTCGCTGCAAAATGTCAGATCGGGGTTGTATCTGCTTTTCCATCTGCCACTTATGAAAGATGCAGGTTGCTTAGGGTCATGTATAAGGCTCAGATGGTTGCCTTTCGCCCATTATTGTAATACCATTCTCATCATCATGCTCATAGCCCCCACGTGGTGCTGTGACAGTTGAAGTCACCAGTCACTATTTGCGTGTGTTGACTATAAAAGTTATCTGCTAGATTGATTTTGAGATCAACGTCCGGTGGTTTGTATGAGGATGTGACTGTACAGCCTTTGATTTCCAAAGTTTCGACTACTTCTCATAGTGCCTGAAAATGTGAAATATTTCCCACGTCTTCAACAGCAGCATTCCAATTCACACCCGACCTAAGCAGTATCGGCATCCTTCCCTATTTGAACACAACACCCTACTCCTTGCTACACATCACGTATCAATAGAACATACATAGATGTGAGACCTGTCCCGTGTATCCTACCACTGTCACCTATTTTTGTCTCATCGTGGGTATCTCCTACAGTGTCAGAGGCAGGGCCACCCTTGAACGTGGCCACACAGTCTACTGACTCGGCTCCAACCATTGTGCCGCACCCCCCAGTGGGGCTTGCCACTTTTTGGCGGGTTTGTGCTCGGCTACCGTGGGGCCCCAGCCTTTGCAGCATTTTCTCCCTTCTGTGCTGCATGTATGTCCTCTCGCTATTCTTTTTCCCCTCCCTTGCCGAACATGTCTGGGGTATTACTGGGAATGTTCCACATTATCTGTTCGTTCCCTTTTCCTTTCTTTGTTTACCTTCTCCTCTCGTTCCTCCGCTTGGGTGTTCGAGGGTCCTCGTTTTCTTCTTCCTCCCTGTGCACTCCCGAAGGCTGGCTCACGCGTCTGATATGTAACAGATGAGTGGGTAACGCGTAATTTTCAGCCCCGTGTCGGCAGGTAGAGTTGGCACGTACCCCATGGTACAGGCCAGGCCCAGAGAGGGATGATTGCCTGAGCTGCAACCTTCCCAAATTGCCGTATGATTCCTCAGTCAGGTGTTGGGGAGGTGCGAACAGTCACCTAGGGCAGGTGCCCCGATTTGTGAAGGAGCGTGCCACCGGAGATGCTGGCAATCTTGGGGGATTTTCTCGCTGTGGACAAATCATCTTCACAGTCGACGTCTATGAAACGTAAACGGTATGAGGCTAACGATTCAAAATCCCTTCCAGCTGCACCACGGTTCCTCATGGTCTCTTATACTGAAGACAGTCAGTCCTTCGCCGTGGTAAATCCGTTTATTGTTCAGAAAGGTGTTGATGCAATTTTGAGCCCTGCTGCTTCTGATTCTCAATCGCAACAACCGCTTACCACCTCACTTCTCCACAGCAACCCTGTTTGTGTCGAGGCCCTTGGACCTCTGAATTCTTCCTGTGGCTTTAATTACACTAGGCTGCATGACTGTTTAACTGAGGCTGAAATCCAATCTTATCTCTCTGATCAGCGTGTCATTTCCATCCATCGAGTTATAAAAATGGTAGACTCCTCTCTAATGCCCAACTGCACTATTTTTATCACTTTTGATATAATGGTACTTCTGTCCAAGATCAAAGCAGGCTATGAAATTATAACAGTTAGACAGTACATTTCGAACCTGATGTGCTGCTACCAGTGTCTTCGTTTTAACCACACTAGAACCTAATGTCGACACCCAGCCAAGTGTGTAATCTGTTGTAGGGATGTGCATGAGGGCAATCGTCTGCCTCCTCCTCCCCGCTGTATCAAGTGCAATGGCGGCCAATCGTCTGCCTCCTCCTCCCCGCTGTATCAAGTGCAATGGCGGCCGTGCCGCCGCCTCTCTGTATTTTCCTGTGTTCCTTGATGCGTGGGCTGCCCAAGAGATCTGTGTAAGGGAAAAAGTACCTTACCCAGTCACTCGCAAGTTATTGGTTAGTCGCAAATACTGTGCTCTCCCGTCTGGTACCTATAGTTCTGTTCTTAGTACGTCTAGATTCATGAAGGACATGCCCACACAGACATGCGACCTCAAACTCAGCTCTGAGGTTGTGAAATAGCCCAGCGTCACGGTAGCATCGCCATCCCCCCGTTCAGATGTGCAACAAGACATCAAACTTTCAGCTCAAGGGGCGAAGCCACCAGTTACACAACTGGTAGGCCAGAAAGGGCAGGAGTAGTACTCCCATGGAGACTTCCTACATCCATCCATCCAGCCAAACAACACCCAACTGTCCCTTTGCTAACCAGAAAGGCTTGAAGTAGTCCACCAAAGGCAAACGATCTTCCACTCCGCCAACTCTGCGATCCTCTTCGACAGTATTGCTATGTGACACCTTAGCCTGGCTGGCCTGAGTGTTGCCTGTGCGCACCACCAACCGTTTTTCTGCGTTGGACTCCATAGACCGACAGCACAAGCAAGCCAATGCTTCTGTGCACCCCATGGAGCGGGATCCTCCTGCATTTGTGCCCTGAAACAGTGACTCTTCGCAGGCTGACACTCGGCAGCCACCGAGGTGACACTCCATCTCGTCCACATCGTGACTCTCCTCCACTCGAACGTTCGTGGCCTTCGGTCCCAAAAAGAGGATTTACGGCAGCTTTTAGCATCGCAGCATCCCCTTGTACGCTGCCTTCAGCACACGAAATCGCACTCTCTCGACCACTTGAAGCTTTGATATTCCTTCCTGGGTCGTTTTGACCTTCCCCCTGGGGTCGGCAATCCATCTCATTGGGCTGTCATGCTGCTCGTAGGGGATGACGTTCGTAGTCTACCCATCTTCAAGCTGTTGCAATTCCCCTTTATCTTCCTCACCTGACTTTTTCCCCCTGTAACGTTTACATCCCTTAGTCGTTTGATGTCACCAGGGCAAACTTCCTTCAGCTTATTGGGCAACTACCTCCTACATTTCTGCTACTCGGCGACTTTAATGAACACCATCCCCTTTGTGGTTCTCCCAGGACCTGTCGGAGAGGTTCCCTCTTGACTGACCTTCTTAACCAACTCTACGTCTTCTGCCTTAACAGTGGAGCACCCACATTCCTTTCTGACTCCTCCCACACATATTCTCATATGGACCTATACTTCTGCACTTTCCAGCTCTCCCATCGTCTTGTGTGGTCCACTCTTTGTAACACCTACTAGAGCGTCCATTTCCCATGTGCTATCAGTCTGCTGACTCCTACCTGACCTGTGTGCACACCGAAATGGCATCTTACTAGGCCTGACTGGCGGCTTTACTCCTCCCTGGCGACCTCCAAAGAACAGTATTTCCCCAGCTGTGATGACCAGGTGGAATATCTCACGAATGTTATCCTTACTGCTGCAGAACATTCCATTCCTCGCAATTACTCTTCACCACGTCGTGTCCCAGTCCCTTAGTGGACTGAGGCATGCCGCGGCGCAATTCGCGCACGGAGATGTTCTCTCCACGCTTTTACTGCCATCCTATGATGACAAACTGCATTCATTAAAATCAGATGCGTGCAAAGTGTCGTCGCGTGTTTCGGGAAAGCAAAAAAGCTAGCTGGTTTGCATTCATTAGTTCTTTTAACGGTCCCACCTCTTCTTCTGTCATGTGGACCAACTTCAAACGACTGTCTGGGACCAAGATCCATTTGCCAATTTCTAGCTTGAAAGTAGCAGACGATATCATCGTGGACCCTACTGCTATCTCAAATACTTTGGGTCGCCATTTTGCCGACCTTTTGAGCTCTTACCACTATCACTTTGCCTTCCTCCACCAGAAATGAGCGAAGGAGGCTCTGGCGATACCTTTCCCTTCTCAGAATAGTGAGTGCTACAATGCCGCCTTTACTATAAGGGAGCAAGATCGTGCTCTCAGCTCATCCCGATCCTCCGCCCCAGGGCCAGTGTTGTGCAAATTCAGATCTTGCAGCACCTCTCTCTTGTAGGCAGGCGTTTCCTACTTAACATGTACAACCGCATCTGAGCAGAGGGCACATTTCCTAGCCATTGCCATTAAGCCACTGTCACCCTCATACCTAAGACCAGTAAGGATAAAAACCTTCCCTCTAGCTTACGCCCCATTTCTCCCACTGACAATATTTGCAAGGTGACGTATGAATCACGCCTGGCTCGAGTGTCATTATTTACTAACGACTGCACAGTGTGGATTTAGAGTGTGGCGTTCTGCAGTTGACCATCTCGTTAGTTTGTCCGCCCGTGTCATGAATGGTTTTCTGCGGAAATCCCAGACTTTGGCCGTGTTTTTCGATTTGGAGAAGGCCTACGACACCTGCTGGAGAACTCTTTACATGTGGGGCTTCCGTGGCTGCCTGCCCCGTTTCCGGCGGGAATTTTTAGAAGGCAGAGTTTTCAAGGTGCATGTGGGTTCTGCCTTGTAGGACACCTTTATCCAGGAAGACGGTGTGCCTCAGGGTTCTCTCCTGAGCATCATCCTATTAGCTATCGCCATTTACCCTATAATGGCCTGTCGCCCACCAGACATCTTCGGCTCCCTCTTTGCCTTCTATTCCAGTTCTCACGGACCTGTCACTGAGCGGCGTCATCGACGACGTCTCGATCGTCTGTACTCCTGGAGCACTTACAATAGTTTTAGTTTTTCCACTGACAAACCCGTCGGTATGAATTTCTGGCGGCGCAAATGGTTTCTCCTACCATCTTTACATTTTGGGCATGTTGCCCTTCCGTTAGTTGAAACTACGAAATTCATGATGCTCATGCTCGCTAGGAAACTCTTGGTCCTCTCATGTGTCTTACTTGGCAGCCAGTGTTACGCGGTTCCTCGATGTCCTACGTGTCCTCAAAGGTACCTCCTGGCATGCTGATCGAACCTCCGTTTGTAGCGATCCATTTTCCATCCGAAACTCGACTGTGGGTGCTTTGTTTTTGCATCTGCACGTCCAGCCGCTTACGCCATCTCAACACATCCGCCATCATGTTATCCATTTGCCCACTGGCGCCTTTTACACTACCCCAAGTGAGAGCCTGTATGCTGAAGCTGCTGAACTACCACTGTCCTACCGTCATGACTTTCTCCTCAGGCATGCTGTTTGTCTGCCATGCGTGGCCACCAATGCTATTCTACTTCGATCGCCAGTACGGGGCACATCCCTCTTCCCTGTTACCTCCTGGAGTCCGTTTCCGGCGCTTGCTTCGGCAGCTTAATTTCAAACTACCTGCAACTTCCCCAGTGGGTGTGAATGCTTCGCCAATTTCGCTTCGTGAAGTGGCCCTTGTTAACCTCGGCCTTCATTGACTTCGTAAGGACACTACTCCAGCCTTACTCTGTCGCCTTCAGTTTCGTTAGTTTCGCACGGAATTTCGCGGTAGTACATTTGTGTACACTGATGGCTCTGACTGACTGTAGGGTCAGATGTGCCTTCGTCATTGGCACTCACGTCTTTAGTTGTCGGTTTCCGACACACTGCTCAGTATTTACAGGCGAGCTCTTCGCCTTGTATCAGGCCACAGAGCACATCTGGCGTCACAGACTATTAAATTGTCGTGCTCGCACACACTAGGCGCCCTTCAAAGTCTCTGTGCGTTTTACACCGCCCATCCCTTAGTGCAACTTTATCACTCGTGTTGGAGCCACTGTGAATTTTGTGGATTCCTGGTCATGTCGGTCTGCCAGGAAACGAGGCTGCTGACGCTGCTGCCAAGGCTGCAGTCCTCTTACCTCAGCCCACTAGTTTCTATAATCCCTCCAGTGATCACAGTGTTGCTGTCCATCAGGAGGTAGCGTCCCTTCGGCATCGCCATTGGTCATTCCTTAAAGGAATAAGCTCAAGATTATTAAGCTTCTCCCAGTGGCATGGGCGACCTCCTCTCGGCTCTGCCGCCTGGAGGAAGTCATTTTAACTCGGTTGCGTATTGGGCACTGTCTTTTTAGCCATCGTCATTTTATAAGTGGCGCTCCCCCACTACTTGTTACACTGCGCCCAAATTTTAACTGTTCGCTTCCTCCATGCTGAAAGTCCATTTCTTAACCGTTTATGTTCCCACTTGCCGTCTGATTTATCGACCGTTGACGCGTGGGCTGTGGACCGCGATTTACTTTCTGTCCGTGAAAGCGATATGACGAAAGGCATTTAATTTTCAGTTTTGGACCTCCGTTTTGTATGGTGACTTTAGTAGCTCCTTCTCCACGTCCCTGTTTTTCACTGTCTTCTATTATGTCAATTGGGATTGACATTTAGTCATTTTTAACACCTCTGTCTTCGTGTTCTATAGTTTTGACGTGTGCGTATATGACCCCGGTTGTTTTTGCGCCCAAAAACGAGACACTGTACCGCATTCTACGTGAGCATCTCCTCTGACGAGCAGTTTGTCACTGTGAATGGCCACTGCTAGACTGTGGCTGAGAGGCAGCTGGACCGTCCAGTTTGAGATGGCTGCCTGACCTGATGTGCTAGTCTTCGACAGTCACTGCGCTGTCACTGTTAGGGCCTCATCTACACCTGCTTCTGTCCCAACGCCTGCTCCCATTCCAGCTCTACACACGCCTACTGTCGGCCCCCCCCCCCCCCCCCCGTGCACATGTACAGTTTTTTCTCCTTTTCTGCTACTCTCCCCAACCCTTCCCCCTTTCCCCATCCAACCGTCCTGTCACAACACTATATGTGCTTCCTCCCATAGGCAGCACTGCAGCATCTTACACCACCCTTTCCTCATACTGCCCTCCATCCCCATGACACATTTCGTGTGTACAGCCACATCAGCTGAGATAGCTGTTCTCCGCGTTTAGGCCTTACTACCCTCCCGTGTGTGTGCATGGTTTTTCTTTTTCATCATTTTATGGAGGATTAAGTTCTGTGTTCTTACAATGCCCTTGGTTGATGCTCAACATCTCTTCCATGTGGTGAGTTGTAATCTATCCTATCTCATATTGTTGCCCCATCCGGGATTTTCTAAGGTGTAAATTACACATTTTGACATTCTCAGCATCCTTGCAGCAACACACCCTAACAGAATCTCAAAATATGTATCAAAGTAAATAATATTGTTTGATTGGAGAGTAATTCTGCTTCACCTACACTGTCCACATATTCTCGTAACTGTTGTTGCATGCACTATTTGACTAGTGCTGCTCGATTATTCTCATCTCACAGCACGATGGTGGAATGTGGTGTATCACAGGTAATGGGATCTTGGCTTGACCACACACGTTGTGAGGATGGTGAAAACCTCTATAAATAGCGCCTCAGTCTTGAGGTGGGCTGTGCGCCAAAGAGATGTGCAGCTGTGGAGATGGAATAGTCGTTAGCGGGCAACCTCTGAGGGACTTGCTCTGCCTCAGTTGTATAAAGTCTACCTAGGCACACAGGGCTCTATCTAGAGACTTTTATTTAACTAGTTCTTCCTGGGACCGAGATGGAGCCTTCCAATTTTTCTCTTCCCCCTCCAGTGGAATCGATGGGCCATTGGTAGGTACCAACACCCAGTCTAATAACAGGGTTCATCCAGCCAGTCCAACAGGCTCTGTTAACAGTAACAGAATGCATGCTGGTTGTCTGAATGTGTTTGCAATAGTTAAATGCAAAGAGTAGCTTTGATAAAATTCCACTATTCTGCGTATAAAGATGTTTGGAGGGTTTTGCTGGAACTTAAAATCTGTCAAACGCTAACCAAATGGGACGCTGTTGGTAGAAACGTCTAGTTCCCAACAAGTGAACGACATCCAGCACAATGCCCTGTAGAGTATGCAATAGAAAATGAACTGCAGAGTGGGTGAGGCCAGGAAGGTATTGTTGGTGTGATAAACCTAATTGAATGGGTGTGTGGTGATACAGTGCAATCACTCTTTTACACTATCAACAGCACGAAACTCCCAGAGTATGTTAAGGCAGTATTCCTTAGTCTAGATGTGTGGATTTTTTTTACCTTGAACACAATGCGCCGTTTTAAATACCAGCACTTCGGACTAACTACTGTTCCTGAAAGAGAGACGCCACTTGGGGCAAATGCTGTAAGACTGCCCTTAAAGGAGTCTTTTGTTCATCTCTTTGGTGGTGGTGGTGGTGGTGGTGGTTAGTGTTTAACGTCCCGTCGACAACGAGGTCATTAGAGACGGAGCGCAAGCTCGGGTTAGGGAAGGATTGGGAAGGAAATCGGCCGTGCCCTTTCAAAGGAACCATCCCGGCATTTGCCTGAAACGATTTAGGGAAATCACGGAAAACCTAAATCAGGATGGCCGGAGACGGGATTGAACCGTCATCCTCCCGAATGCGAGTCCAGTGTGCTAACCACTACGCCACCTCGCTCGGTCGTTCATCTCTTTGGAAGTTTGTAAATTTCTCCGGGGATCTCCCGGTCTGGAGTATGGATTGCAGTGTCTCCCTTGAAGAAAGGAAGATGCAGAAGATAAAAACATCAAAGTGCCTCCCATATGGTGAAGCCAAAAAGATCTATAAGGGTATGCAGCTGCCTCCTTTACTTCAGTTCTCAACATCCAAACCAGAAAACCGATGCTGCTACATGAATGAAGATCCCTATTGCTAATACTACTACTACCAGCTGTGTTTTTCAATGCACTTGGGTGCTGGAGTTACTTCGTAGCCCATACCTCCTCCCAGAACGCCAGACAAGGCAGCAGTTACCAATGTTGCAGAACTCCCTGAACCTCTAAGGGTTTGAACTGGCCCACCATCCAGCACTGCCTCTACCACCTTGGTGGTTGTGGCTCCGAAACCTACCCAAGATAAACAAAAATAGACGTCAAAGAACTGGCTGCTAATGGAGACAGGAAGGAAATAGTCTGACTTTCATGTCGTCTAGACTAAGGAGGAGCAAGAAGAGGTTGTTTGGCGGCTGGTATACTCTTCCAATAACACACACACACACACACACACACACACACACACACACACACACACACACACACATTAAGTGGGTTTTTCATTCATAAGAATGGAAAGTTTACTTAACTCAATAGGTATTCGTTGTGGTACATGATCTTGAGTGTAGTTTCAGCCTCACTGCTGAAGAAGTACAGTGTCTCCTATGTTCACAATTAGGGTTGATATGTGCTGCCTGGGTCTGTGATAGTGGCGGAGGTAACTGCTACTGTGACTCCTGCAGGGCTGTGACATCATCTGGAGACATTTTTTCAGACAATGGCAGAGCAATTTGCACTGACTAGTGCCACTGTCAGCCGGGATACAACGTTCTGTCGTTACCGCTACACCATGGAAAACGCTGAGTTGGACACAAGGTCTGGCAATTAAGAGGTCTAAAATTGCCTACTTTGCGTGAGAGAGTTGGACACTGCACTGTTCGCAGCTTGTGATACCGTGCCCAGTCACGACGAAACCCGTACAGCATGCCGCAAAACTTGCAACCAGCGTCAAAGGAAGTCCTCCGAAGTGGTCTAATTTGATAAGGCAGACAAGCAACTTTCCCAGCAAATGGAAGGAGGGAATTTTGGTGCCTCTTCTCAAACTGGGAAAGTACCAAACGTTTCCCAGTGGTTACTGGAGCGTCGACTTAACGAGCTGTATACGCAAGACCTTGGAGCGAATGGTTAACGGTGGTCTGGTCTGGGTGTTAGATACAAGGCAGCTCGTAAGTCGCTCTCAGTGTCGATTCAGGAGATAGCTATCCATTGTCGGCAACGAGACCCTGTAAGAGACCGCTATACAGCAGGGTTTCCTGTGCAAATAGCCTCATTCTTTATCAGTAAAATATACGACACGTCTTGGAGACACCATGTTGTAAGGCAGCCCCACCAATAGGGCTTCTGTGGTGGTCTCCCTTTCTTTATGCGGTCGTTTTTATTGAAGCACTTTTTTTTTCAGTTCCAAGTCGTTGACATGTTGTCGAATAGTTTCGAGCAGGAGGATGTCGCTCAAGGCAGTGTTGTAATTGCTACCATCTTCGCCATATCCATAAACAGTATCATATGTATGGTAAGGAGTGCCATACAATGTTCGTTATTTGTGAATGATATTGCAGTGTTCTGTTCCTCCTTCGGTATTGCAACAGCAAATCGTCAGTTGCAAGTGAAAGTAGAAAGGATTGATTGATTAGGAGCGGGCTGCAAACACCGCCTTTACATTTTCTGCAGAGAATAGTGTGTGTGTGTGTGTGTGTGTGTGTGTGTGTGTGTGTGTGTGTGTGTGTGTGTGTGTTTCCATGTCGTATTTTTAATTTACTTGAACTGCATATGTGGAACACCATTCTCTCTTTTAAAGCCTGTGCAGTTTCTATGCCTCATTTTTGACTCCACACTATTGTGGTTACCACACCTGAAGGCAAGTTCCCAGAAGACACTAAACATTTTAAAGTTTCTTTACCACAGGTTTTGGGGAGCGTGTGAGATATGTCTGCTCCAGTTTTACAGGGTTTACATGCAGGCCTGACTGGACTTTAAGTGCCTAAACAGAGGGACTCTTTTTGTTCCTCCGTTTTCCCACAGTTTGTCCTCTAAATTCGGTTGTCTCCAGAGTTCACTGTATTCGATGGCAAATTTCAATGATCCTTAGGGCCTTGTACGAGACGAGATGTGCTATGCCTGCTAAATTCCTCATGTTTCAACCCCCCCTCCCCCTGAGTTGCCTTCAGTCTCTACAATGCTTGTATCCAACTGATAAAGTATTCCAGGATGTCCAGAACTCCTTCCTCTGGCCACAAAGCCTGGAAAAGGATGACACTCTGCTGGACGCCAGGGCACACGGGTATTGTGGGGAACGAAAGAGCGGCTGTAGCAGCCGAGGAGTCGTCGTGTTGTAGTCCTTGGTTAGTTTCGTATGTCATTCCCCTTGCATGCTATTGTCTCACTGCTGAGGTGAAGAGCCGTGCATCGACGGAAAGAGGAGTGGTAGGAACTGATAGCTGACAAGCTGCTCATAGTGAAGACCACTATGTGGCCACAGTGTACCACCTTCCATCCACACAGGCGGGACGAGGTTCTCCTTACTTGTCTACACACAGGCCACACCTCTGTCGCATGAATTCTTGCTCAGGCGAGAGGACCCTCCGACATGAGCTGCTTGTGGCATACAGATCACCGTCCACCACATTTTATTAGACTGTGTTTTACTTTCAGAGGAGAGGGCAGCAGCGGATTTCCTGACAGACGTGCCCTCTATTTCAAGCAACATGCAAACGAATGTGGCAAGAGTTTTAAGGTTCAGAGATCTGCTCGACTTCTCTCCAAAAAATTTAGGGAGTTGTTCTTAACGTGTTATCTGGGCGATTGCCTCACCCACGATTTTTGTAACTGGTCAGCCAGAGTCATTCCTCGTACCTTTCTTTCAGCTTCTGTAGTTTTACTTCTGTTCCCAGGTGTAGCACCTTTCACCTGCTCTTTTGTATGAAAGGCCTGTGAGATCGAGTGGTTGTGTGTGTCAACGTGAGGTTGGAGTGAGCGAATGGGTGTCATTTGAGATTTCCTCCTCACTGTGTGACTCGTCCCCCCCCCCCCCCTCCCCACCCCCCACGAACACACACAGTGAAAGAGAAACAGGACTATGGATCCCCATAAGGGTTTGGATAAAGTCTATTACCACAGACACATGCGTGGTGGTCCAAGTCCACCAAAACACCTCGATTTTTTGTCACTTTGATACGAGAACTGTCATCCTAAAGGAAGAACCAATGTGTTGTTTTCTTCATCAGAATGGCTTGGAAATAACTTCGTTGCTCATCGGTTGGTTGCACCTCTTAAGCCTCGAAATACCTTTTATTATAAATGAAGTATCCGTTTAATCAAAGCGTCGGTGTAACATCACAGAGCCATTCCTAGCGTACGCTGCCCCTCATAAGCGATCTCCCTGAGGGCCTCTCGAGGTTTGTCGTGTTGAGGACCTGCACGCCGTTTACATACAGACAGTTAACGATATGCTTCTGTGTGCTCCGCCAATCCGTTTTGTGTAAGATATTTTGACGACCGACCAGATCATTTTCATAGGGTTGTGTCGGGGTGGCGAGGACGTGAGACGACTAAACTCGTGGCACTGGGAGGGGACGATCATGTCGGTCGTCGAAATATTGTGCACGAATTGGAAATGACTCATCTGAACACGCGGAAGTGAACTGTCGATGGCTTGTGTGGAGGAAACCTGACAAATCGAGCAGTAGATTAATTCACATAAATGGATGGCACTGTGGAAGGCTCGAAACATGCTGTTTACATCTTTGTTTACTGCAAAGCGGCGATTTTGTGGGCTGGAGTAAGCAAGACTCGTTAGTGTGTAAGCAAGCTGCAAACGTCTGCGAAATCCAAAAATACATTTATGGTGTTTATTCGGAGACTTGACAAGAGAACAAGAGGATGAAAATTTAGGTGCTTGGTTACTTATAGTGAGGCAGTTCTGGTCGAGAACGCGAGACAGCCATAGTTCCCTTCCGTCATGTTCGCCATCTGTCTTAGATTTAGATGGGAACCTCCCCTTGTAAGCTTGTCCGCTCGTGTGTTGTGATATACATTTGTAAGATTTGCTAATTCATTCAGAGGAGGACTTTTCGTATGTCTGACGTCAATTAAGTTTTCACACGCAACCTCAGTTTTGTACAGAATCTCACGTTTGGTGAAAGGAACGAGTACAGGATTCTACAAACATTACTAATAGACTGTTAACGGTCAGAGCATGTGCAATAGGTTCCTAGGTATGCGAGTGGCACGAAGACTTCGTAAGTAAAAGAGCCCAGTACATTGTTCTCGACGGCGAGTGTTCATCAGAGACAAGGTTAGCGTCAGCAGTGCTCCAGGAAAGCAAGATAGGGCCGCTGTTGTTGTCTATACACACAAATGATATGGCGGACAGGGAGCAGCAATATACTGTTTGCTGCTGATGCTTTGGAGTATGGGAGGGTGTTGAGGATGACTGTATGATGATAGATGATGACTTGGCCAAAATTTCTAGTTGGTATGGCGTATGGCAGCTCGTTCTAAAGTAGAAAAGTGTACGTTAATGCAGATGAGTATGAAAAAAAAACTCATAATGTTAAGATATAGTGTGAGTAGTGCTCTGCTTCACACAGTCACGTCATTTAAATATCTCTGCATAACGTTGCACGTGAGGATTGTGGCAGGAAAAGCGAATGGTCAACTTCGGTTTATTGAGAAAATTATTGGGAAAGTAAAGGAGACGACATACAGGGCACTGATGCAGCCTGCTCTTGAATACTGTTGGTGTCTGTGATCTGCACCAGGTCAGATTAAAGGAAGATATCAAAGCAATTCATAAGCGGTTTGCTCATTCGTTGCGGGTAGGTTTGAACAACACAAGAATATTAGAGATTCTTTGGGAACTCAAACAGAAATCACTGGAGAGAAGGTGACGTTCTTTTCGAGAAACTTACGAGGAAATGTAGGGAACTGGAATTTGAAACTGACTGCAGAACGATTCTAGTCGTGCCAAATATACACGTTGCGCAAGAATCATGTAGTTAAGACAGGTGAAATTCGGGCTCATATGCAAGCAAATTGTCGTTTTCAGCTCCCTCTGTTTGCAAGTGAAACAGCCCGGAAATGACCGCCACGCACTGTACAGTGGCTTGCGGTGTATGTACGTGTGTGTAGGTAGTTTGTCGGTACGGAGACGATTTCTTGCCTTCACAGAAGAAGGGTATTTTTGATATAAATGCACCAATTGTACGTCACTATCCGTTTTATGTCCGTATACTTTGTGCATTTTTCCAGTGAGGAGATTCCATTCCCCAAGTGTGGCTGTAAGATTTCCGAACCTATCTTTGGTGCCAAATCTGTTTCCAACTGCCACAACAGCTTCGTGTGCAGGTACATTTACCTGATATGACGACTTCTTTCCGTTTGTAATCCAATCTTCTTCTCTCATGTTTGTCGCCACTCAGTTGGCAACCAAAACTTGCATAGTATTTTTTCCCCATTGCAAGTTGAACTGTAAATAAAAATCATAATTTTTTTTCTTGCAGAGAAAAAAATCACAATGCTTTCGACATAAACCTTTCAATCTCTTGTGCATGCCACCTGTGTACCAATTACTATGATGATACTGATTTCCTCGCACGAGGCAATGTACCCTGTCATTGCAGCAAATTATCAAACAAAAACTCGGTTGAATTTTTTGATATGCTCCAAAATTTAGTGAACTACTTTTTGCACTTCATTTGAATACTAAACGACCATGATGTTCACCTTGCATAAGACTTACTCTTCATGGCCAAAGTACGACGCCTCGTCATGATCAATGAACGACGTCTCTTGATAAAATTTCGGAACTTTTTCCACAAAAGTTTCTGCGCTTACCTTATACTAATTGTGCTTGGTCTCCTTCTAAATACTCTCTTGCACAATTGATACACCGCTCCAAATGCTGTTTCTACTTCCAGAAGCAGTCTTGGTATGCATTTTGCTGGTTCGCGTGAAGTGTCGTCTTCGAATTTTCTTGCCTTGCCTATCATTGCAAATCTTCGTTGTTTTGACGTCTCAATATCATAAACGTAGATCCACGTCTCATCATCAGTTAAGATTATCTCAACGAACATCTGGTTCCCATTTGCGCCATACAAAAGCTCTTCACAGATTCAGAGGTGAAGGTCTTTCTGGTCTTGACTCCATAGCCGTGTGACCAACCTGGCGGCAACACGATGCAGTGTCGGGGTTTTGTGACATGATCCAACTGAAATATTACATTCTTCTGCAGTCTCTCGGACATTCTGTCTTAGACTGCCACGCACAGTTTCGTTGACGTTCCTGACATGAGCGTCATCGGTAGACGTCGAAGGGCATCCTGAACGGGCGTCATCATAAACTTCCGTCTTCGCATATTTAAACCGCGTGATACACAGAATACGGCTTAAGCGCTCAACAAAGTAGAATTTCTGCATCATCTTGTGCGTGTCTGTAAATGTTTTCTAGAGTTTCACGCAAAATGTAACTCAACGTGTTGCTCCTCTAACTCTGCCATCTCGAAATTCACAAACTGTGCGACAAAACATTATACTCGGTGAAGCTCTGAGCAATAACTTACGGGCCTACAGCAATGAAACTTTAGACAGTTACACATTAAATACAGGTGTGTACAAGGATGACACCACTTCGTTCCAACACACCACTAGCGCAATTACGAATGTTTACGAAATTTTGAAAAGACAATATTCATTCTTATGATATTTCTATGCCATCTCCTATTTTCAACACCTTGAATTGTTAATTGTGTAGTAGATAACTCTGCACTTTGTCGATATGTTAATGAATGACTGCAACTTCGGAATCCCCTTCAATTGACCATTTCTCTACTGCTGTTAGTGTGGCAGTGGACATTTCGTAATCTTGCACCAGTTTCGGACGTGTTTTCGTCAGTGTTAAACTGTTTTAAACTTTCTGGTGGTGTGTCATTCAGAGTTATTGTTTGAGTGGAATGTATACGACATGCCTGAGTAAAAAGAAGTGGTTAGATCTAATGTGTGGAATTATTGAAACCTATTTCACTGTGGAGCGTTACAACACTACCTCCATTCAGATCATTCATTATCAGTTCTCTGCAAGTCCAGGAAATTTTCTTCCTGTAACCATAATGCGATCATTCGCCAGTCACAGTTTTTATTTAGAGAGGACTATTCTTGGTTTTCATTCAGATGGCTTGCTGGTTCATTTAACGCAATGGGTAGCTAAATTGTTGTCTGATGACTTAGTTATGTAACAGTTTGTTCCACAAAAATCAGTTAAATACAGCAGCATACTCGGTTGGCAAGGTACTGTGAAGGGCTGGTTATCTGACCCTCCAGGGGGTTCACAGAACTAGTGAATAAGTGCACGGCTGTCATGGGTCCCCAGCCTTTGCAGCATTACTTCCTTTCCATGCTACAAGCTTGTACTTCCACTACCCCCCCCCCCCTGTCTACCCATCAGATGGTTTTCTTGGTGCACACTTTGCTGGGATCTGTTTTATGGTAGGGAATCGAGTTTTCACTTCAGACATTTTCTGTAACTTCTCATTAAATAAAAACATAGTCCCTATTCTTGGGTTTGACTAGCCACCTATTTCCAAAGTTCTCCGGAAGTGCATATCGTGCAGAGGAGGTCACCCAATGCAGTGGATGCTCCAAATTTTGTGCTTTCCATCATTGCACCCTTCGCAATGCATTACTGGCCAGGTAGCCATTGGTGAGGCTGGGTGGCGTGTATGGGAAGAGTTCCAATTCAGAGTGGTGTCACAACAGCAGATGAGCTGCAAATGTAGTAGATGAAGTTATCTTCCACTGGCAGTCATACAGCCCAGCAGTCTCTATGGAAGACCTCTCTTAATCCAGAGAGGTACAACCTTAAAATGTTCCCTTCCTTGGCTATACCATGGGAGAACCATAGGGTTAAGTGGCAAGCAGAGAAAGATGCTCTCCACAACATGGTTTGCATAAGGACTGATGGGGATTCCTTGTTGGCCGCAAAAAGAACTTACAAGACAAGTTTGTGGAAGTGGCAGTCATCTGTATAACGAAAAGTGGGTCAGTTTTGATCAAAACAGCATACCCTGCCCAGTCACAGGTGTTGCTTGCTTACAACACGCTGGGTGACATACTGGTGACTGTCACTCCTCCATAACATTCTAAATATAATTCAGGGCATCATTTGCTGCCAAGTTCTGTTCTTGCAATCTGATGAGCTGTGCACCAGTTTGGAGTGAGGGGTGTACACTGCGTTCATCATGAACGTGGGGGACCAACGGACAATGGGTTGCTATAGGTGCCTTCATCTTGGCCTGTGAGGGCAATTAATTGCCTGAAAAGGTCAAGGTGATTATATACTGATATGTGATGTGAAACTGTATGCCCCCCCCTTCCACGAAAAAGTGCTTAAAATGTCAACTGTGGAATGCACCATTCCCCCCTGCTTACCAGGATGCACCATTTTCCAGAGTGAAGATAAGAATACGATACCCTGGATGATCTAACTTGTCAAGAGCCAAACAAGTATGAGTGGTTGCACCCAGCACGTATAAATGTCATATGCTGCAGCTGTCATGACCTTGCCTGCTTTGGCAACAGTACTCTCACCAGCTTCATCTCAGACAGTGGGGCTTCAGGGCTGCTTGACCAAGCCTCCCCCCCCCCCCCCCTTCCCCATAGTTGGCAACTCTCCTCCTGCTACTTCCACCTCACCTACTTGAAAATCATGGACTTCCCACCCATCAGGGACATTGGTCCCCCACCTCCCAGCCAGACAAGTCATGTTCCTCTGGCTTGCCTAGCCAGAAAGAGGTCCCTTGGGACATGGGACAGTTGCTTCCAGGGTTTCCACTGGTCTGAAAACACTCTAAGAAGAAGAAGTATCAAAAGTCCTCAAACAAGAAAATTCTGGTAGCCCCCACACCACCAAATCGCGCCTGTTCCATTCCTGTGACCAAGGAAGAGATTCTGATGTCCCATGAGGCCCGGTTGGTACCACGTAGTGGAACCCAGAACCTGTATATATTGATGCTATAGCCCCTCAAGCTATGGCAGCACATGACCCTAAGGCATAGCCACCTCCTTGGTCGCTTTACGGCCCCACAGTACTTCAACATTATTATTCTCCAGTGGATCTATAGCAGTTTTTTCCACCTCCAGGCTGAGCTATGACATCTTTCAAACACTTCCCCTGCCTTCCATATTGCCCTTCAGAAGGCTCGTTATCCACCAATGCAGACCCTGGCCCTTCATTGATAGGGTGGGTATTATAAGACTCGTGCTACCTATGACAGGGTGTCAGGCAGAGTTTGCACATATATTCAGGACACTCTTTGTAGTGAACTTGTGCCTCTTAATACACCTTTAGAGGTTGTGGCTATTTGAGTAAGGGCATTTCAGAATATCACCTACTACAGTGTTAACCTCCCCCACCCCCAACGGTAAAGTGTGTCAGAATATACTGTAATCATTGGTTTCTCAGCTTCCCCCACCTTTTTGGGGATTTCAATGCCCATAACTTTTTTTGGGGTGGCACTACAATCATTGGCCATGGCAAAGACCATGAAAGTGTACAGCCACAACCTGACCCTTGCCTACTGATTTCTGGTACCCCACAAACTTCAGCTTGGTGCATGCAACTTTCTTGGTTATTGACCTTCGTATCTGCATTCCTTGTCTTCTCCCATCCATCGATCCATCCATCCCCAAGAGAGTCCACGATGACATGTGGTGACCACTTCCTGATGTCTTCTCTGCCGAGATGGGCTCTCAAACAGTGTTGACCAGGGTACTTTCACATCTCCTGTCACCCTTGGCTTCCTGCTGCATGGAAATATTGATGAGGCAGCTGAGAATATGACTGCACTCAATCTTTGGCAGCTGAATTGGAGATCCCCTGTCTGTGGACCTGCCCCAAAAGTAGACAGTACCTTGGTGGTCATAAAATGCTACAGAGGCCATTAGAGATTGTATGTTGGCTCTCCAATGCTCTAAGCAGCACTCACAAAGCACCTTATCACCTGTAAGCAGCTTCATGTTCGGGCCTGCCACCTAACAAAACAATGGAAATAAGTTTGCTGGAAATCGAATCATTAAACCATAAGACTATGTACCTCTCCTGTCAGGTTTGGGCTAAGATCAGAGATCTCTATGGATACCAGACACCTACAGATGTGCCTCGTATTACCTTGAATGGCACTGTCTGCACCGACCCAGGTGCCATTACTGAACATTCTGCTCTTCTTTATGCCCGGGCATCTGCATCTGAGCATTATTAACCTGCCATTTGTCTCCTGAAAGAGTGGATGGAGAAAAAGCAATTATCTTTCACTACACACCACTGGAGCCATGTAATGCTCCATTGAGCAAGTGGGAATTTGTCGGTGTCTTAGTCCACTGCCCTGATACAGCCGTAACACGAGACCACATCCGCATCCAAGTGATTAAACATCTATCAGGGTACTGTTGGTGTCATAGCTTTACCATCTTTAACAGCATCAGGAGTGAGGGCCAGTTCATATCACAATGGCAAGAAAGTATATTTGTCCCAGTACTTAAACCACGTAAGCACCTTCTAGAGATGGGCCATTATAGCCCAATTAGTATCACCAATGCTCTCTGTAATTTTCATGAATGCAAGGTGAGCCAGCAGTTGTGTTGGCTCTTTGGGTCTCAGGATTTTCTTGCTTCGTCCCAGAGTGGAAGCAAATTTTGTGTAGAGGTTTACGAATTCTTATGCCAGATAGGTACCACTGCAGCAAAGTGAGGGAGATCTAGCAATGAAGTGGATCAAAAATCCAAGCAAAGAACAGTAGAGTACCAACAGCCCATGTGCCACCAAAGGATATGAGACTGGACCATGTCTGTCACTTGGAAGTAAGGCAGAGATGCAAATTTCCTGAATATAATGAATCTATGTGGGTTTATTGTGAAAAGTATGTAGTCCCATTGTGCAGTAACAAAAATGAAGTGCTTTAACACTAGAACCGCTGATACTTGGACGTACCTTGAACCACAGCTGGGTCACTAATGACCCACGATTTTTTTCCTTTATTTCCCCTATGTCAATGGGTTATTGTTACTGCTAATCAATCTATTGTTAGAAGCGCTATGATATTTAGAATGAAATTAACAAAAATAAACCATGTTTACACAAATTATAACTTAATATTTTAAAACTTACATGTATATGCTGAGTGTTTTTACTGGCTACCGTTACATAATGAACACAAATAATAGTCTTTTGATGTACATTTGTTGCACACAGTTTTCTTGCAGATGTGACACTTTACAAATGATTTGTTTCCTTCACAGTTAGACTTTACAAGACAACATTCACTTTTTTTGTCTGTCAGGAATATCTTCAGGTCTGAGAGGGACGCTAGTCTTTCTAGTCGCTGCGTACTTCTCAGCAAGCTCCTCCACCAGCTGCAGGATGAAATCCCTGCGTTTCAATTTTTTATCATTTAGAGAATTGAACAATACCCACGCATTTATCCCAGCCAAATCCAGCAAGTTGTAAAATGTGTGAACAGGCCAACGTCTCGATGGTGCTTTGACAGACTATTTGCGAGCCATTTGGTTGACCATGTCCACTCCATATTTAGAGCAGTTATAAAACGTAACAGTATCTGGCTTCTTTTTATACCATCCTCAATCGTCACATAAGGATGCATAGTGCTCAGAATCAAGACACTCTTGTTGCTCTTACAATGATAAACAGTCAAGTGTGGTATCATCTTTTTTCAACAATACTGTGCTTTATAACTGTTCTCTTGCCTTCTTGAAACAGACTGGCATTTCCGTGCGAGATCAATTTATTGTGCCCACAAGACTCGTAGAATTAGCTTTCAGTGTGTCAGAGAGTGCTAAGGAGGTGAAAAAATTGTCACATGTGACATTTATTTCTTTTTTGAGGTAAGGTTGCATAAATTTTTTTTACAACAAAGCCACCAAGACGCTCATCACTCCACCTAGTATCATCCTTTCCTATATAAGGGATAGCATTCACAATATATTTTAAGTCTTTATCTACCACCATCCAATACTTTTGCCCGTATTTGTCCGGATTTGAGGCCATAAACTGCGTGAATCTGCAACGGCACTTTGAAGGAAAAAGCTGTTCGTTGATTGTTATATATGGACCCGGTATGTAGCTAGACTGCGCATTCGCAATGACCTCACTCCAGATTTCTGATACCAAAGCAAACTTGTCTTCTCTTAGTCGTTGTGATCTTGTGGATCTATTGTCAAATCTGAGATAACACATTATATCTCTGAATCCGTCACGAGCCGTTGTTGATTTCACAAAATTATTTCCCCACTTCACTGACCACTTGTGTCCAGTTCTAAGCTCTTAGCTCCAATAGCACCATGGACGTACAATATAGCTATAAAAGCTTCCAGTTCTTTAATTTTTATAGTCCATTCATCTGATCTCAGTACACGAGGTGCTTCAGTTTCTGTACATTTTAGAATATGTTTCAAAACTTTGTCCATTATCATTAGATGCTGTGCACTCTAACAGGTCTCACTCACATTTTGTTTTGCATGTGGATATGATCCTGTCCTATCTTTGAAAACTTTCTGTTGTGAATATCTTCCAGCTGAACAGTCACCTAATACTCCAACTTTCCAGGTTGTTCCATCAGGTGCTACAATATCTCTACCTGAAGGAAACTGAAGTAGTCCAGAACCCTGGGCAGTTTGTTGTCCACACTGACCTTCAGGACATCCACTTCCTTGAGTTGACTTAGTCTCTGTGGCAGCTGTTCCTGTAATAGTAGTTTCACATATTAGAACGTGATTTAATATTGAATATATTGTGTAATATTAGAACAAAAAACACCTTCATAAATGTAACATATAACTTGTAAAATTTCAGCAGTAAACAATGTATAAACATAAGTGTTGCAATTCAAATTACTGTCTATGCAACATATACATAAACAAAAATCATTATAAAACACACACATAAAAAAGCATACCTTTCTCATCAGCATACATACCTTCTCAGGAGTTAGATCGTCTTCTGATGTAGAATCCGGAACTATTGGCGATGGAAATTCTTCCTCAGATGGAGACTCCAGTGGTTCACCCTCAGATTCATTATCTAAAATCTCATTTAGAGCATTTATAATGTCCGTTATGTGCATAGAAATGTGGCCATGACATATTCGTAAGGTCAGACTTGTTTGAACCTGTCTTTCTCATCCCCTGCTGAAAACTGGAATGTCAGCCAGAAGTGAAGTAAAAATGAGTTTCGCGATTATTGACCGAACACACTCTAACAATAGGCATGAAACTACATGAAAAATGCGATTGTTATAGCGACTGCACTGGGCGGGTCAGAACTGACCCATCCGCAGTTCTAGGTGAATCTTCATATTTCTCTTTCATGTTATCACCATAAAATGTGAAATGAAGTATAATCACTAATTACATTGTTTCATAAAAGTCACAGAAATGTAACACTCTAGGAAATAATACAAAAGAGTGACAAACAAAAAAATTAAGTGGGTCACGAGTGACCCAGCCATGGTTCTAGTGTTATGGCATTTTATATGCAATAGGACAAAATGGTTAGTACTGAAATAAGCTGAAAAATTTAGGATTAATTCTGTCTTGTATTTAAATAATTTTTCTTCATATAATCTCCTGAGACTTAAGTACTTTCTTTTATTTTTCCTCTCTTCTAATATCAGTTAAGAAGTGTGTGTGTGCATAAATATTTTTGTTTGCTTAAACTACTCTGAAGTGTGTTTCAGAGGGTATTTTGGAAGGCACCATGTGTTAGGATTTCTCCTCATTGCAATTGCATATGGACTGAGCAAATAACGGATGATTAACTACCTTTATGTATACAGTAAATAGCCTAATTTGGTCTTCAGGGTTTCTAAGGGAGCTAAATGCATGAGGCTGAAGAATATCTCTAGATTCTTCACTAATACTGGTTCTTGTATTCTCATAAGGTGACTTTCGTGGGATAATTTGTATCTGTTTTCTCAGGATTATTGCTCCCATCAGTCAAGCAAACCTGTAACCATCCATGACATCCTTCTTCGTATACATTCAGTCAGTTGAACAAATGGTCTGATCCCTCACACTTTTAGCAATTATCTAAATTTGGCCACACAGATGAATTGGAGTCATCCACCTGTTATGGACCTCGTAAAACTGTTCCATTTTGAATTCCTGAAAATTATTATTGTCTTAGTTTACTGTACAATTATTTTGAATCATTGATAATATAGTAAAAGTATGACTTTTTTTCATTTTGTGAAATCCAGAGTTTTACCTTTCTATGCATCAAATCAAGTTACCAATCTTTGCCCCACTTTGAATTTTTTTCATATCTGATTGTTTTTTCTGCAAATCTTTCCTGACAATAATTCATTATTGATAAGTATCATTTGTGAAAAGTCTGAGGTTGCTATTAGTACTGTTGGTCAGCACATTAACATAAAATAAGAATGAGTAGAGTTCCAGCACTGTCCTCTGGTCCAAGTCAGAAGCTATTCTTACTTGGGTTGATGAGTCTCCATCCAAAATTTCATACTTCATTTATCTAGTGCGTCACTTTATCAAATGATTGAATGTTCATACAGTTTTTTCTTTTTTTAAACTCATGGTCCTGAGTTCAGCAGGCATTATTGTGGAAGCGCCTCCCTTCCAACAGGCAGGTAATAAATTTCTTGGTTTCCCTTGTAGTGCTTCACCCAAGTTTGCTTGAACCAACAGTGCTGACCTATGGAATGCGGTGACACACACTTCCCATTTCCACATCTGTCAAAGGGTGTTAACTATCTCTCCCAACCAGTGTGAATGGTGTTGACAAAATGGAAATGGGGCGAGAAGATAGAGGCAAGTGAAAGAAGAGACTTTGTATACTGTCCAAACACTGTCTTTAGTTGCTCCAGCACTAGTAAAGGATGTAGTTTTTGCACATCTGCCTATTGTTTGACACTTTATTTCCATGGTAAAACGTCTTCTCCCATAACCCTACCAAATAGTATAGTGAGAGGAGCCCTCCTCTATTCTTATTACAGTGGTTTGCAGAGTATATATGTAGACATATTGCAGTCTTTGTGATACTGATTTACACTCAAATTTTGTTGATTTAAATTTATTTAAGTGCTGAACTTTATTTTCTTTCAGGAAAGAAAATCTGATGGTGATAGCGATTCATCAGTCTCTCGTAGAAAGCGAAGACGAAGTGATAATGCAGGTAAGCTGTTTACATGCTACTGCAATGTCTCTGTTATGAGAATTTTGTGAAATGTGATCTTCCATACTCAGCAAATGGGAGGTGATTCTCCATTACATAAGTGGCACTTGTCACCCACTTGATAATTCATATTCCTATCCCAGGAAAAAGCAAACAAAAATGTTGTTCATGGTTCATGTTGGGAATTTCTCTTAGAGCTGTCTGCATTCCTGAAATCAGAGGTCATTAGAAGTGAAAATAAATATCTGTATTTTCTAGAATGTAAAAATTCTCTTTCATGTTTGGCATTTATTCATTACTTCATTCACCTCAAGCCACCTGTGTTAGACTATATATTTGCTGGTGGTTACTTGACACCATGCTGTTTGTGGATCTGCCCATCTAATAACATTATCTACACTCCACGTCTACACTCTGCAAACAACTATACAGTTCATGACAGGGGGTACACCTCACTGCCCGTTATTAGGGTTTCTTCCCCTGTTCCATTCGTGTATGGGGTGCAAGAAGAATGATTGTTTTAATGGCTCCACGCAAGCTGTAATTAATCTAACCACCTCCTCAGAATTCCTGTGGAATTGGTATATACGGGGTTGTAATATGTTCTGAGTGGCATAATTTGAATCCAGTTCCTAATACTTAGTAAGCAGGCTTTCTTGGAATAATTCATGTCCACCTTAAAGAGTGTGCTAGCTCATTTTATTAGCAGTTCTGTGACACTCTCCCATGGATCAAACAAACCTGTGACCATTAGTGCCACCCTTCTCTGTACGTGTTTAGTATCACCTGTTGGGTCCTATTTGATATGGGTCCCATACACTTCAGCAGTATTTTAGGATGGGTGATTTACAAGCAATCTTCTTTGTAGACTGACTGTATTTCCCTAGTATACTACCAATAAATTGAAGTCTGCTGCGAGCTTTACCCATGACAGAACTTCAACATATTTTTATGATAATATTGTATTACTAAGTTTTTCATTTCGTGAAGTGCACAGTTTTTAATTTCTCAACATTTAAAACAAGGTGCCATTCTTTGCACCAGTTTTAAATCTCATCAGGCTGTAACTAAACATTGATGTCACTTGTGTCACACTGTACTTCTTTACTCTGAGGTGACGAAAGTTGTGGGGTAGCGATAAGCACATATAAAAATGGCATTAGTATTGCATATGCAAGGCATAAAAGGCCAGTACATTGGTGGAGCTGTCATTTGTACGAAGGTCATTCATGTGAAATGGTATCAAGCATGGTTCTGGCAACATGATGGGAATTAAGACTTTGAACACGGGAGGGTAGTTAGAATTAGATGTATAGAGCACCCATTTCTGAAATTGTTAAGGAATTAAATAGCCAGCAAACTCGCACCAGGGAAGAACAGCATTCTTTTATTTGTTTTTTGTGAAGATGTGAAACCTATTGAAATTCATCAATGAATGAAGGTCCAGTAAGGGGCTGCATGTTTGTCACAGCAGCAAGTCTTCGAATGTAGTAGGAAGTTCACAAATGGTGTGACTTCAGTGGAAGATGCTCCTCGTCTAGGTCAGGCAGGTACAACGATTTGTGACTCCGCCGAACATTGCAGCAGTTGAAGCCATAGTGAAGTGACACTAAATGACAATGCAGCATGTTTACAGATTAATGGGTCAGCACACCACATTATGCATGATGTTCTCCAGTTTCACAAAGTGTCTGCAAGATGGGTCCCATGGCAGCTGACTCCTGAAATGAGGGAATGACATGTTGATACTTGTGAAGATCTTCTTGAGCCCTTTGAACGAGAAGGTGATGGCTTCCTTGCAAGAATCGTTAATGGGGACAAAACCTGGGTTCATTTCCACCAATGGGAAACGAAGAAAGCCAGCAAGGAATGGTGCCATTCCTCATCACCAAGTGATTTCCATATGTTCGGACCACTCAAAGGCGCAATGGGAGGAAAGAAGTTCTGTTCTGATGAAGTGGTGCACCACGCAGCGCATGAATGGGTTGCGTGGACTACCAAAGAATTTTTTTCTAAATGAATTTATACACTTTGTAAGTGCTGGAGGACTTGCGATGAACGTGGGTGAGATTATATTGAAAAGTGATACAGCTTTGTACCATTTCTGCACAGTAAAAAATATTAAAAAAATATTTAAGGTTTTCATTTGACTCACCCTCATACTTATTTTATTCATCTTTTCAGTGGTAAGCAGACAGTGATTCTTTCCAGATGAAAGGCAAGGCCTTTCATAAAAATCAGTCATGTTGTATACCAGCTGTGCTGTAATTTCCATGTCATGTTTAACCTGAACTTGATCACCAAACAGCTGTTCAGAGACCATCTCAAATTGTCGCAAAGAGCAAAATTGACTACGCAGTTGCAGAATATGCTGCCAAGAAAGTGATACTCAGCTATTACCTCACTTCATAATCCATGGCATCTGAGTTCCCAAGCATTCTCGCCTCATCACTGCCCTCAGCTACTATATCAGATTCTCTGACATAAGTAGAGGGTTTTGCCTTGTCATTGCTTTCAGTCTCAGAATCCTCCATGTGTCAGTCTTCACTAGCTCCTGTCCCAGTCACATGTCCACCTCTGCCCCTGTCCTGTGCCTTGTCTTTCTCTCTCTTCACTTTCAATTCCTTTCCAACACAATACTTTTCTGTCCCGCACTTACTCCCATCACACTAAATTGCACATTACATGCAACATCTTCTTCTCTGCCAATGGCTGGGCCATGTACAGGCTGTTACATTTGAATTCAGACTGCAGGAAGCATTGTTCTTTCTGTGGGAGTTCATTTTTATGTTGCCTAATGTGGACATGCATTAATATCTCCCACAAATGCACAACTGTGATAAGAAAGGACTTCCAGTCTCTTTAAGAGTCACAGTTGCTATAATTAAAAAATTGCCTGATTCTAAGACTTATCTTGGAATCCATTCAAAGTAAAATTCTCAAACACAGTTCAAAATGAAGGTAATGCCATATAGTTTTTTGTGGTAGTTTTGTGCTATTTTAAGGACTTACATATATCATAATTTTCATCATGATTAACATTTGTTCCAAAAACACAATTTTAAATGGAATAAAAAGTGTTTTATATAATTCAGCATTGATTTAAAAACAATGTTAGTAAACTTTCTATGGTACCTTCAATGAAGGGTTATAGAGAAAATAAAAAGGAATCGAAATAGTGGCAAATGCTGTTGAGTGCACTATAGTGTATTACACAACCTCCATGAATCATGATGACACCATCATTGATAGACTGCTGTTCGTTTCACTGTGGGAGGATGCTGAGAAGTGGCACTTGAAGAAACGACCTTCGTTTTGTTCCCATGATCAATGACCAGATGGCATGAGAAGGAAAGAGGCTTTCCTTCTCATTCTGTCTGGTAAGCCTCTCATGACCTGGGGTTCAGGCTGACTTTTCTGAACTCTGCGTCTTTTCCTAAATCTCTCTCTAGTCCTTATCCTTCACAACACATCCTTCCCCTTGAACACTTCTGCCAGGAGGAGGAGCCACTGGATCCAAAAACTAGCAAAAATAATACCTTTATTGAAACTTCCTGGCAGATTAAAACTGTGCGCTGGATCAAGACTCGAACTCGGGACCTTTGCCTTTCACTGAAAAGTGTTCTACCATCTGAGCTATGCAAGCATGACTGACACCCCGTTCTCACAGCTTTACTTCTGCCAGTATCACGTCTCCAGTAAAGCTGTGAGGATGGGCTGGATTTCTGCCCTCCTCCCTCCCCTTTCCCCTACATGTTGCCTGGTTCTTTGTGCCATTTTGTTTCACCTTTCCATGTGTCTTCTTCCACTGGTGTTGTCACAGTCATAC
Organism: Schistocerca piceifrons; assembly: GCF_021461385.2. Lineage (NCBI taxonomy): Eukaryota > Metazoa > Arthropoda > Insecta > Orthoptera > Acrididae > Schistocerca > Schistocerca piceifrons. The sequence continues at coordinate 814,711,344 of NC_060141.1, forward strand.
TGTGGTGTGGGGACTGGGATGGGTTGGCACCAGGGCTGGGGCATCATCATGTCTAGCACCTTAGAGATTCCACCTGCTGTCACCTTCTACAACATCCCTCATGTTCTTCAATTTCCCTACCATCTCAGCATTTGTTTCATCTCTTTCTTTGCGTGTTTTCCTTTAGCATTTATTGCCCTGTGTCATTAGTGTTGTTTTTTGTAACCCAAACAGACCTTCCCTGAGGCTGGATTCTAACAGCTTTTCCATTCTTCTGCTAAGAATTAGTGTTAGTATTTTGCAGCCATGAAATACTCTCACCTGTCAGTACCTGCTTTCTTTGAAAATGGAATCATTACACTCTTCTTGTAGTCTCAGGGTATTTCACCTGTCTTGTACACCTTGCTCATCAGATGGAATAGTTCTATTTTGTCAAGGCTGCTCTCCCAAGGCTATCAGTAATTCTGATTGGATGTTGTGTACTCCAGGGACCTTGGTTTGACCCGGGTCCTTCATTGCTCTGTCAAATTCCTCCTGCTGTATCATATCTCCCATCCCATCTTCTGTCTTCTGTTTCCATAAAGTTGCTTACAGCTTCACCTCCTATGTATAGACCCTCTATTATACTCCTTGCAGTATTACCTTATTTATTTAGTAGTTTCTGTCTATCTCAGTTCTTGATATTCATACAGCTGCTAATGTTACCTCCAAAGACCTCTTAAATTTTCCTGTTGGCAGTGCTGATCTCTCACCTTGTGACATATGCTTCTAAGTCCTTAAATTTGAACTCTAGCCTTTCCTGCTTAGCAATTTTATACTGCCTCTCACTCCTTTGTAGATGTTTGTGTTCACTTTTATATGCTTCATTTGCTGCATTTTTATATTTCCTTTCTTTTATCAATTAAATTCTGTTCTCTTCTGTTGTCAAAAGATTTCTACTAAGCCTTGTCTTGTTACATAACTGATCTTCTGCTGCCTTCACCATTTCATAACCCATACTCATTTGGTCTGCTGCTGCAGGGATGGGCAATAACTTTGGCTTGGAGCCATTCTTATGTAGGCAGAGGTTAGCAGAGGGTCACACCTTTTAAAATGATGGCATGCAGTAGTCCACTTTGCAGTTCAGGAAAGTTATAAATTGTTGCAAAAAATTCTGTCTTGGGAGGCCAGACAAAAACCACTAGTGGGCCACTGTTTGTCCACACCTGTTCTGTGTTCCTTTCCTCTGTCCTAGTGATGATTAAATTGCCTAATGCTCCGTCCATAACTTACAATGACCTCTGGCTCTTTCAGCTTATTCACATACCATCTCCATAATTTCCTACCTTTTTGCCATTTCTTCAGTTACAATCTGCGGTATATAATCAGTATATTCTGCTCAATCTGCATGTGCACCTTGATATATCTTAAAATCTGGACCCATAATTCAGTCTCTCTCTCAAAATTATATAATCAATCTGAAATCTGCTGGTGTCTGCAACTCTTCAGTGTCTGTAACCTTCTTTCATGATTCTTAAACCAAGTTTTAGTGATGATTAAATTGTGGTCTGTGCAACAATGAACCAGGCAGCTTCCTCTTTCATTTCTTTCCCTAGTTCACATTTTCCTTCTATTTTTCCTCCTCTTTCTTTTCCTACTATTGTATTCCCATCCACCATCACAATTAAATTTCTGTATCACTTATCTGTCCAAATAAGTTCTTTTGTTTCACCACACATTTCTTCAATTGCTCCATCTGCAGAGCTAGTGGGATTGTAAGCTTCGGATATAGCAATGGGTTTTGGCTTCATGTATCTTGTCTACAATAATCTGTTAACAATGTTGTTCACAGTGGCTTGCTTGAATTGTTGTTCGTTGTTTTCTTATTCATTATTACATCTACTCCTACATTACTTTATTTGATTTATATTTCCAGCCCTGTATTCATCTGGCCAGAAGTCCTGTTCCTCTCGCCACTGAACTTCAATAATTCCCATTATATTCTAACTTTAAGCTATACATTTACTTTCTTAAATTTTCAGGCATCCCTCCCAGCTTAAGGACACAATTTACCATCCTCCAACATGTAGAATATCAGTTGTGTTTCTCCTGACAACATTTTCCAGAGCAGTCCCTACTTAGAAATCCACATGGGGGATCATTTACATGTGTGGGATGTTTTACTCAAGAAGATGCCATCGTTTAACTGTAGAGTAAAGTTGCATGGCCTAAGGACAAATTACGGCTGTAGTTTTCCCCTTGCATGAAGCTGTTCACTGTACCAGCACTGCAAGGCCATGTAAGTTGGTGTCACAAGGCCAGAACAGTCACTTGCCCAGACTGTTGCACCTTCAAATATCAAAAAGGGTGCTGCACTCCCCTTCAGCAACCACACTTTTGTCTAATCTCTGAGCAAATACTCCTTCGTGGTTGCATCTATGGTACGGCTGTCTGACACCACTGAGGCATGCAAAATCCCAAAGAAAATGTACTGGGCGACTCTTAGAATGGATCATGTTTGTCACACACACACACACACACACACACACACACACACACACACACACACACACACACACACACACACACACACACACACACACACAAACAAACACACACTTATGTTCATTCAGGTGGACACAAGAAAGTCTTTTCATTGTGCCTGTCTGCAGCTCAACAAGTCATCTTTATGGTGGATAGCAATCCATCTTCTTCAGAATGTTGTTAATATTCCAACTTGGGTTTTCTGCTGTTCAATTAGTGCTATTTTATTCCATGATGAGACATACTTGGTTTGTCTTTTATTTGTCATATATTTGTGCCTAAATTTTGACAGTATCTCAAAACTGATCAGTTTTTTTCCCTGACGATCAGGAGCCCAACAACCAGCCAGAGAGGAGACTGGTGGTGAGAGAGGAGAGGAAGAAGAAAAAGAAGAATTAGGAGAAAAAGAAGCAGTAATGGTGAGTTTTGTCAGTAGCATATGGTTACCCCCACAATCCTTCCTGTTTTCCTTTCAGGGCACTCAGTTTTCATGTGCATGGAGCTCCAAGCGATGACAATAGACCTTCCTTTTGTGTGCTGATATCCATTTCTCTAACTATTTTTTTCATCTGAGACTAAATATCCCCCTGCAGAAGTGCATTATTTCTGGTAAGTCACAATTTGTGTCATCAATTAATTTCCTTTCTACATACACCACCCACCTTCTGAACTAATAGTGGTGATCAATATGTGTTTTTGTACACTGGTAACTACAAACTACAGTCCCCGCCAAATGTATGCAGCACATTTACTGTGGAGCCAACGGAACCAATGACAATTAGAAGTTGCTGTCTTGGTGTGGCTCATTGTGCTACCTCCAAGTTATTAGCCAGCACTACCCCATTGAGACGTTTGCCTGCTTTATTTCTTCTTTGATAGTTCTTGGAGTCAAAGTATTGCGTTGTTATACTGGCTGAGAAATTGGGGATGGAAGTTCAACACTGAGTACTGTAAATGATGTAGCCTACAGTTGCACAGTTGCGTTTCACACTGCACTGTTCACAACCCCCTAATATTACACAGTTAATATGTCCAGTTTGCTATTGGTTAACTTTTGATAAGCTTCATTAATAGTTTGCAGGCAGACATCAGCATACTGCTACAATAGTTCACCACTGAACATCTATGAGCAGTAAAAACCCAACCACACAGTTCATGCAGAATAATATGGTATGTGTGACACTATTGAACAGACACTGTCATTATTTTAACACATGCCTATTTCTGTTGCACTAATTTCATGGTTAAGATGAAGCATTGTTGTTGATCTAACCAATATAAGTGTATCGTTTAAAAATCGGCCATGGTCTGATTGTCTTGGGACTAAAAATCGGGTCTTTATATATCCTCACAATAATAGATACTATAAGTATACTTAGTTTGATGTTTGTTACAGAAATGACAATTAAAACCTAACTCATTCAATTAACTGAATCTGTTCAAAAATTCCACCTTTTTTAACAATTTTTTCTACCAGAAAGGTCAGGCCAAATTATTTTTCAAATAATGAAATTAACAGAAATAATTATAGAAACAATACTTTTGGCAAACCTGGTAATTGCTTGGGAAACAATTAAGGGCTGGCTTTGCTAATATGTTATCGAATGATGACTGAGACACATCAGTATACCAGGAATGAGTTCACTGACCAACTTACTGAGGAGTTGGGTAAGAGTGAATTAATAGATGTCAGAATAGTTGGTACTGACTTAAGAAACAAGGAAGCTTGTAATTCTGAAGGCTTGGGATAGGGATTGCTAAACTTCTACTGCCCTTAATAGTTTGAGAATGGATGCAAAAACCACTACCAACCTTTGTGGAAAATATGTTATCACTTTATGCAGATTGGAATGTCCACACTGGGTTCGCTCTTGATTTTATCTTACAGTGAGAGAACACTCCTCACACTAGCTCATACATTCACAAGTTATTCTATTGTGTCTGACCCAAGGAGAGACACCACAATAGGTCCTTGTGGGTTCTCTGTCTGGAACTTCCCTACACAGCAGACACTCACAAACAGTATCCCAGTTTCATAAAAAATTAACTTTTGTTTAAGGAAAAATAAATCAAGAGACCATGTTAAATATCAGGATATTTGTACCTACCTGATATTAGTCAATTAATGAATTACAGTAATTTTATTGTGCATGTTGTTACCTGAAGCAAATCTGAACAAGTCTCATGTAGGGATTTTGTACTGTTTGATGTTCAGTGGTGGACTTGACCACTGTTTTCTTCCAAGATCTCAATTCCAGCTGTCCTCAGGCAGAGTGTCAGTCAACCTGTTGCCCACTCTCTATGGACCATGATTTCTCAGTCAGCATGTGAGCCCCATAGCCTTTGATTTGGGCACCACCTGAAACAGTATCCTCAACAAGAGAGTTCTTCAAATAATCATTATTTCTTCTGTTGTAAGAAGGAAGTAACCCTGGCAAAGTTTTCCAGTTTTGTGGTAATTCTTCTTGTCTATTCTTCATTAATATAGAATGCCAAACGAAAATGTTGCACCTCAGAAGAATGTTGTTATTGCCAAGTTACTACTGTTTGTAATATTCCACAGATGCTGCCAATGCTCAGTTGTTTTAAATTGCATTTTCACTGTATTTACTTGTACTTCCATCAGTGAAATCTGTGTATACACACTCAGCAATACTTCCATGAATGGCACTATCTACTAAAAGAAGTCCTTTGGTCAATATTTATCACATTAGAAACTTTTATCTCAGATGGACATTATCTTTTACACTTGAAAATACTGGAAAATTACTTTTTAACAAATTAACCATGTACTGGTAACTAAGTTTTCACTCAACTACAGTTATCATTGTCCAGTCCCCAAAACTGTTTCAGCTTAACTTCAGTTATTCTTTCATATTAAATGTTTTTTGAACACCAAAATTCTGATACTAATACTGCTGATTTTGAGGTGACAGGTAATGTACAGTAAGAGAGAAAAAATGCAACAGTAATGGCAGGTTGCCCAGTTATGTTCAGAGATTTCTTTTAAATCACTGATTTTGTTTGTTGTGACCCATGAAGCAGTGTGTAAAACAGTCGAGAAGGCCAGTGGAGAAATGGCAGGTAAGCAGCTGTTAGTATATCACTTGGCAATGAATTGACATTGCTTATTTCCCTTATGATGGTTGTAGAGGTATTACAGGCAAAGTTTAAACAGATTGCTAGGTGTGCTCTGGAGAAATAGGTGCCTATAAAGTGAATTAAGGTTGGGAAAGACCTACTGGGCTTTAATACCGAAATCAGGAAAATACTGAAGCAAAGATTAGTCGAAAGATTCATGCGTCTATGAAAAGATGTGTGTGTGAAGTGCGCAACTACTACCACAGTCACATTGTAGCAAAAAAGATGTCAGGGGATCTAAGAATATACTGGTTCTATGTAAAATCAGTGTCTAGGGTTAAAGCTTCTTTGCAGTCATTCATTGACTAGTTCGGTGTGGCAGTTTAAGATAGCAAAATAAAAGCTGAAATTTTGAATTTTGTGTTGAAGAAAGCATTCATGCGGGAGAATTGTACAAACACACCATTGCTTGATCATCACACAATGTCCCATATGGATAACATAGTGGTAAGCATCCCAAGTGTAGAGAAACAACTGAAAGGGTTGAAAACAGAGAAGTCATCAGGTCGAGGTTGAATCCCAATTTGGTTTTACAAAGAGTATATTATGGAATTGGCACTTTGCTTAGCTTAGCTTAGCTTTGATTTGTCATGAATTTTTCGCTTAGTTCAAAGTCCCAAGTGACTGGCAAACAGCACAGGTGACTCTTGTATATATACAGGGTGAAAGAATGGATCCACGAAATCACAGACCAATATCCTTATCAGTTTGATGCAGAATTCATGAACACATTCTCAATTCAAATATCATGAACTTTCTTGAGACTGAGAAGCTTATGTCCACAAATCAGCATGATATTTAGAAAGCATTGCTCCTTTTAAATGTCACAGTATATTGTGTGAGAAAAGGGAACATGAACTATGGATGATGAAGGCCAGCAAACAGTTGACGAATTAATATTGTTCTTCTTAAAAATTTATGCTTTTAATTTCAACTCTCATTATTTACAGATGTAGCTCATGGAAGATACTTAATATAACAATGAACACAATTCATTTGTAAGGTTTGACACAAAAATGCTTTGTGTGTTAACAGTGGAAACATTTTGACTCTGTAATTCAGTGTTGTAACATTATGACTGATCTTGATATCCACTCAAAATTCACATTGTGGCACTGCACTACTGACAGTGCCAGTATCATCAAACTCGTTTTATCTTCAAAGAATTAATATCATCTTCAATGATACTAAGCTCAAGTACCACTGATCCAGTCATAAGTGTTTCCTCCCTCACTGCACAAATTTATCTCTGATGATGCTAGAAAGTCAAAGTGTGTAACATCACAACTGTTGGATGATGTGGTTGTTTGTTGTTGTGGTCTTCAGTCATGAGACTGGTTTGATGCAGCTCTCCATGCTACTCTGTCCTGTGCAAGCTGCTTCATCTCCCAGTACATACTCCAGCAGTTTACATCCTTCTGAATCTGCTTAGTGTATTCATCTCTTGGTCTCCCTCTATGATTTTTACCCTCCATGCTGCCTTCCAATACTAAATTTGTGATGCCTTGATGCCTCAGAACATGTCCTACCAACCGATCCCTTCTTCTAGTAAAGTTGTGCCACAAGCTCCTCTTCTCCCCAATTCTATTCAAAACCTCCTCGTTAGTTATGTGATCTATCCATCTAATCTTCAGCATTCTTCTGTAGCACCACATTTTGAAAGCTTCTATTCTCTTCTTGTCCAAACTATTTACCGTCCATGTTTCACTTCCATACATGGCTACACTCCACATAAATACTTTCACAAACGACTTGCTGACACTTAAATCTATACTAGATGTTAACAAATTTCTCTTCTTCAGAAACGCTTTCCTTGCCATTGTCAGTCTACATTTTATATCCTCTCTAGTTCAACCATCATCAGTTATTTTGCTCCCCAAATAGCAAAACTCCTTTACTACTTTAAGTGTCTCATTTCCTAATCTAATTCCCTCAGCATCACCCGATTTAATTCGACTACATTCCATTATCCTCAATTTGCTTTTGTTGATCATCTTATACCCTCCTATGACACTGTCCATGTCGTCATCGAACCTCATAGTTTTTATTTCTTCTCCACAGATTTTAATACCTTTTTTTTTTTTTTTTTTTTTTTTGCTTGATCAATACATAGATTTAATAACATTGGGGAGAGGCTACAACCCTGTCTCACTCCCTTCCCAACCACTGCTTCCAGTACGTGCATCTCAACTCTCATAACTGCCACGTGGTTTCTGTACAAATTGTAAATAGCCTTTTGCTCCCTGTACTTTACCCGTGCCACCTTTAGAATCTAATAACACATATCTAATAACAATATTGTTACCAATAGAGAGGGGCTAAGTAATATTTTTAATGATTACTTCATACACATTGCAGAATCTGACTTCTGTACTACAGATAAAGTAAATGTTGGAAATCACACTGAGGTGAGGCCCACAAGAAAGAGACCATGGCACGTACATCCCGAAGGTAGGCCGAGCTCGCTCAACTTGGCACACAAACTGCATTTATATACCTATTAACTAGTAACTAGACGTGTATGTACAAACAAGAATTGCATCTTCTACTGGAAGTAACTACTATGAAGTCTTACTGTTACTAGTCCTACAATGATAGTAAGTCCACAAGGTTACTGATAATTTGTTATGGCTGTAATGTGATATAATAAAATTAAAATCATGCCTAAATTATTATCTGTTGCATAAGGCTCTACATCTTGCATGAAATGAGGACTGTTAATCAGATGAGACTAAATGCTATAAATGCTGTTTATGATGGAAAATTGATCTTCAATTTCACTGTATGACGAGTAATAAGTGAGACCTCATAATAGCAGATTCCAGTAGAAGATGCAATTCTCGTTAGTACACATACACCCAGTTGAGAGCTAACAGGTCTAAAAATACAGTTTGTCTGCTGAGTTAAGTGAGTGAGGGCACTCAGGCCTACATTAGTGATTTCTGTGCCGCGGCCTGTCTTTCTCATGGGCCTCGACTGAGGTCAACTCAAACTTAGTTCTCTTTGCTGATGATACAAGTATAGTAATCACACTTGACAAACAAGAATTGACTGATGAAATTCTCAATAATGTCTTTCAGAAAATTACTAAGTGTTTCCTTGTAAACGGACTCTCACTGAATTTTGATAAGACACAGTACATACAGTTCCGTACAGTAAATGGTATGATGCCATTAATAAATATAGACCTTAATCAGAAGCATATAGCTAAGGTAGACTATTCAAAATTTTTAGGTGTGTCCATTGATGAGAGATTAAATTGGAAGAAACACATTGATGATCTGCTGAAACGTTTGAGTTCAGCTACTTGTGCAATAAGATTCATTTCAAATTTTGGTGATAAACATCTTAGTAAATTAGCTTACTGCAGCTATTTTCACTTATTGCTTGCATATGGCATCATATTTTGGGGTCATTCATCACTGAGGAATAAGGTATTTATTGCACAAAAGCATGTAATCAGAATAATAGCTGGAGTCCACCCAAGATCATCCTGCAGACGTTATTTAAGGATCTAGGGATATTCACAGTAGCTTCTCAGTATATATACTCTTATGAAATTTGTTATTAACAACCAAACACAATTCAAAAGTAATAGCAGTGTGCATAACTACAATACTAGGAGAAAGGATGATCTTCACTATTCGAGATTAAATCTAACTTTGGCACAGAAAGGGGTGAATTATACTGCCACTAAAGTCTTTGGTCACTTATCAAATAGTATCAAAAGTATGACAGATGACCAACAAGTATTTAAGAAGAAATTAAAAGAATTTCTGAAACACAACTCCTTCTACTTCATAGAGGAATTTTTAGATATAAATTAAGAAAAAAGAAAAAAACAAATAAAAAAATTAAAAAAATATATAAGTTGTTATATTAACTTAATTATTTCATGTATTGGAAAATCATTACGAAATATTGTATTCATGATTCATGGAACTAGTATTAATCTAATCTAAACCTGATCAACTCCCTGAACTTTAATTCAAGCACACTTTGCAGCTCATCAGAGAATGTAAAAACATAAAATCTGCTGGCTTGGATGAAATTTCTCCATTTTTACTTATGCAGTGCCAATATAATCTAGCATATCATTTGATGGCTCTAGTTGTGAGGAGTGGTCTGTGATAGACTAAAATCACCCACCATTAAACCTCCCTACAGAAAAGGTGATAAACAGTTAGTGGAAAATTAGACCACTCACTTCAACTTCTGTTTTTAGCAAGTCAATCAACAAAATCAGTCTGAAATGTGTTAGAGTAGTATAATATGCACAAACTCCTGAGAGATTTTCAGCAGGGCTTTGCAAATGGTCGCAGGACCATGACAGCAGCACTAAAATTTATGCTGAAATTTCTTGAGAAAATCAATGAAGGCATGGAAGGAGCTTGGGTTTCCTTAGATCTATCACAGACTTTTGATAGGGTTGATAAAGAGGTACTCTGGTCAAAACTGGCCAGAGATGGCATCAGTGGAAAAATTTTGCACCTAAATACGTCATATTAGAAAACAGAAGACAGTGTACCAAAATCCCACACTATAATGGAGAAACATTAAAAAGCTACACATCAAGGGCCAGGAATATTAAATTCTGTGATCATGAGGGATTGATAATTGATGCCCTCCTTTGTGTAAGATATGCCAGTGAGTTCCCAAATAAATTCAAAACTGGTATCTTCATTACAATGTATGCAGATGACGGTTCAGAATTTATTGGGAAAATTGTGTGTTTAACCTTGTCATGAAGGTAAAAAATTTTATAGATATGGCAAAGTCAGAGTTAGGAAATAAAATTATAAGTCAATTTACAAAAAAGAAGTATAATTTCCTTCAATGTTGGGTACTTGCAAAATTGTACCAATTGTCAAGATATAATGTGTTAGGGAAAATCTGCAGTGAGTGTAAGTTTGTAGGTATATGTGTAGACAGAAAACGGTTATGGACACAAGAAGTTGGCAATGTGTGTTTGTTAGACTAATATCCAGCTTACATGTTTCAAGAAGAATAACTCCATATGTCAACACCCAACAATGAGGGTAGGCCTAATGCAATTCAGTTTCATGCAGCCCTTTCTTCCAAATGCTTCAGTATTATTGGTTGGGGCTTCAATACCTCATTTGGGCAGAGTTTTTAAGCTGCAGAAATGAGCTTTGAGAATATTAAGTAAGAAAGATGAAAGAACATCTTTCAGGGAACTAATAGATTTTAAAATAATGACTGTCTGTTCTATGTATGTATATGAAGCAATAGTACTGGCTGTAGAAGACAAGAAATATACATGTCATAAAACAGAAATTCATGAACAAAACTCTGTACGAGTAGAATATTACCATGTGGCAGACAAAGACTGAAAAAGAATTGCAAATGGTCCATACACTAAAGGAGCAAAATATTTCAATGCCCAGCTGTTAACTACTCAAAAATTCTAAATGCATTGAAAATCATAGCTCACTGAGCAATGCTACTAGAGCCTACCATAGAGACTAAAATTTAATATATTATTATGTAAAATAATTTAGTGTATACTTCAGTACCTTTTATAACATAGATTGTATTCTGCTGTGTTTGTTGTACTACCAAATGCAATGCATGTGATCATATGTTTCACACAAATAAATTACAAATTTTCCAGCAATGGAACATCAGCTGTATTAAAATGTACTACATTTTTTCCCAAGCATATCAGTTTTATCTTCAACATCCACTGGTGCATCATCAAAGTTTTCAAAACCACATCTCTTATCTTGCTACTGTGTCATCACTGAAATTATTTTCTACTGAGACATGATGATGAACTGATATACCTCATCTTACTTCATTTGAGAAAGTCAGAAGGATATTCGATGTCCCTTGCCCAACACTAACTCTGCCATCCATAAATGATACTTTTATCTTTAGTTTCACTTACTGTGACACACAACAGTTCCCACATTATATACATTATGAATCACTTTGTCCCAAGAGGATTTAAACTTCTCCAAAGTTACAGTTTTCATTGTGTTGACATTGTCTGTGGTATGTAATTCTTCACTGTGTCCACATAATATTTGACTTTGTATGAAGATTGAACTTCAGATGTTTCAGTATGGTGAATGATTTTGTGTTTCTTAGTAATTTCTCCAAATTGCACGCAGAAACTCAATACCCTCAGATTTTTCAGCAGCACTACCTGGAGCCCCAACTGCACAGCTCTCCTACAATTTTGCAGAGCTTTGGTTTTATCCCACCTGATCTATGGATGTGTTGCTTGTGAGTCAATACCACATCAATACTGAGTTTGTTAGACCCTATCCACTTCAATGGTGTGCAGTTGGCAGCTGGTGCTTTCTGTGAAGAGTCCCACACACAAAATACTGCTGGAAGTTGGAATCCCACTATTGAGGGTAAAGTGCCAGCAACTCTTGGTGAAGAATTCAATCTAAATTTGCCACATGCCTAAACATCTATGTTAGTCAACTCTGTTTCACAACTACCTGTTCATACTCATTCTGAACCCTCCAAAAATGGTTAGACTAGTTTAGATACGATTGGAATCAGTATGTGCGGACCGGGCCCCACTTGTCTGTGTACATAATTCCTTCTCAGCATCTCCTGCGATATGCCTCCAGCCTTATGATTCAAGTGGATCTCTTCTGTGGCCATAAGAAAAATGCAGATCCACCACCCTCAGGTAACTAGTGTTCAGTTCCCCACAACTATCCTAATTTGACGAGCATGTACATGGACAGACTGAAAGTTAATGGCAGGTTTGGTTGTGCTTTTTCATATGCAGAATGTATTTTCTGCCTCACGCATACAGTGTACACACTGGAGAGTTGGTCATGGCCAGGCTCTGCAGTTTATTGAAAAAATCACCACAAAGGACAACTGGTTTGTAGGGACTACGTGAACTGCTTACAAACGGCATATCACCCCGTGTACATTTCAGAAGTGAACATCCAAGGCTTAGTAGATGACCTACACAGCTACAGAGTACTAACATTCATCTGGAGACAGGGCAATGTGAGTTTTCTGTGAAATGAACTGACAAATCGGCTAAAGAGGCAACCGCAAGAGGCAAGCTTGAATATGTGTACTGGAGAGAGAGACCTAAGATCTCAGCTGCAACATAACATTTTGAAAGCCTAGGATATGAATGGCAGGCTACAACAACCCTCAGCAAGCTGAGAATAACTGAAGGGACCACTGTGGTAGGGGATATGTCACTCCTGGCCACTCAGAAAGGTGCAATTTTACTGTTGACTGCATAGTGACCTCTACACAGTTTCCCACAGGTTCCTTATTAATAGAGGACACCCCTTGATGCAGCTGTGCTGATCATCTTATTCCAACTCATATTTCTGTAGAATCTGCCCTGCTAGTTGATGTGAGATGAGCCATCAACTTGTCTACCACACTGCCCCAAATACGTGGGATGATGAGATAGTAGCTAAGCCAGCCATACATTTTCTGAAGAAAGGTGGATTTTACAGTACACACTTTACATATGATGTATATTGTAGACACATTTTAAATTTTCGTTATTTAATTATTTCCTTGTTGTGGGTGCCAGTGTACCCCCTAGTTCTCTGGTTGCCTCAGTCCAGTTATGCCCTGCTCACCATAGTGATTTGCCTGGACAAAATGTGAAGAAGCCTTAAAATTGTACAGAGAAACTGCTCTAGCAGCTTCCGTATTACATGCTTGAATGTGCCAACAATAGAGAATTTATCCATTGATGGTAGCTCTGTTGAGCTTCACTCTTACACATTAACTTTAAGCCCTCAGTTTTGATGTCATGTTTCCCTTTCTATATTCTGCAAACCACTATGAGGTGCATGGCAGAGGGTACACCCCATTTTACCCATTATTAAGGTATCTTCCTGTTCCATCCATGTATGGAATGTGAGAAGAAAGATTGTGTGAGTGCCTCTGAGCATGTGATAATTATTGTCATCTTATCCTCACAATCCCTGTTTGAACAGTACATAGATGTTAGTAGTATATTCCTAGAGTAACCATTTAAAGCTGGTTCTCGCAACTTTGTTAATAGTCTATCTCAGGGTAGTTTGTCTGTCTTAAAAAGTTTGCCATTTCAGTTCCTTCAGTATCTCTGACACTCCCTCATGAATTAAACAAACCTGTGACCATTTGTGCTGCCATTCTCTGTATACTTTCAATATCCCCTGTTAGTCCCATCTGGTATAAGTCACACACACTTGAACAGTATTCTTGAATTGATTGCACGAGTGATTTGTAAGCAGTATGTTTTGTAGAGTGATTGCACATCTCCAGTATTCTACCAATAAACTGAAGTCTACCACCTACTTCACCCTCTGATCATTCCATTTCATACCCCAACAAAGTGTTACATGCAGGTATTTGTATAAGTTGGCTGATTCTAGTTGTGACTCATTGATATTGTCATCCAAGAATACCATGTTTTCTCGTTTTGTAAAGTGCAAAATTGTACATTTGTGAACATTTAGAGCAAGTTGTCAATCTCTGCACCATGTTGAAAACATGTCAGGATCTGACAATATTTCTGCAGCTTCTCTCAGATAGTGCTTCATTATAGATAACTGCATCTTATGGAAAAAGCCGGGTTTTACTATTAATGTTGTCTGTGAGGTCATTAATTTACAGCAAGAACAGCCAGGGTCCCAACACACTACCCTGGGGCACACACCAAGTTACTTCTACATCTGATGATGAGTCTCCACCCAAGGTAACACGCCGTGCCATTCCTACCAAAAAGTCCTCAATACAGTCACAAATTTCACTTTGTACCCCATATGATCATACTTTTGACAATAAACATAGGTGAATCAAATGCTTCTTGAAAATCAAGAAACATGGCATCTAAATGATTGACTTGATCCAAAGCTTTCAGTACGGCACGTGAGCAAAGTGTGAGTTGGTTTACACATGATCAGTGTTTTCAAAAACCGAGCTGGTTGGCATCGAGGAGGTCTTTCTGTTCAAGGTACATTATCATGTTTGAGGTCAGAGTATGTTCTAAGAGTCTACATCAAATTAACATCAAGGATGTTGGATGGTAGTTCTGTGGGTCACGTCTACTACCCTTCTCATAGACAGGTGTGACCTGTGCCATTCTCCAATTAGTGGGCATGGTTTTTTGCTCGGGGCCGATATGGTAGTGTAGTGAGAATAGGGGCTAACTCAGCTGCAAATTCAGTATAGAATATGATGGGGATTCTGTGCTGTCACCACCAGACACCACACTTGCTAGGTGGTAGCCTTTAAATCGGCCGCGGTCCGTTAGTATACGTTGGACCCGTGTGTCGCCACTGTCAGTGATTGCAGACCAAGCGCTGCCACACGGCAGGTCTAGAGACTTCTGAGCACTCGACCCAGTTGTACAGATGACTTTGCTAGTGATGCTATACTGACAAACTATGCTCTCATTTGCCGAGACGATAGTTAGCATAGCCTTCAGCTACGTCATTTGCTACGACCTAGCAAGGCGCCTTTACCAGTTTATATTGAGATTGTAATTAATGTATCAACAAGAGTGATGTTATCCAATTATGGATTGAAGTTAAGTATTCCCGCAACTACATTCTTTTCTTACTAGACTCAACTACTTTACCTTGTTCCAGACCTCACGCCAGTCTGCGTGAGCTTAAACGCGTGCATTTCGGCCTCCTCTAGCAACACGGTGTTGGCTCTTCTGCCAACACATCAGATTCCATCAGGCTTGAAGTACTGTTCATTTAATTCACCTTTTCAATGGTACAAGGACTAAATTGGGGCAATTCTCCTGGGTTTTGAAAATGGAGTTAAGCATTTCAGCTTTTGCTTTGCTACCATGAGTTTCAGATCCCGTCTCATTCTCTAGGGAATGGACCTGAACTTCAGTGCCACTTACAGCCTTTACATATGAGCAGAATTACTTTGGATTTTTTAAATGTCATTTGACAATATGGTGCTATGGTGGTCATTGAAGGTAATATGCATTGCTCTCTTGACAGCCAAACATGTTCATTCAGCATATCTCTGTCTATACTCCAGTGTTTTGTTTTACACCTATTCTGCAGCAGTCTGTTTCTTTAGAAGTTTCTTTACAGTGGCTGCATACCATGGAGAGTCCTCCCACTATGAACTGTTCTACTATGTAAATATCTATACAGTGCATGGTCAACTATTCTTTTGAACTTGTGCCATAGTTCCTCTAGATGCTCCTGACCTGTGCTGAAAGCTTAAAGTTCCTCCTGAGATATGACACTACTGATGTTTTTTATCTAATTTACTCAACATACCTTTCTGCTCGTTGTAGTTGTCCTTTGTACTTTGGAAATCATTGTTGATACAACCACATCAGTTCACTGACACAACTTTCTTTGTCAACATCCTCAAAGAGATCAGGTCTGTCTGTTGTCAGCAGATGCAATGTATTTCCATCATGAGTAGGGTTCTGAACTATCTGTTCTAGGTAGTTTTCAGAGAAGGCATTTAGTGAAGTTTTGCAGTATGTCTTATCATGCCCACCATTAACGAAATTGTAATTTTTCCAGATAATAATTGGACCATTAAAGTCTCCACCAATGATTACAGTGTGATTAGGGAACTTGCATACAAGTGAATTGAGGTATTCTGTGGAGTTTTCAGTTGCACCAGCAGATAAGTCTGGTGGGTGATAGAAGGATCCAATTATCATTTTATGCCCATCGCTGATACTGAGCATTGCCCAAACAATCCCACATGCAGCTTCAGTGTTTGTCTTGGTGGATTTGATTTTTTTTGTCTGTTGTGACATATACAACTCCTCCTCCTCCTCCTCCTCCTCCTCCTGGGGCTCAACATTTGGTTGTTGGGAACAAACTTGACAGTCCTGAGTTCCTGAGCTGGGGACTGGTGAGTGCCATCAGTCCTCTGCTACTGTAAGTTCTAGGCATGTTTTAGTGACAACCCTGCGTTGCAGCTCTGGAATGTTGTGTGTTTTGGAGAATGGGGGCCTTGGCTTCACCACCTGGACTGCCAGCAAGGTACACACCTGCAGAAAAAAAACCCTTAACCTCATGGTGTGCTATGTGCTGGTGAGGTGAATGACTGTTGAGGAACACAGTATCAAATGGGCAACCTATGGGGCACCTGGTGCCCTGTAGTTGTATAAGGCTTTCTCAGGCATGCAGGGCTCTGCCTGGGTTGATGGTTGTTTCTCTAGCATCTGCTGGGATCCCTATGGAACAGGTGTACCATCAGATAGTACCTACGCCCACTCATCAAAGAGAGCTTGGTTGGCCAGTCCTCCCAAAAAGAAGTCTCAGAATCATAGTAACAGGGATTTAGTGTGTGCTAACACTTTCATTGTTATCAGGAGAACAGGAGGAACCTCTGAGAAGGCCTTCCCTTTCTATATTCTCAAGGCATGGAAAGGTATTGCTTGGTCCCAAAAAAGAGTCAAATAACTATGTAATGGAACACTTCTAGTTGAAACTGCTAATTCAACCCAGGTATCTAAGCTTCCGGGATCTAAGGCCTTGGATGAATACACACTAGAGGCCTTAACTTCAGTGAGGGTGTTGTTACTAGCTCCAATATGCTATATCTGTCTCGAGGTTAGGGAGTCACACCTAGTGATACGTGGCTGGACCACGGGGCCCCAAGCTGAGTCCTGGCATTGCTTCCACTTACTTATGCCAGGCTCCTCACTTTTATCTTTCCTATCTGGCCACCCTTGGCCATCTCTTGTTCTTTTCCGACCCTGATGCTATTAGGTTTCAAGGGCTAGGGGTCTTTCATTTTCCAACCTGTACTTCTCATGCAGCGTCTGACCCGGAGCGGGCAGCTGCAAAAGGCGTCTGTATCCCATGTTAGGGGCAGCCTCCAGAACTGCAGAAGGCAACGGAATACCACCGCAGATTATCTTCCCTGCATAATGCAGTTTCCATTTTATGCACAAAAAATGGCTTCCTCTCATGTTAAATCAGTGTCCGGAGGTAAAATAGTCCCCCATTCGGATCTCCGGGAGGGACAACTTGAAAGGATGCAAAAAATCAAAACGAGAATTGGTACCTGGAATGTCAGAACTCTGCTACAAGCAGGAAAACTAGAAAACCTTAAAAGAGAGATGGAAAAGAATCATATGGACCTCGTAGGAGTTGCTGAGGTAAGATGGAATGGACATGGAGAGTTGCAGTCAGATGAATATGTATTCTACTACTCAGGAGGAGAAGTAAAAGGAATTAATGGAGTAGGAATGATTATGACAAAGGAATTGGCTAAATGTGTGGAATATGTAGACTATGCAAATGACCGCGTTATTGGTGTAAGGCTGAAAGGAGCACAAAAAGATTTACTGATTGTCCAGGTGAATATGCCAACTTCAGAACATGATGACCAAATTGTAGAGGAAACGTACAATGTAATAGAGAGAATAATGGACGAAAATAAAAAACGCTGCAAAATAGTATTGGGAGACTGGAACGCCATTGTGGGAGAAGGGAAAGAGGGAAACATAGTAGGCAGTCATGGTTTTGCAAAGAGAAATGACAGAGGTGAATGGTTAATTGACTTCTGCAGGGAAAGGCAGCCGATAGTGACAAACACATGGTTCAAGAACCATAAGAGGAGGCTCTACACTTGGAAATCACCAGGGGATAAATATAGAAGCCAAATCGATTTTATACTGGTAGAAGAAAGATACAGGAATGGAATCAACAAGGTGCACACATTACCAGGTGCAGATATTAATAGTGACCACAACTTACTTATGGCAGAAATAGAAATAAGAATGAAAAAACTGAAAAAGGTGACAATGGTGAAGAAGTGGGATTTAGAGAAGATAAGGTCCAACAAAGAACAAATTACAGAAATGCTGTCTCGGGACTTTCTAAACACATTATGAGACAAAGAAGCACCTGATAATGCCAATGAGTACTGGAATATGCTGAAAGAAGGAATCATTAAAGCAGGGCAGCAAAATATAGGATATGTAAAAGGGAAAAGGTAAAAAAAAAACCATGGGTCACACAAGAAATGATTTCCAAGATGGAGGAGAGAAGAAAATTGAAAAACAAGAACACTGAAGATGCAGGAAAGATATACCGGAGGTTAAATAATGAACTGCGAAGAGAAACAGAGCAGGCTAGGAAAAAATGGCTAAAAGAGGAATGTGATGAAATTGAAGAACTAGACAGGAAGGGAAGATATGACTTACTATAAAACAGAGTAAAGACTATGACATGGGAACAAAACAGAGCAGGAAGTGCTACTATGGAAATTTTGAGTAAAGACGAAGAGGTAGTGTACAAAGATCATGACGATGTCCTCCAGAGATGGGAAGAATATATAAAAGAGCTATATGACACAAATAGCAAACCAGAAACTCTGGAACTGGAATCACACAACAGTGTAAGTGATGAAGAGAAAGGACTGACCATCATAATGGAAGAAGTAAAGTCTGCCATTGCTGCAATGAAAAATGGGAAAGCAGTAGGTACAGATACAATACTGGGAGAAATACTAAAATGTTTGAACCACAATGGAATAAGAGAAATATTGAGGTTATGTAATAAAATATTACAGTGGTGAATGGCCTGAGGACTTTTTGACAACAGTAATGATTCCATTACTGAAAAAACAAGGAACCAAGAAATGCAGTGAGCACAGGCCAATCAGCCTCATTTCACATGCAGTCAAAGTGATGTTAAGAATAATTAATAAAAGACTTGAAAAAGTAATAGAGGAGAATCTCGGCGAGGAGCAGTTTGACTTTAGATGGAATACGGGCACCAGAGATGCAATAGGGCTCCTACGAAATTTGGGAGAAAGGTTTATTGAAAAAGGAAGAGACCTATATATGTGTTTCATTGATTTAGAAAAGGCATTTGACAATGTGGTTTGGGACAAGCTGGCGACTATTATGAGGGAAAAGAGAGTGGACTGGAAAACCAGAAGACTTATAAACTCATTGTACCTTAATCAAAAAGTTTCAGTTAAAGTGAGAGGAGAAAGTACAAACTGGATCAGACTAGGGAAAGGAGTAAGAAAAGTATGCTGTTTATCACCTACTCTTTTCAACCTGTACTTGGAAAATATGATTCACCAATGCTCATTAGATGATAAAGGAGTAGAAATTGGAGGAAGAAGAGTAGGGTGCTTGAGATTTGCTGATGACATGGTCCTTCTAGACACAGGGGAAAAAGAATTACAGGATTTGGTGGACACCATTGCAACTAACGGAAAAAAATATGGAATGAAAATTAACACAAATAAAACAAAAGTATTGGCAATAGGAGGAAATAAAGAAATAATAATTGTGCTGAATTGAGAAACACTAGAACAGGTGCAAAATTTTAAGTATCTTGGAAGCAGGATAGACACCGACTGGAAGTGCACCACAGAAATTAAAACAAGGATAGCAATGGCAAAACAGGCATTTTATAAGAAAAGGAGAATCTTCTGCAGCGGTCTGGACAGAGAACTCAGAAAGAGACTCATAAAATGTCTCGTGTGGAGTGTTCTTCTATATGGCGCTGAAACATGGACTATGAGGAAAAAAGACAGAGAAAGGCTGGAGGCTTTTGAGATCTGGACATGGCAGAAGATGGAAAGAATAAGTTGGATGGACAGAGTAGAAAATGAAGAGGTACTGAGAAGAGTGGGAGAGAAAAGACAGTTACTAGATGTAATAAAGAGAAGAAAAAGAAATTGGATTGGGCATATATTAAGAAAGAATGACGGACTGATAAAAACAGTTTTAGAAGGTTATGTAGAAGGGAAAAGGAAGCGAGGGAGGAAGAGATTCCAGATACTGGATGACATGATGGATGGTACAACATACAGCAGCCTTAAGAAGGAAGCATTGGATCGCAGAAAATGGAGAGGCAAAGGACCTGCTAATATAGCAGATAACATGATGATGATGATGATGATGATGATGATGATGATGAACACTTTCATTGTAATCAGGAGAACAGGAGGAACCCTTGAGAAGGCCTTCCCTTTCAATATTCTCAAGGCATGGAAAGCTATTGCTTGGTCCCAAAAAAGAGTCAAATAACTATGTAATGGAACACTTCTAGTTGAAACTGCTAATTCAACCCAGGTATCTAAGCTTCCGGGATCTAAGGCCTTAGATGAATACCCAGTAGAGGCCTTAACTTTAGTGAGGGTGTTGTTACTAGCTCCAATATGCTATATCTGTCTCGAGGTTTGTCCATTTGTTCCTAACCCAGAGTGATGGTAAAAATGGGAAGAATTTGGCTGTACCTCTATGGGATGTAATGGGAGTGCTACATGTGGCCATTGCTGAGGCTCAGCTCACAAAACAGGCAATTATTGTATACTTCTTGCAACATATGTGAACTGCTCCAAGGATCACCCAGTGTGGAACAAGAAGTGCGAGGTTTTACAACAAGGAATGGAAAATTCAGGAGTTGAAAGTCAAGCTATGGTGAAGCTATAAAAGCTTTCGAAGCTACGCAATCTCATGTTCTTGCTACTTCTTTCACATGAGCCCTTAAGATTCCAATTGCTGAGCTTGATGCCTCTGCACAATCTCAGACCACAGATTAAAGTATGAGCTCATGCACTTGTTGGAGAACCTGTGGGGGAAATGCTCCGGTTGAAACTGAAGTCTTCGAAAGCCATCAGCAGTGGGCGTCACCACCTAAGGCACATACCACTACCCACCATCAGAAACAAACTAAGCCATACCTCTAACCCATCTGTAAAGAAAAACGTCATTCAAAAAGTAATTCAAAGTCCAAGAAAGTGGTAGCTAAACCTTCAGATTGGTGAGCTTTCTCCCTCTCTGGTGGGAACTAAGCTTTGGAAGATACGGCCTTCCAGTCACAGGATCTGGAGAGCTGAGAACTGGCTAACATTCCCCCTGATCTCACCGGCAAATCACCTCTCAAGGAGAAAGAAAAGACCAACCATCACTAAACAATGGTTGCCACATGGACTTCTGCATTGCAGTTGTATTTAAATTGATACCGCTCACATTTGGAAGAATGACAGCTCCTGGTCCAGGAGAAACACTTCTGCATTTGCTGACAAGATACTCATTTTAAAGTCACACACATCAGCATTATGAGGTTACCACCCCTATAGGAAAGATGATGATACTGGAGGCAGGGCTAAAGGTGGAGTGACTGTTTTCATTGATGACAGTTACCCCTCCTCACCTATCCCTCTTACCACGACCATGGCAGTAATTGCTGAGAAAGTTCTCACACCCTTTAATATCACAGCATGTTCTTTGTGCCTTCCACCTAATGATGATTTGGTTGTAAACATACTGACAGAACTCTTCAGGCACTCCCACACCCATTCCTTATGGGGGACTTAAGTGCACACATTGTGTTGTAGGGCTCACCTACCACTTGCTGCAGGGGTCAGATGCTCTAGCGATTCATCCGTTCTGAGAGTATCTGCTTTCTGAACTTGGGTCAGATGACGCACTTTTCCACAGCTCCAATGTCTTTTTTCAGCCACTGACCTTTGTTATTGTTCCCCAGCTGTTGCAGACTGAGTTCAGTGGGAAGTGGCTACAGATTCACATTCCAGTGACCTCTTCCCAGTGTGGATCATTCTGCCGACAGGGGCTGACAGGAGACCATGCAGATGGATGATAGAAAGGGCAAATGGGTTGCAGTATAGTTGATAGGCTATTTTTGAACAAAAGGATTGTGCACAGGACACAGTGGCCCATATCAGTTGTGAGATCCATTCAGCTGCTGCAGAGTCCATCCCCCAGTCTAATAGCCACCTCAGATGATGGCCTGAGCCTTGGTGGAATTAAGACTAGATTGGCAATCAGGGCCAAATGAACAGTTCTGCAGAACTTCAAACACCATCCAAGTACAGGAAACCTTCATGCCTACAGATCTGTGAGAGCACATGCAAGGTGAGTGATAAAAGAACAGGTCTTCCTGGAAGGAATTCTCGACTTATATTAATTGGTCCACTTCTGCTGCGCAAGTTTGGGACTCAGTAAAGTGGATTTCAGGCAAGCGCAGTACACTTCCTCTTACAGGCTTGTCAAGGAATTTGGTGTTGATAGACATGACAAGCCATGGCTCAGGTTTTAGGTGAAAACATTTTTACTGTCACCAAGTCATCCAGACAAGCTCCTGCTTTTCAGGTGTTCCATAGGATTGCAGAGATGAGGAAATTCAATTTCTTGTCACGTAATGAGGAAGTCCACAACCTTCTGTTCTCCATTTGACAACTGGAATTAGCTTTGTCTGTAGCCAGAGACACAGCTCCAGGACGTGATAAGATCCACTATGTCAGGCTTTGTCATCTGTGCTCTGAACTGAAGGGATGGCTCCTTTGTTGTTTTAGTCAGATCTGGTTTCGTGGACACTACCCCATGAATTTGAAGGAGGCAATATTAATTCCATTCTGGAAACCAGGCAAAGACCTTAGTGCCCCTAACAGTTACTGGGGTGTAGCCCTTACAAGTGGTATGAGTAAGACTTGTCAACGCATGGTCAACTGCCACCTCCTCTGGTTGCTTGTGTCGTGAGGTCACATGATCCCCTAGCGGTGTGATTTCAGCCCCTACTCTACAATTCCACTCTTGACAATCAAAATTTACTGGAGACAGCGATACAGGAATCCTTCTTATGCTGAAACCATTTGGTTTGGGACTTTTTAGACATCCAGAAAGTATGAAACGTTTTGCAGGTACAACATCCTTTGCCAACTTCATGAATGGGGACTACATAGACATCTGCCACTTCTTATCCAGTTCTTTCTTGTGGACCGGCATTTTTGATACCACATGGGAAATTCCTCAGGTGACTGATATGTTAAAGAGAATTGTCATGCTAGGCAGTGTACTCAGTGAAATTTCCTGGCAGATTAAAACTGTGTGCCGGACCGAGACTTGAACTCGAGACCTTCGCCTTTCGCATGCAAGTGCTCTACCATCTGTGGTACCCAACCATGACTTAAGCACACTCTGCTGCAGAGTGAAAATCTCATCCAGTGTACTCAGTGTCACACTGTTCACCATCACTGTCAGTGGCATTTCCTCCACAGTCAGGAGAACTGTCAAATTCTCTTTGTTTGTGGATGACTTTGCAATCTTCTACTCTTCCTCTGATCTTACAACAGTGACAATGTAGCTGAAAACCTGGACCAGGACTACTGCTTTTTGGTTATCACCAGAGAAGACTACACATGCCAATTTTAACTGTCCTTGTCAAAATTTTAACCAACCAGTATTCACAATGAGGGACAATATTTTACGTTTTCGAGAAACTGAGCACTTTTTAGGTTTATTATTTGACTCAAAATTAACTTGAAAGACATATGAACAAAGGGCTTCCAGTCATTGAATACTTTGAAATGCCTTAGCGTACAAATAAGGGATGCTTGACAGGTCCTCCCTCTTGCAGTTTTATACAGCATTTGTTCACTCACTTTTAGTTTACGGCAGTGTGGTCTATAGATCAGTCCTTATTTCCTATCTCAAGGTGTTGGGTGCTGTCCACCATGAGGACATTCTGATATTCACTGGAGCCTTTTGGACCAGTCCATTTCAGTCTGTTTCTGGATTTGGCTGGACAGGTGCTGAAAATCTCTGTGTCCCAACTTTGGTTTCGTCCATTTTAAGCACCTACCACAGTTTTATTGTCATTTATACAGATGGCTCACAGGAAAAGAATGTCTTCAGTTTTGCTGTTTTCCCTCAATGGGTTTTCAAAGTGTGTTTTCCAGAATAATTCACAAATTATGATGCAGAGTTAAATGACATTCTAATGGCACTGAAGGGGATACAGACATCACCGTACAAGGTTTCTTGTCTGTTTCGACTTGCTTAGTTTACTACAAGAACTTCACCAATTGTATCCGGAAATCTGGAAGACCAGTTGATTCAACACATCCATGACTCACTATAGTGATGCCAACACTGTGGCAAGGAAGTGATAATTTGCTGGGTACCTGGCCACGTCATGATACAAGGAAACTATATGGCCAACAAAGCCACTGAGGATTCATGTTAGAATGGTGCTGTTCATCAGTGTCCCATATTGTTGCATGCCATCATCTCATTTTCTGACAAATGCATCATGTCAGTAGCAGACTAAATGGTTGCATGTGACACAAAATGAACTTAATTTTTGTTGCCATCTGTCTTCTGACTGGTTTTATGTGGCCCATCGGAAATTCCTCCTTGGTGCCTACCCCTTCATCTCAAAGTAGTACTTGCAAGCCATGTCCTCAATTATTTGTTGGATGTATTCCAATCTCTGTCTTCCTCTTCAGGTTAGCCCTCTACAGCTTCCTCTAGTACCATGGAAGCCATTCCCTGATGTCTTAACATCTTATTATCCTGTCCCTTCTCCTTTTAGTGTTTCCCATGTATTCCTTTCCTCTCTGATACTGCGTAGAACCTCCTCATTCCTTACCTTATCACTCCACATAATTTTCAACATTTGCCTGCAGCACCATACCTCACATGCTTTGATTCCCTTCTGTTCTGGTTTTCCCACAGTCCGTGTTTCACTGACATACAACACTGCTCCAGACGTACATTCTGAAAAATTTCCTCCTCATATTAAGGCCTGTGTGTGACACTAGTAGACTTCTGTTAGCCAGAAATGCCCTTTCTGACAGGGCTAGTCTGCTTTTGATTTCCTCCTTGCTCCACTGGTCATTGGTTACTTTGCTGTCTAGGTAGCAGAATTCCTTAACTTCATCTACTTCGTGCCCATCATTCTTGATGTTAAGTTTCTCACTCTTCTCATTTCTGCTACTTTTCATTACTTTCATCTTTCTTTGATTTACACTCAGTCCATATTATGTACTCATTACATTGTTCATTCCATTCAGCTTATCATGTAATTTATCTTCACTTTCACTCAGGATAGTAATGGCATCAGTGAATCCTATCATTAATACCCCTTCGCCTTTTACTTTAATTCCAGTCCTGAAGCATTCTTTTATTTCTATCATTGCTTCTTTGATGCACAGATTGAACAGTAGTGAGGAAAGACTACATCCTGTCTTTCACACTTTTTAATCTGAGAAGTTCATTTTTGGTCGTCCTCTCTTATTATTCCTTCTTGGCTCTTGTATATATTGTATATTAGTGTCCATCCCTATAACTTACCCCTATTTTTCTCAGAATTTTGAACATCTTGACCAGTTTACATTGGCGAATGCTTTTTCCAGGTCAACAAATCCTATGAATGTGTCTTGATTTTTCTTCGGTGTTCCTTCCATTATCAACTGCAATGTCAAGATTGCCTGTCTGCTCCTTTTGTAAAGCCAAACTGATCGTCATCTAGCACATCCCCAATTTTCTTTTCCACTCTTCTGTGTATAATTATTGTCAGAAACTTGGGTACCTGAGCTGCTAAGCTGATTGTGTGATAATTCTTGCACTTGTCAACTCTTACAGTCTTCGGAATTGAGTGGATGATATTTTCCTGAAAGTCAGATGATACGTCCCCAGACTCATACATTCTAGACACCAATGTGAACAGTCAAATGGTTCAAATGGCTCTGAGCACTATGGGACTCAACTGCTGAGGTCATTAGTCCCCTAGAACTTAGAACTAGTTAAACCTAACTAACCTAAGGACATCACAAACATCCATGCCCGAGGCAGGATTCGAACCTGCAACCGTAGCGGTCTTGCGGTTCCAGACTGCAGCGCCTTTAACCGCACGGCCACTTCGGCCGGCCTGTGAACAGTCAATTTGTTGCCACTTCTCCCAATGATTTTAGAAATTCTGATGGAATGTTATCTGTCCCTTATGCCTTACTTAATTTTAAGTCTTCCGAAGCCGTCTTAAATTGATTCTATTAATGGATCCCCTATCTCTTCTAAATTGACTTGTGGTTCACCTAAGGCCTTCAATGTACCCTTTACACCTATCTGCTCTCACCTCTGCATTTAACAGTGGAATTCCCATTGCATTCTTCATATTACTACCCTTGTTTTTTGTGTCACCAAAGGTTGTTTTGACTTTCCTGTATGCTGAACTTCTTTGATTTATTCAGAATTTCCATGCAGCCTTTTTGTCTTAGCTCCCTGTGGTTCCTATTTATTTCCTTCCTCAATGACTTGTATCTCTATGTTCCTGAGTTTCCCTGAAAATTTTTGTACTTCTTTCATTCATTGATCAACTAAAGTATTTCTTCCGTACTCATGGTTTCTTCGCAGTTACCTTCTTAGTACCTTTGTTGTTCTTTCCAACTTCTGTGATTGCCCTTTTAAGAGATGTCCATTCCTCTTCAGCTGTATTGCCTACTGAGCTATTCTTCACTGTGCTGTCTATAGCCTTATAGAACTTAAAAGTGCATCTCATCATCCCTTAGTATATCTGTATCCCACTTCCTTGAGTATTGTTTCTTCCTGACTATTCTCTTGAACTTCAGACTAATCTTCATCACTATTTCAATAGAGTCTGTATCTGCTCCTGGGTATGCCTTACAGTCCAGTATCTGATTTCCAAATCTCTGTATTGCCATGATGTAATCTACCTGAGATCTTTCCTTATCTGCATGCCTTTTCCAAGTATACCACCACCTCTTGTGATTCTTGAACAGAGTATTTGCTATTACTAGCTGAAATTTATTTGCCCACATCTCGTGGTCCTGCGGTAGCATTCTCGCTTCCCACGCCCGGGTTCCCGGATTCGATTCCCGGCGGGGTCAGGGATTTTCTCTGCCTCGTGATGGCTGGGTGTTGTGTGCTGTCCTTAGGTTAGTTTGGTTTAAGTAGTTCTAAGTTCTAGGGGACTTATGACCACAGCAGTTGAGTCCCATAGTGCTCAGAGCCATTTGAACCATTTTTTTGAAATTTATTACAGAACTCAATTAGTCTTTCTCCTCTAACTCTCCTTGTCCCAGGCCCATATTCTCCTGTATCCTTTTCTTCTACTCCATCCCCTAAAACTTCATTCCAGTCCCCCATGACTATTTTATTTTCATCTCCCTTAATGTACTGTATTGCCCTTTCAACATCCTCATGTACTTTCTCTGTATTTTCATCTTCAGCTTGTGGCATCAGCACGTATACCAGAACTATTGTTGCTGGTGTCAATTTGATGTCGATTCTGACAAGAACAAACCTATCACTGAACTGTTCACTATTCCACACTCTCTGCCATACCGTTCTATTCATAATGAATGCTACACCTGTTATACGATTTTCTGCCACTGTTTATATTACCTTATACTCATCTGACCAGAAATCCTTGACTTTCCATTTAACTTTGCTGACCACTAATATATCTAGATTGAGCCTTTGCATTTCCCTTTTCAGATTTTCTAGCTTCCCTACCACATTCAAGCTTCTTACATTCCATGCCGTGGGATGCAGGATGTTTTCCTTTAATTGATCATTCAATCTTTTTCTCATGGTCACCTCCCCCGTCACAGTCCCATCCCGGAGATCCGAATGGAGGACTAGTCCAGAATATTTTGTCATTGGAAAGATCATGACACTATCTCAGTTACAGGCCACATGTTCTGTGAATTCACACTACAGGTATTTAATGCAGAGGTTTCCATTGTCTTCTGCATCCTCATGACATTGATCATTGCTGATTCTTTCACCTTTAGGAGCAGCTTCGTACTCAAGGACAAGAGAGTGCTCTGAAAATCTGTCGACTCCTCTGCCCACTTCGACAAGGCTGAGATAGCATCTATGACGACAGGTCATACAACGAATGTCAAGAAAGGTAGGAAGATATATTTCCTCAGCAAGGCAGACAGGATACAAATTTCAAGATACTCAGCAGTCTGCAACAAATATTCAGTGATGAGGATGAAGAGGTGGAGAACAAATGGAAAAAAATTCAAAGGCATCATTCAATATGCCCTAGACAAGTATGTTCTGAGTAAGGTTTTAAGGGATGGGAAAGATCCACCATTGTTTAATAGCCATGTTAGAAAAGTGCTATGTAAACAAACAGCACTTCATCTCAGATTCAAGAGAAGTAAAAACCTAGCTGACAAACAAAAGCTGAATGAAGCAAAAATGAGCGTAAGGAGAGCAATGAGAGAAGTGTTCAATGATTTCAAAAGTAAGATGTTGTCAACCAACCTGAGTAAAAACCATGAGAGATTTTGGTCGTATGTAAAATTAGTAAGTGGGTCAAAATCATCTACTATTCTCTCAGTGACCACACTGGCACCAAAACGCAAGATAACAAAGAGAAGGCCAAAATACTGAATTCAGTCTTCCAAAGTTGTTTCACCATGGAAGATCATAACACTGTCCCTCCTTTCAATCATTGTGCGAACATTGAAATGAAATGGGACATATTGAGATAATCGATAGCGGTATTGAAAAGCGGCTACAATTGCTTAGTAGTGGAAAGGCTGCAGGACCAGATGAGATACCTGTGAGATTCTTACTACCTTCCTAGCAGTAATTCATCATAGATTGTTTGAACAATGAAAGGTACCTAGCAACTGGAAAAAAGTGCAGCTCATTCCCGTTTAATAAGAAAGGCTGTAAGACAGATCCACATAATTATAGACCTATATCATTGATGTCAATCTGTTGTAGAATTATGGAACATGTTTTACGCTAAAAAATTGACTTCTTGGAAGAAAATCAACATGGATTCCACACAGATCATGCAAAACTCAGCTGGCTCTGTTTCTCCACGAGATCCACAGCGCAGTGGACAATGGTGCTCATGCTAATGTTATGTTCCTTGACTTCAGTAAGGCATTTGATAGCTTTCCGCATTGCCGTTTAATGAAAAGGAGGGGGGGGGGGGGGGGGGGGCGAGGGGAAATTCGAGCTTACGGAGTATCAGAACAGACCTGGCCCCTCTGTGGGTCTGGGGACAGAATAGGCCCGAGATATTCCTGCCTGTCATACGAGGTGACTAAAAGGAGTTTCACACATTTCAGCCTCTATGTGATGGTCCCCTGTAGGGTTTGACCTCCATTCTTCAAAATTTTTTCGAAGAGCGAACCAATTGGGGAAGGGCACCTTGCAAGGTGTATCGTGTCCATCATGCATTGACATCTTTAGCACACTTTCTCGTCGTCGCATTGCAGTCCTGCCCATTCTCCATCTCGTGGGTGAGGACACCTTCCTGTGTGCGTTTTCCACAATTCACTATGCAGCATCGATTTCTGCATCGACGATGAACATGGACTTCTTTGCACCTGATAGCCAGCATGGTAGCCACTCCGTAGTGGTGGGGCCACCATGTACCCTGTTGGTTGTAGTCCCCTGACCGCACAGGGATTGCTCTGCTGATGATGCCTGCACCGTTAACTCCCCATGTATGCCAAGGGGTAGACGCCCAGCCCCCTGGGGCACCAGGACTCCCGATAATGGCCATCCTGCCAGGTGACCTTTGCTGCAGCTAGGCGGTGCCCATGGGGAGGGCCCCAGGTCGGAGTGGGTGGCATCAGGGCAGATCACACGTGATGAAGTGTAGTCCATCATCTCTTGCTGGTGGTGAAACACCAGCAGTCTCTAAGCGATGACAAACCTGATTAAATGCACAGAAGTATGACCCCAAATCATTCCCCTCCCTGGCCACACCATGGGAGGAACATCAGGCTAAGGATGCCAGCGGATCTTATTCGCCCCGGTACCTTGTATGTTCAAGAGCTGATGAGGAAACTTTCATGACGATGAAGCCTCAGTTTTTTGTTGAGCATTTAGAGGACAAGTTCAGGGAGGTGGAGGGCTTAAATGAGATCTGTGTCAGTCTTGATCAAAACAGAGTCCTCTGCCATGTCACGGGAGTTACTCACTTCTGACATGCAGGGGAATGTTTCTGTAGCCATCGCGCCCCATAAGAGCTTAAATATGGTCCAGGGTATCACAGATACCTTCTTTTGCAGTCCGACAATGAGCTGCATGCCAGTTTAGAGCAGCGAGGTGTATATTTCATCCGGTGTGTCCACTGGGGTTGGAAGGATAATCAGGTTGCCACCAGTTCCTTCAACTTGGCCTTTGAGGGTGATATGTTGCCCGAGAAGGTCAAGGTGATGGTGCACCGGTGTGATGTAAATCCCTATATCCCTCACCCAATGCGGTGCTTTAAGTGCTGTAAGTTTGGTCATGTGTCTTCCTGCTGTACTTCCAGAATCACATGCCAAGATTGCGGACGCCCATCACATCCCAATATTCCATGTGCCCCGCCTCCCATCTGTGTCAGCTGCGGAGAGCACCATTCGCCTCGCTCCCCTGACTGCAGGATTCTCCAGAAAGAAAGGAAAATCATGGAGTACAAGACCCTGGACCAACTGACCTATACTGAGGCTAAGAGAAAATTTGAACATCTGCTGCCTGTGCGTATGACATCGTCTTATGCTGCCGCTACAACAGTTTTGGCACCATCAGCTCCGCCAACCCAGGTCACCTCTCAGAGCCAGAAGAGTACACCTGCCCCCTTGACAGTGGGGGTCATTTCTGTCCCTGTTGCTCCTGCACCACCTACTTCAGGAGCAACACCCCCTCAACCATCAGGGACATCCGTCCCCATTTCTAAGCTGGAGGACCGTAAGTCCTCTTCGGGTTCTCTTACTAGGAAGGGTCCCTTGGGACACTCCATTCCCAGGTTTCTTCTAGTGGGAAAGATGACACCCGCCAGTGTCTGAAGAGCCCAAAAGCAGCTAGTTGTAGGGCTTCATGTTCATACCCAGTCCCGGAGAATGAGCCAGTGAAGTCCTCCCAGCCAGGGAAACCCAAGGAGCAGCAAGAGAAATCCAAAATGAAAACTCCCAAGACCAAGGAAACTGCGGTGGCACCCAAACCACTGCTACCTACAAGCTCTGTGGCTGAGGATGGGGTGGAGGTTTTGGTGTCTGCTGAGGACCTAGATCTTGCCAGAACCTCAGACACAATGGATATAGACTGCTCAGGCAATAAATCAGAGGCAGTGTGTGACTCTGAGGCGTAAACTGCCTCATTGAATGTTCCATGCCTTCCCAGTCTCACAATGTCATCCTCCAGTGGTGGCAGAGCTACGGCAACTGTTGCACTTTACACCTGCTACCTGCATTGCTCTCCAGGAAACATGGTTCCCAGAAATGCGGATTCCTGCCTTCCACAGCTATAAGGGATATTACATGAACCATAACGAATACAATAGAGTGTCAGGTGGAATTGGCATTTATGTCCTAAACTCGGTCTGTAGCTGAAGCTCTGGCTGTCAGAATAAGGACGATGTGGGAAATAACTGTCTGCAATATATACCTTCCTCCAGATGGTGCAGTACCCCTGAATGTATTAGTTGCACTGATTGATCAACTTTCTAAACTTCTTCTACTTCTGGGAGATTTTAATGCCCATAACCCCTTGTGGGTTGGTACTACGCTCACTGGCCGAGTCAGAGATGTCGAAACTTTACTGTGGCAATTCAACCTCCTCCTCTTAAATACTGGGGCCACCACACATTTCAGTGTGGCTCATGGTAGTTACTCGGCCATTGATTTATCAATTTGCAGCCCAGGACTTCTCCCAGCTATCCACTGGAGAGCACATGATGACCTGTGTGGTAGTAGTTGTTAGTTGGTCTATGGAGGAATGTGTTAGTGGAGTGGTGATAAGAAAAAATTGCTCCTAGCAATTAATTTCAGTTTGAAAAAGGTTTTTTGTCCCTATCAGGTGGACTTTTTATGTGCAATTTTAAACCCTGGACATTAGTTTTATTTGTAAATTTATTTCCTATGGAGATTGTATAATTTTACAGGATGTAAAATTCAGTACTCTAACAGTCTGTGTACTATTTAAATGAACCACACAAAATTATGTGCTTTTGTGTGATGAATAGTCAAATGCTGCAGGCTTTGTTTAGTGCAGTAAAATAAACTAGAAGCATTTAGACAACACTTATTTAATTGTGAAAATAAATGTTATATAGCATAAATTAAAAATTTCAAATCATTTTTGCCTTGATCCCAGTTTAAACATTGGGCTCCCAGAGACCCCTCCTTGTGGTATGAAATGGAAAAAAATTCCCACGCTTCATGACAGAGCATATGGGAACAATGCAGGAGTCCTGCACTGCCATACTAGGCAAGGTCCTAATGGAGGTGGTTTGCCATTGCCTTCCTCCAACTGTAATGGGGATGATGATGATGATGATGATGATGATGATGATGATGATGATGATGGGGACACAACAACACCCAGGCACCTCGGGGCAGGTGAAAAATCCCTGACCCCGCTGGGAATCAAACCTGGGACCCAATGCTCGGGAAGCGAGAACGCTACAGTGAGACCATGAGCTGTGGAGCTCGTGGCATACGTTACAGAAAAGTCACCTCTTGAGTTATGGATTAAATGACTTCCATCTGTTGATACACTACCAAAAACAGCAGCGGCCTCGTTTGTACTGTGCGTACAGTTACAATGCAGTGACGCCAGTACACTGATGCTAGCAGTCAAATATGTGTTGTTATGGGTGAATACTATCGATAGCCACTTGGAGGGGTATGTCATCATGTTTTAAGTATGTTTGTAATTGGTTGTAGGTGTATGAACTTGCAATAGTTCCCATGTCAGTAGTGAGATGTTGGCTGTCATCAGTATGCTCTGATGATGACTGTTTGTGCCTTCTGGGAAGCTCTTCATAAATGTATTACGCTGTAAAAAATCATTTATACACATATTTGTCAAATTACTTTGAAAAAATTACTTCACTACAGTCTTGACACTATCGTATAACATTTCATTGTAGTTTCTTTGGAAAGGATGTTGAATAATTAACTGTCTACTCAGCAGAATTTAATGTAATGCTGGTGGTGAGCATTGCTTGAAAACTGAGAAACCAAAATGAAGGAGAGTTAAGGCCTAGATAGCAACAAGCTCAGTGTGCCAACCAGAATTTGCTTAGTGAGCTACAGTGCGAGAACAGAAAGATTAGGGAATGGTTCAAGAATGGACAAACCAACATTTCAATTTGTCTTTGTGACAGTAATCTCACATTTTTGCTGGTAAGTAGTGTGGGATAGGGTAAGGATGACCTGCTAACATGGAAAACACCAAGGAATGCACAGCCATATAGATTGTCGATTGCAAACATAACTTGATATCTAGTGGGGCTATACAACATGATGTCCAGTCAGAGCTGGGTGCCTGGTGTGGCGGCTAGAGTCTCGCAATCTACTAACCACTGCACAATGTGAATTTCCAACACACCATTCTACAGTTGACCATCTCATAACCTTGTCAACCCGTGTCATTTCTGCGGAAATAACACTGTACCTGAATTGTGAATGCTAAAATGACACTTTTACTATGTGGGAGCTAGATAATGCTCTTAATTCCTCCTGATAGCTGCCTCAAGACTGGACAATGTTAGTGTTCTGATGGTGCAGCACTCTTCTCTTGCGAGCAAGCACTTTCTCCGTCATGTATACAGACGCATCTGGAGAGATGGCACGTTTCCCAGACATTGGTGTAAAGCCACTGTCATACCCACACCTAAGCCCTTGTAAGGACAAGCACCTTCCTTCTAGTTCTAGCCCCATTTCTCACCATCCATGTTTGCAAGGTGTTGGGACATGTGATTCAGGTCTGGCTGGTGTGGCGGCTAGAGTCTCGCAATCTACTAACCACTGCACAATATGAATTTCCAACACACCATCCTACAGTTGACCATCTCATAACCTTGTCAACCCGTGTCATTTCTGCGGAAATAACACTGTACCTGCATTTTTTGACCCGGAGAAAATGTAAAATACATGCTGGAGGACTGGTATACTCCATACTCTCTACACATGGGGCTTCTGAGGCTGCCTGCACCATTCCCTTCAGGAATTTTTAAAAGACAACTTTCAAGGTACATAAGGGTTTTACTTGTCAAACCCATTTATCCAGGAAAATGCTGTGCCTCAGGGATCCGTCTGAGTGTTGTCCTCCTTGCTGTCACCTTTGATACTGTTATGGCCTGTATCTCGCAGGGCATATCCGGCTCCCTTTTCATTGATGATTTTTCGATCTATTGCACTCTCCCACAGACTGGTCTCATTGAGCAGCGTCTTCAGTGATTGTCTTTACTCATGGAGCATTGACAAAGGCTTTTGCTTTTCCACTGACAAAACGGTTTGTAGGAATTTCTGGCAGTGCAATGGGTTTCTTCCACTGTATTTACATCCTGAGCCTGTTGCTCTTCTGTCTGCTGAAACTGTGAAATTCCTGGGGCTCATGCTTGATAGGAAATTTTCTTAGTCCTCCCATGTCTTACTTGGCTGCCTGCTATACCCTGTCCCTCAATGTCCCATCAACAGCACTCCCTGGGGAGTGGATTCGACCTTCCTCCTCCAGTCCAACAGATCCCTTGTCCATTCAAAACTAGGCTATCGGTGTTCTTTTTATGCATCCATCTTGCACTATCATGGCATCTGTTTGGCTACTGAAGCATTTTACGCTAGCCCAATTGAGAGTATGAATGCAGAAGCTGCTGAATTACCACAGTCATACTGGTGTGATGTTCTCCTCAACAGGCGCACATGGTGTTTGTCTGCCATGCCTGGCTACCCATCCTCTGCCCTCTTTTTTGATGATTCTTTTCACCACCAGTGTTAGGTGCATCCTTCTTCTGTTACTTCCCTTTTGGCTGCTGCTCCAGCTGCTTAAATACATGCTACCTGCCTCTTTCCCAACCTCGGCTTCTTGCGGCAGCCTGTGTTCACTCCAGACTTCATAAGAACACTAATCCAGATTTGATCTATTGCATAAGTTTCTCAACCTTCGCACAGAACGTAGCAATAGTACATTTGTGTACACTGATGGCAGTCAGACTGATTGTGGTATCACGTGTGCCTTTGTCATTTGCATTGACAAATTTTGGTACCAGCTTCCAGAACACAGCTAAGTATTTACAGCAGAGCTCTTTGTTCTGTATCAAGCCATGCATTACATTTGGCAACACAGGCTTTTCAATTGTTATCTGCTCCAGTTCTCTCATATCCCTTCAGATCCTCTGTGTGCTGCACAAGGTCCATCCCTTAGTGCAACTGGTTCAAGAAAGCTTCCACTTGCTCACTCTTTATGGAGCTATTGTGATGTTTATGTGGGTACCTGGTCATGTCGGTCTGATCAGAAATGCAGCTTCTCTTGTTGCTGCCAAGGCAACAGACTACCTCAGCCTGTTAGTTCTTCCATACCGTCTGATAATCTCTGTGTTGCCATCAGTCCGTAGGTGGTACCCTTGGGCATCACCATTGGTCCCCCCTTCATGGGAACAAGCTCCAGGAAAGTCCATCTGCTTGTCATCAGCCTTTGACAGTTTGGCATTTCCTGTCAGAATTCCCTTTTTTCAACCACTTATCTTCTCATTTATGTTTGCTGCCTGAGTTATTACCCATTTTAGCGAAAGCTCCAAAGGCGGTTGACCCTGTCTTACCTTTAATCGATCATAGCAATACAGCAAGTGACATTTAATATTTAGTTCAGGACCTCTGTTGTCTCCATGGAAAATTTTATGCAACTTTCTCCACAAGGAATTTTTCAGTTTTAACTGTCTCTCTTCTGTAGATTCGACTTAACGTGCACTTACTTTTAACTTCTTTTTGTCTTAGTTTTCAGATGCTCTGACATGGGTACATATGACCTTAGTTGTTCTTGTGCCCTAGAATAAAACAAATAAAACAAAGTGTTAAGAACATACTTGATGGGGTTTCTAAAAACAAATTCAAATTCAAATTGAATTTAATGAAGATTTCAGATGTGGAACCCTTTTGCAGCTTTGACTGGGCTCCCTTTATGAGTGCTGACAGGAAATGCACAATTGGGTTCTTTAGAAGTGAAGCAGTGTTTCTTCATGTATAAGGAACTATTGAACTCAGTGTCCATGACTTGGTGTGAAAGCTGAAGTGATTTGTGTAATCTGATATAACAGAACCCTGGACATGGGACAAAAATAGTTAATGTAGCTGATGTAAATCAAAGTAATTCCATTGGCAACTTTTGATCTGTATTTTCAGAACCTTCTTGCCCCTTTGTGGCCATAACTTATGGCTTAAAATCCTTTTACTATAACCATTTTTTAGGGGAAGAATAAAGGAAAAATATGTGAAAGATGTACTTGGCTAAATGACATACTTAGATAATTTAAAGGTAAAATAGTTCATAAACTGCAATAAGATATTTGTTCTATTACATTGTAGTGGTAAAATTGAGCAAATTGGAATATATTTTGCAATAAATATTTAATTATCAGTCCTTTACCTTTTAACAATGACAGTATTGCTGAACAGCCTTGAATTCTCTGCATAACAGTTACTCTTGACACATGCACTGACGACTAAGTTTATTATAAATCAGCATTGTACTGTAAGTGACAGTTGCATGGCATTAGATTGTTCGCCATTGGCCTCCGGGCCACCCCTCTTACAGACTTTCAGGAAAACCAAGCAGATCTATGCTGATCTATCGTACTTCATCACAGTTGGACTTGTAGCAATATAACTGATTTTTAATTCTGAATATTGTCTTTTTAATGAATAATATAAGATGATTTGAATTACTAGCACATTAGTAAATCCACAAACCATTAATTCTTACTGCAAAAATGCTTTTAGATTGTATAAATTGTTAAGCTTGGATATATTCATTCAATGGTGTCATGTTTCTCTAACTAAGACTCAAGAAATTGAAATTCCTTTTCAAACTTAGTGAAGAGGCAGGACATTGAAAGACAGCAAGTACCATCATATAAAATCAGTGTCACTGACAGGGTTTAGATCTTGTTTTCCTGTCAGATCTCTCACACTACCAGTTTGTTGTTTTACTCCTCCATTTGGCCTCCTGTCTCTCTTCTGCATTCTGATTCTCATCTGAGATCATGAAAACATCGTACTGTCTGTCCCAATTTGTCATTGACATTGACTGAATTTTTAAAGATGATTTCAATATTTCATTTATATTTACTGATTTAGCCTATATGACGACTGCAGGGTTGTCTTACTGACCTCCAAAGTGGGAGACAGTGCCACTTTCTTCCAAGGTTGTCTTCAGTGTGGCTATTGTGTGAGGATGAACACTGTGAGCAGTAACATACCTTCCAGCAGCAGGTCGAACATGTTCTTTTATGCAGTTCATATTGATGCTCAAACTAACTGACTATGTGCTAGATTGCTACGTGAAATGTATATTTAAGTGATGATCCTCATATGGTTGAATTTTGTTGCAAGAAGAATGAAAGTCACCTACTGCTCCAGTGTAAACTTAGGGGTGGACTGTGTTGTGTTTTCCAAAATGTGGAGTTTCTATGGAGTAATTAAAACACAGTAGGATAGAAGAGCTCATGTCAAAGAATTGGATAAGTTGTTCACTGTGACTTTTCATATTAGAGCACAGCATTACACATACACCTAAAATTAAGTAGCTTGTCCCCAAGTTGCCCTGGAAAGGAAAGTTGCTGCGCACCATCTAACAGAGATGCTGAGTTGCAGGTAGGAACAACTAAACAACTGTCACAAATATAACTGGTTATAGTAGTTACAGGTACTCCTTTTAGGGTATGCAGTACTGTAGTCCAGTGTAACACAAATGAATATTGACAAATACTTAACACAGGTTTGTGTTTGCTTTTACTTCCAGTTCCAAGAACATCTACCAGCCAGGGAAAGTAGCTGTTTTTTATGCCGTGAACCGGTGGGAATTACAGGGACTCCCATGACTGCGCTAACCAGCACCAGCAGAATCAGCCTCAGCCAGAGGCTCGGTGAAATTATACACATGTGCAATGTAGAAATTGACATAAAAGGAATGCTCTGTGAAACATGTTGCTCACAAATTAATGAGGTAGATGAGAAGGAAATGCGAGTAAAGCAGTTGAAGGAATTAATTATTCTCCGTGTGCTCCCCAGGGACCCTGGTTATGGTAAGCACTGCAGATGTTCCACAAATTAGTCACATTATCTGATTTTTTAGTGTTTATGATAATTTTGTCGTGAAACAAATTATTGTGATTTCAGCACAAGGGAAAGGGTGGGTAGGGGAGTGGTGTGATCATTATAGTTGAGAGTGGTTTATGGCTGTTATGGAACAATGAGAACCCTGCTATTTTGGTGGATCACCTTGCTTATTTTGAAAGTTAATAAATGTGAAAGACTGAGAATCCTGTTTATTCAGCGATTACTTTAATTTTAAAATATAACGAACAACGTAGAGATCAGAACAAAGCTAAAAATCCTTTTGTGGTTTTCCAAAAAGTTTTATTGTTCTGGTACCCTGGTTGGAGACAGTAAGAAAATTATGAAACATGTCCAGTGAAATGTTCTAAACAGCATTACTCTCCTTTGATTTTCATAACATTTACTTGTATGCTCCTAAATCCAGAAATTATGGTGTAAAGAAAACCAAGTTTACAAGAGATGGCATGCAGTATGGCATCTGAACTACAGAATTCTTTATACTGTGCACCTAAATGTGTTAATCATTGGCCTAGTTATTTGCAACCTTCATCAGAAACAGCTTTATGAGGACTCGTGTCTTTGGCACACATTGCAACACACTTCAGTGTTATACTATTGTTTATTACTTCCAGTATCTCTGAAGGAGCTGTGTCAGTGTGGGTTTTATCACAAATGTGCTGCTTTAAACGAGTGGTTCCTGACTGGAAACACAATAATGCAAGCTGTATATGTGGAATATGTACCTACTAGACTTGATGATTCCATCCATAACCAATCAAAATGTACTCTATACTTCACTGATTAGATCCCCCCTATTTACTTCCTCAATGTGTATGCATTGATTCCAGATTTACTGCTCACTGCATTGCCTGTCTCATGTTGCAGGATTATTTACACATACATGAGAAGACATTGCTGGATGTAGCAAAGCATTATAGACATATTGAATGTCTTCGGAGTGAAACATTATCGAGGCCTGATGAAAGAAATTTGACTTCTACTGCAATAGCACATTGAAAGAACTGAATAGTGACAGATGAAAATTTCTTTTGCACTCTGGGTATCAGTCTGTTTCCTTCCTAACCCAAATCTCCACAGTAGTGTACCCTGTATATTAGCCTTCTTTGCATGCAGGTCTACTGTATTTCTGTGGGATATCTGACATTGCAGTGCATTTGGACTGAAAGGCCCATATTACATCAGGCATGAATATTTATAAAAGTGTGGTGTCTGTTCCTTTGGATATCTATTTATTTATATATTTAGCATCCAATAGATCACACATGTGATATAGGATTTGTCATTTGATTACACGTAACTCATAACAACACATACACAAAATAAATGGACGAACATATACAAACGGCAAAACAAATTACATACACATAGTACATAAGTAGTGTACAAGAACTTATTACACAAAAACAAAAGAACGTGCTCATGATAAACAATTACAGATCATGAACTACGCCTTGTACACAAAACGTATTACAGATATTTAACAGATTTTTCATAAGTACCATAATTATGAAGTTGAAAACACAATTAAATTAGTTTAAATTTTTTAAAAAATAAGTACAGGTTTCAATCCACAGTCTGAGACGGGTATTTGCTTACTCTAGTAGCATTTTTCCATCAAGTATTTTTTTTACTTAATGCTTGAAATTATTTTTGCCTTTCAATTCTTTAATTGCCTAACATGTTTCTGACTTCTAGTTTTTGCTACATAGGGAATGTGGAAGTCTTTACAATGCCTTGTATTGCGATCGTGGTAGCTTGAGTTGATTTGGAGATCGCAGTTATTTTTACTGATCATTTCCAGGCATTTAAAGATATATAT
Source organism: Schistocerca piceifrons (assembly GCF_021461385.2). Taxonomy (NCBI): domain Eukaryota; kingdom Metazoa; phylum Arthropoda; class Insecta; order Orthoptera; family Acrididae; genus Schistocerca; species Schistocerca piceifrons. The sequence continues at coordinate 814,751,653 of NC_060141.1, forward strand.
CAATGGTATTGTCAGTATCTTTAGTTGTCTGAATAAGGGTCTACAGTGAGTTTGTGGTGGGCTGTGTGTCATGATACGAATAGCTCTTTTTCACATAATAAAAATGTCATTTAGTCTTGACCTGGTTTTCGCCCCAAAAGCTTATGCCACAGCTAGCAACTGATAGGAAATAACTAAAGTACACCGCTATAATACATTCCTTGCTACATACCTTGGATATTATTCTTAAGGCAAAACATGCTAACTTCCTGAGTAAGATATACACTGTATTCATTCCGGTTAAAATCTTGGTCAATTCGCATTCCCAAAAACTTCGTGGTGCACATTTTTTCTATTTCTTTGCTATCCAGCATAAGGCACATATTTTCGCCTTGTCACTTGCTCCCTTACTGTACAAAGTTAGTTCTCTTTCTATTTCATGTCAGCTTATTTTAATAAAACCATGACTGTATGTATGAGCATTTTTTCTGCTGTATTACACAGTGATTCTTTTTTATCACTAATTATGATACTCGTGTCATCTGCAAATAGTAGAATTTTGGCTGAACTGTCTGGAGCCTGTATGTCATTGATATAAACTAGAAATAACAATGGGCCCAGAATGCTGCCCTGAGAAACAACTATTTAAATTTGTTTTGGTTCAGATATGGGTTTAAAATTGTGAAGATTCTTGGATGACCTCAGCTCAACAACTTGTGACCTGTTTTGCAGGTAGGATTCAAACCAATTTTTAACGGTACCCCTGATGCATATTGCTTCAAGTTTCCCTAGTAATATTACATTGTTCACAGTATTGAAGGCTTTGGCTAAATCTAGATTAATTCAAACAACCTGTTTATTTGACTCAAAATTTCTTACTATTTCTGTGCAATATGGCTGTTTCTGTACTGTGCCATGTTGACTGTTATTTATTAGTTTATGTTTTTCTAGATATTTTGTAACCCTGATTTTCCTTAATTCCTCAAGTATTTTGGAGAAGGATGGGAGGAGAGATATAGGTTGGTAATTTTCTATTTTATGTCTGTCACCATTTTTGTATAGAGGTATCACTTTAGAGATTTTTAGTTTATCCGGAAATATCTCTTCACTAAGGGACAAGTTTGCTATGTGTACTATAGGTTTGACAACACATGGAGCAATTTTCTTAATTATTGATACAGGTACATCATCCAAACCAGAGGACAATTTGGATTTCAAGCATTTAATGACTTTTAGAACTTAATGCTCGTCTGATGGGATTGCCATCATGCTGGTATTTACCATTGGAGACATCACTGTTAATTGTTGCTTAAATTTTTTTTTTTTTTTTTTTTTTTAACCACATCATTCTGGACTTGTTACTAGCCTGCCTTATTAATCTATCATTACTTAATAATTTTGCTTTTGATATTACTTTGCAGTAAGTCTGTTTGTATGTTCTCACATACTCAACAAACTGCTGATCATGACATGTTTTTAACTTTAAACTTAGTAATTTCATGGTTTCACTTGACATTTTAATTCCGGGTGTACTCCAGGTCCCTTTGGATCCAGATGATCTGTAACCCAAAAGCTTTTTTGGGAAGCACATTTCAAAGTATGCCATAAAAGTGGAAGCAAATGTATTGTAAGCATCATTTGTGTTTGTTTGTGCCAAGACCTCTGGCCAAACTGCATTTTTAACATTATTTTAGAACTGATTACAATTTTCAGTAGAGAAACATCGTTTGTGCTCCTTTTATGTTCCCCTCCTTGGGAGTTGCAGTGAGATTAAAGGTTAGTGCGTTATGATCTGATAATCCTATATTCACATTTGTAACTGCAACTTCATGTGTGACCACATTTGAGAAGATGTTATTTATTAGGCTTTCACTGGAATCTGTTGTTCTAGTGGCAACTGATACGTGGGGAAACAAGTTGAAGCTTTTAGTATGTCTAAAAACTTGTATTTTACTGACCTCTGGACCAATAGATTAATATTAAAGTCACCACAAAGAATTATGGTAGAGTTCTCATTTGAGAAAAATGTCGAGCATTTCTTCCAAATTCTTAAGAGATACTTCAGTATCTCCAGATGGTGATCTGTAAATTGCTGCAACAATTACTTTCTTTTCTATGATTAATGGTTTAGCCTCATATCTTAACTTAAATTTAAGCTTGGGATTTAGATAAAAGCATACACCACCACCTTTGACATTTTGCCTATAGTACTGACTGGCAAGTTTATAATATGTGTGACCAAAAAGACTTAAACTATATGAGTTAATTGTATAAGGCTCAGTCACAACTTCTGTGCATGGCTATGACAGGTGGTGTGGGCAGCCTATCAAGTTAGGCTGTGGTCTCCTGATCTCACATTTTGTGCTCGCTTACTCACTTGTGCAGGACTCTGACACTTGTCTCACTCCTCTGTCAACACAGCTTCCCTTTCATGTCGTTTGTCCCCTAACACTGCAGTCAGGTGTCATGTGGTGTAACTATTTAATACAATGATGTATTGTATTCTGTACCTTATCTTCTATACTTCTTCTCAAACTCTGTTATAATTACTTTAAAATTCAAAATTGATGCCTTTGACGCATCACATTTTTATAAATAACTTACTATGTCAGTTTCGACTTAACAAATTATTTATTCCCTTCATCATCACACTCGTGAACTACACTAAAAGATCACCTTCATTCAGTATAAAAGAGACACTCACAATAATTTTGAAGGTTCCTCTTCTGTGTCTCACAACATACATCAGTTGTTGAAATAACTCCTTTGGCAGCCTATTGCTTTACAGGACAGTGTGGTGACCCCACAGAATACTTATTTTCACACATGTAGTTTGGCACCCAAAGCTGCTGCGATAGCTGTACAGTGCTGAAGGTGCATATTGTCCCCTGATGTAAGTCACCACACACAAAATAGAAATAACACTAATGAACAATATCTGTACATTTATGTTTGACATGTTGTTTTCTATTGCTCTTTTCATAATGTGTACACAACACTTCTTTCAAAATGGCATTCATTGATAAGAAGTCATTGATATGTGCATCTCTCCTCTGGAGTGGTACGTACAAGCACAGTCTGTGAACATGGTGCCCAGTGAACACAGTCAAAAGTTTTTTAAATTTTTTTCCCTATATGCCATGAATGTGGATTTCTTTTCGTAACTATGGCTTCTGAGATTGGTTATAGCCTCAGTACATCATTGTCCATGATAAAATACGCAAATTTACCCTCAATTGCAGCCACAATTTAAGACCATGTCACTAAAGTGAACATAAAGTACTTGAAAGATGTTTTCCTCTCTGTGTGTACAATAGTATCCAGTGCAGAACCACAGCGGCTGCGGACACCCGAGGCTGGAACCAGTACTGGGGCTGAGGACATACGTGCAGTGAAGTCACCTGGTGAGTAAGAGTAAATTTACACTTAATTGCAGCCTTAACTAAAGCAGTACATAAAGTACTTAAAAGACGTTTTACTCTCTGTGTGTACAATAGTAGGCAGTGCAGAACCACAGCGGCTGCGGTCACCAGAGGCTGGACCCAGTACTGCAGGTGCAGCGAAGTCACCTGGTGAGTAAGAGCCCACTGTGGGAGGCTTACATTCCTGCTCTGTACAGTAGAGACTCAAATGTATCTGGACACCTATTAGTGGACATTAAGATTTTGTGTTCTCCTTTATGAGGACCTGAACTCTTCTGGGGACACTTTGACCTTTTTGAAATCTCTGTGGGTGGATGCCAGCCCATTCTTCCTTACTAGCTGATACCAGACAAGGTAGAAATATTGGACACAAGGTATAGAGTGAAAATGCCATTTATAACTAATCCCTAAGACGATCCATTGCTTTCAGGTTGGAACATCGGCAGGCAAACCTTCTTCAGGAATGCCACTGGTTATAAGCCTTTGCCTAACAATGCTGATCCATGAGAGGTACAAGTGTTGAGCTGATCAAATCGGTCGTTATCTGTGAACTGTTCCCCTGCTGTGTATAGTACACAATAATGTCAAATATGTACTTACCCTTCTGCGTTTATCATATCCTGAAGTACAATAAGGGGAGAACAAGTTAAAGAGGAGAAATTGCATATTGTTACACTGCCTGCTCTGCACTGCATTGTTGGCAGTAGAGGTAATGGCGGATAATGTTCACTTAGTAGTCACCACATCCAAATTCTTCCATCAGATACCCACGGAGTATAGCACTGTTTGTCACTCCAAATCTCGTTTCCACTTATCCACTCACCAGCAGTCATAGGTTTTTATGCTACAGTCAGTGTGACTTTATGTTGAACAGAAATGTTGTTTCCAGAAGCTGCTCAGCCATTGTAACCAGTTTTTCTAAGTCCCTGTACACAGCCATTTCCTTAGTGGGCTCCTAGCTGCACTTCAAAACTGAAGAGTGACTGCAGCTGCTAACTGCAAGCTGGTTTTTACTATTTCCTACCACAATGACAGAAGCACTTGTCCATGAGCATACTGTGTGTGCCTGGACTTCATGTAGCATTGGTTGTTCCTTCACATTTTCACTTAACTGTCAAATCACTGACAGCTGACTTGGGCAAGTTTGGAAGGGCTGAAATGCATCCCTGTGTTAATTATTCAGGTGTAATGCAAAGAAAAGTCCATGTTCAGTGTACTCAGATCCCTGACTGATGAATTCTGCTTACAAAACAGTATTACCTGCCACTTCCTATAATATATATGACGGCAGTATCTGTTCCCGAAAGAACAATTACCATGGATGACCATGCAGCTTTGCTAGAAATGAAATAATTAAATGGACACCCTAGCTGCAAACAGGTGGTGATGTACTTCATTGGGGACATGTTGAAAATGTGTGGCCCAACCGGGACTCGTTCCCGGGATCGTCTGTTTACATGGCAGACGCTCTATCCATCTGAGCCACCGCGGGCACAGAGGATAGTGTGTCTGCAGGGACTTACCCTTGCACACTCCCCGTGAAATCCACATTCCCAACATGTCCACCCCACTACATTCGTAGTGTGCCTAACAGATGTTTGCCGATCGTACTCATTACTCGTGGCAGATTAATCTACCAAGTCCCTTAAGAGTTTGGGCATAGCGTGTGCGTTCGCACAAGAAGGTCAATGGCCGGGAAGCCGTATTTTAACTATATATGATGGTAGTATCTGTTCCCGAAAGAACAATTACTGTGGATCACCCTGCAGCTTTGCTAGAAATGAAATGATAATTAAATGGATGGAGCGTCTGCCATGTAAGCAGGAGATCCCGGGTTCGAGTCCCGGTTGGGGCACACATTTTCACCATTTCCCCAATGAAGTACATCACCGCCTGTTTGCACCTAGGGTGTCCATTTAATTATCATTTCACTTCCTATAATAGTAGCTCCACCTCTCATTGAATTAAAGTGCTCAGTTGCCCGTTACATAAGGGTGCCCAGGTATTTTGATTGGATAGTGGGTTTATAGTTCTTATCTATGTGATTTCTGCAACCCCTTAGTCAGTCCACCATACACAATTGAATTAGATTCCAGAAATCATAATATATTTTATTATATTTATGTTTTTGAATATTGAGGACTTTGATTTGGGGCGAGTATTTACTGACTTACAGAAATACAAAGTTTGCCTCTATAGCTGTGGAAATATGTGTGCCGAGAATTACTGGGAGGGAAAAGGAAACAGAAAAATGGACAGGGAACAGGCAGGATTAGGAGACGTAGTGTGGAGGTAGTGGAGATGAGTGATACATGTAGTGATGGAGTGAGTGACAGATAGGATAAGACAATTACATGCTCGTCTCCTAGGGAGGTGAGTGGGGGGAACATTGAGGTGACAGTCTGGTGAGAGGCATTGAGTGGATATCAGGCTACATGGACTTCAAGCTGCAATGCCTGTAGCTTGAGACCAGAATACCAGGAGAAGCCAGGGAAGAGGCTTAATCAAACAGTGGGACTCCAATGAATGAATGATGTGAGTAGAAGAAACTGAGGATGATTTGTATTTCAAAACTGAACATTTTTGTACAACCTATTAGGGTAGTAACTTAAATGGAAATATTGGGGTGTGAATGTAGTTTATAAATGGTCATAGCTGATGCGTTCAGCACTACCATAAGTTATTTGATACTAACATTTTCAGGGGCTCCCTTAACCTTTCTGTGGTCAATCAGACATAAAGGTCCTGCCAAAATGTTTGTTTCAGAATCTGCACAACCATAGGAATGTCCCATTTCATTGTGTACTGTGATCTTTTGTTCAGTTTATGTACAATTAGAACCCAGAAGCTGACAGGTGATGCTAGAATGTGTTTTTTCTTTGTTGGTACAGAAGTGAGTACAGTATGTTTTGTAGAAGGAGCTTCCTATCTTTGGCTTAATTGTGGATGGCAAAGACAGTGTAGATATTATTTATCTTTGTTACATTATTTGCTAGGTATATATTATTTGACATCTATTTTCACTGATAACTCATTCTTGAAGAAAACTGATGTCTGTGTCTTGTAACTAAAATTAATGCATGTCTTTATTAATGAAAATCATATCAAAATCATGACTGTAGTTGGAAATCTACCACCCCAAATGTACAGATACTGTTCTTTTGATGTACTGTTTTTCTTCTTTCTCATGAGATAGTGTACTGGAGACATTTGTTTTCTTTTCCTTATTTTGTCTTGAATGTCTCAGTAGTTTCTTGGAATTAATTGTTTACAATTATTTATGGAGCTGTCTTTTGAATAATGGGTAGAGTGGTTATGAAGAATACAGTCAGCAGAAATAAGGTTTCTATGGTCTACTTTATAACATATGAAAGCTGATCACCTCTAAAATGAAGGTGCTGGGAGTGTATAGTAGAGTGGAAACAACTGAAGCATGTGGGATGAATGTGTCAATGCTTTTGGAGAGAATGGCTGATAATACAGTATCACTTCCTGTTCACTAGATTTGTCTCTGGTGCCAGTACCTTTGTTCATAAAATATTTCCCATCAAGACTTTCACTATAGTTTGATCCCAGACCAATCTGTTCGTCTTTCTGCCTCACCTCTCTACAGGGAGTCCAGCAGGGAGCTGCCTTGCCCCATCTGCCACCCACACTCATGGTCATATGTCCCACCTAATGTGGATGATCCATGCACAAGGAGAGAGATGTGCTCAGGTAGCCATGAACAATAGAACTTCATTGCAACACAGAAGGCACATGATAATGTTGGGCAAGTGAAACAGCTTCCTAGTGCAAGCAACATAAAAATACTCCTGATATGCTGTAAGGTTGTCACTAATATGAGCTAAGCTGAGCACTGCAAGCTGCACTGATGATGTCCTAGATTCCAATGTTGCTGTGCTCAGAGGAAAAGTTTTGACTGTAACAGCAGCCAAAAGTATGAACTGTCATCCCCATGGAGGAGATGGCAGTGCCATCCATGAGGCACACACCTGGAAGAAAAATACAGAAATTGGGCCAATACATCAGTAAGGAGGGATGATGATGTGGAATGGTGCAGGCAGAAAGATACCAGGATGAAAGAAAGAAGTGGCACAAGGCATTTGAACACGGAGCAAAACCATTCAAACACTATGCAGAAGCACTTGAACACAGAGATGAAGGCTACCTAATGGATCACAAGACACTGGTAAAAAACTTCCAGAGACAAAAAAGGAATTATAAAAGCACAAGAAGAGAGATGTTCCTGAGTGGACAAGAGGAAGAGTGTTTCATTGCGGCACAGATGGTGCATGCCAACATGAAGCAAATGAAACAACTTTGTGATGAAGGCAAGGTAGTGAATGCCCTGATGCATGAAAAGATTGCCACTAATATGAAAACTATTCTTGAAGCTTCCAGTTGAGCACCCTGTAACAACTGACAAACACTGCTGTAGGTTGCACTGGCAATGCCAATATTGTGGGCTGCATTCTTATTAATATAGTCATGCATTCCAAAGTAGATAGTTGATGTCGAGTCTGGAACTTGGGTTGGCTGGTGAGCCTCTGTACAGTCTCCTACAAAGGCTATGTAGTGGAGAAATACTGTTAAGTTGTCCAGTGTCGCATGGCTCCAGGGTGGAAACCGTGCAGTGGCTGTCATTGGCAAGATCTGCTGCACTGAGGGTGAGTTTCAGTTTCAAGCCTGTTAAGATGCCAGCAACTGACATACCTCTGTTGTGTGGCATAAGGCAGGATTGTAAAGCACCAGCCAGATGCTACACCACCCACTTCCACCTCATTCCTACTATGTCTCCTAATCCATCCTGTTCCCATATGCATCAGATTTTCTTTCTGTCTCACCTCCACAAAAAATCCACCTGAGACATAATCTGCCTCACCTGCCACTCATTCTCCTCACTACTTGTACCCATCTGTAAGTAAAGAAAGGAGTGTTACATTGAATGTGTTTGATGTGGCATTATTACTGCACAAACAGCAAAAATGTGGTAAGTGATAAACATTTTTGCTATTACTTTCTGTGGGGTATCTGTGAGAGAAATTCATGATAATTTAAAATTATTGGTGAAGTTTTCTGCAAAACACTAAGTGCTCTCATTGCCAAATACTGGATGAATATAATGTCAGTACATGAATGCAATTAGTGACGGTGCATAAACAAGCTTACACACAGTTCCTAAATGTTAAACATGAAACAGTGTGTTAACTGTGTAACATAAGATTGTATGTTTTATAAAGCAGATAAGTACAGGATTTTAAATTTAAAAATTTGAGAAATTTTTATGTGAAATGATGACAGTAAATATTTATTTGTCCCTGCCAGTCTTCAGATAGCAAGCGTGCAACTGGAATAAAGTTCTGGCTTTCTGGAACTCGGTAATATTGATGGTTGTTTATAATTGAGTAGATTAGATGCTCAATTATACACTGATCCGTAGGTTTTCTAAAAGATAGAAACAATTGATTCTGTTCTTTATCAGGTCATGTTGAAACACACTTAGTTTATCACTAGTTTGCTTTACTTGTGCAGATAAGGTATTTTTTATGTTAACACGCAAATTCTTTTTTTGTCAATCAGGCCCTGCTGAGGAGGAAGGCACACGTCCCATCGCTCAGGTGAGTGAAAGTAGTGGATGCACGTATGAGACTGGCAGAGCAAGTGTGATTTTCACCAGTAGCATATAAAGTTTGGTTCTGTGGCATGTAATGAACCCCACACTGCTTCCTGTCCTCCTCCCAGGGTGAGGACATATTTCATCAGCTCAGGGCTTGGAACCGTTAAAATACTTCCTCCTATTCTGAGCTACTCTGCACACTACCCACTTGCTTAATCAAATAAACTCCTTTATTAATATCCTATTCATCTCCATTACAGTCTCATTGCATCTCCCATGGCAGTCTGTTTCCTGACATCACGAACTTTGCAACTTCTTTAGCACTGTTAACTGAAATGCTATCTCATGTCTAAATTACCTGCTAAATGACCCAAAAAAAATATCTCAAAGACCACTCATATACTGGCTCTTAATTTAAAACAAGTAACTCTCTCTAATTATTAATGTCAAGTCATGTGTCATTGGTCAGTGTACAGAATCTTACTGACAGCTCAACTTCATCTTCGTTCTCCTGATGTAATGGCAGTTGTCATGATGCTGACAGTTCTAGGGGGAAGGCACATTGCTGAACAAGAATGAGACAGCAAGGAATAAACCCATGGACTGGTTGTTTGTGTTGCCATCATCATTTGTGAAAGTGGCATGGCTGGACCATGTAAAATTTGGGAATTCGTGTGGATGCTGATAACCACGCCGTTGGGTGCACCCCTAACCAGGTATCATCATCATCATGATAGAATAAAACACTGAATTCATCATGAACTGTGAAGAACGATAAACTAATTATCGTTATCCCACCCTGCAGATATGCTGCATCAGTCTCCACTAGATTTTGTGTGTTTTGGTTGGCAGGTGTTACTAGAGGAGGCCAAAATGCATGCGTTTTAACTCACACAGGCTGGCGTGAGGTCTGGAACAGGACAAGGAAATTAGAATTTAGAAAAACGGACTTAGCTGGTGGAATACTTAATTTTAATCCATTAATGATGAACGTCTGTCTTGATGGTACATGATTCACAATATCAATAGTAACTGATATGGGCACCTTGCTAGGTCGTAGCAAATGAAGTAGCTGAAGGCTATGCTAAACTATCGTCTCGGCAAATAAGAGCGTATTTTGTCAGTGAACCATCACTACAAAGACCGTTGTACAGCTGGGGCGAGTGCTAGGATGTCTCTCTAGACCTGCCGTGTGGTGGCGCTCGGTCTGCAATCACTGATAGTGGCGACATGCGGGTTCGACGTATACTACCGGACCGCGGCCGATTTAAATGCTACCACCTAGCAAGTGTGGTGTCTGGCGGTGACACCACATTATGGACAACAGAAAAGGGTATAAAAGTTTAAAGCCACCATTTGAATTAAAATAAAAAAAAAAAACACTTTGTGGTGGTGACCATTGTTCATTGGTACTATAGACATTGTGAGATGTACACCTTCACCAAAGCGATGTGTTACACCATAGTTGATACTCATTAAACATGACAATAAATATTCCTTAAAATCGACACTTACCACTTACTGTTGTCTAAAATGCTTGCTGATTGCAGTTGGGAACTGAGATTTCCCCATTTTTGAGCAAATATCACAAACACAAATGACAGGTACTCGCAATCGCAAACACGTTTCAAAGTACCTTTCTAGAATGATATCAGACTCATTCTCCTCCATACATTCATGGCCTGTCAAACTTCTTAAACTCTTCTGAAAATACTTTCCTGCTTCTGAAATAACTACCAAGTGAACTACTTTGAGAGGTATACTTGTCATAGTGTTTGTTATGTTTGACAAATGTTGATTAGTAATTCAATAAAACTACCTTAGTGTACTTAAGCACGTGCATCACAAATTGTGCAGTGTGATTTCAAAGTAACTGTTTAGTTACTTTCGTTGTTAGGGATTTGCTTTCAGTAATATTAATACAGGTCTCTGGTACATTAAACAGAATCGAATGATCATTCTTGTGATCTTTCAGATCTTGCATTGACTTACTTGCCAGCTCCCATGACCATGGCAAACAGTCCTTTATCCAGTAAGTGGTTTCTTTTTCATACATCTTGTTGTTTAGGACCAATATGTGGCACAAATCTTAAAGGTCATGGAATGTGTCAGATAAAATAAAATGTTTAAGAAACCAAAAAAGAGGAGCCATAAGTTTATGTAAATGCAATCAAGAATGTAACACAGGAATGGCCGCTGAGGTGCCACCTCTCCATTTCTTCCCTCCTCCTCTTTCCTAATCATGACATTATTCCAATGGAATACTGGTGGCCTTCAATCCAAAAAGATGACATGCGGCTGCTCTTGGAATCGCATCCTCTGCTAGTTCTGTGCCTGCAGGAAACAAAATTGCATCCTCAAGACTGATTTGAGCTTTTGTATTTCTTCCCAGTCTGCTTTGACTCCCTCTCTCCAAAGATGGCATTCCATATCGTAGGAGGAGAGAGGGGAGTCATGCTGCTCATATGAAAGGACGTTCAAAGTCAACCCTGCAACCTGACTACCCAGCTTGAAGCTATTCCTGTCTGCATTTTACTTCCTCTCCTGAACTTTTGCATGTGTACTGTTTACATCCCTCAGTCATTCGGTGTCATGGACACTCTACATCCAGCTTACTGGCCAACTCCCTCACCCCTTTCTGCTGCTCGTTGACTGTAATGCACACCATTCCCTTTGGAAATCTCCCAGAACCTGACAGAGAGGTGCCCTCTAGGCTGAACTTCTCAGTCACCTTAACCTCATTTGCCTTATCGTGGGAGTACTCATCTTCCTTTTATACTACATGCACTCCTACCCATATCTGGAAATCTCCTGCACTGCCCAATTTGCCCATCATCTCATCACTGTCTCTAGTACGTACTCAAGCAACCATTTACCATTTGCTATCCATTTTCTGACTCCTACCCCACATATATGCACACCGAAATGGCAACTTTCTAGGGATGACTGGAGATTTACTGTTCCCTGGCACCCTTTGAGTGACATAATTTCTCCAGTTGTGATGACCAGGTAGAATATCTTACAAATGCCATCATTACCACCACACAATATGCCATTCTCGCACTTCATCTTTACTGTGCCATGTCCCAGTGCCTTGATTGACTGAGCTGTGTTGTGACTCAACTCACATGCAGAGATGTGTTCTCCATGTTTTTAACCATCATTCTATGATGGCAAACTGCATTCATTATGAACAGTTGCATGCACAGTGTCGTTGCACCCTTCAGGATAGCAAAAATCTAGCTAGATTTCCTTAAGTAGTTCTTCTAACAGTTCCACTACCTCAATTGTTGTATGGGCCCTGCAGGACCAAGATCCATTGGGCTGCTATTCTGCGGAGATTTCAAGCTCCACCCACTATCATTCTGCCTTCCTCCACCAGAAACAAGTGGAGGAGGCTTGGGTAGTACCCTTATTTTGGCAGATTAGCGAGTGCTACAAGCTGCCTTTAGTATGATTGGGCGAGAACTTGCTCTCACTTCATATCGATCCTCCAACACAGTGCTGGACGATGTTTGCATTCAGATGTTGCTAAACCTTTCTTTTGTGGGCAAGCACTTGCTCTTTCTTATGTACAACTGCATCTGGGCAGAGGGCACCGTTTGCCAGATGCCAGCATAGAGACACTGTCATTCCCATACCCATACCCAAGCCCAGTAAGAAAAATACCTTCCTTCTAGTTACTGCCCCGTTTCTCCCACAAGCTGTGTTTGCAAACTGATGAAACATGTAATTCATGCCTGGCTGGTATAGTGACTAGAGTGTGGCAATTCACTGACCACTGTACCGTGCGGATTTTGAGCAGGCCGTCCTGCAGCTGACCATCTCATCACTTTGTCAACGTGTGTCGCGAATGGTTTTCTGTGGATATATCGGACACTGGCAGTGTTTTTAAATTTGCAGAAAGCCTAAAACACCTTCTGAAGGATGGGTATTCTTGATCTCTCTACATGTGGCACTTCTGAGGCCGCATGCCCCATGTCCTTCAGGTATTTTTAAAGTATTGATTTTTCAAGGAATGTTGGTACTGCCTTGTCAGACACCTCCACCAGGAAGTTGGTGTGCCTCAGGGTACTGTTTTGAGTGTGACCCTCTTTGCTATTGCCTTTAACTTTATTATGTCCTGTCTCCTGCAGGTCATCTCCAGCAGTCTACTGTTGCCCACCCCTACCCTGTTACCCTCCCACACCCTGTCCCAGCATCCTCCTTACCCCCACATGATTGCCTGTTTCGTCATGTGCAACTGCTCGCAGCCTGGCTTCAGCTGCCAGAGAGTGTGATCACGTGTGTGAGAGTTGCATTTGCGTGAGTATGTGAGTGTATGTTATCTATATATAACAGAGGCCTTGTTCACTGAGAACTCACTTTCTTACAGTTTTTTTAGTGTGCCTTCCATGGTATTGTTAAATTCATTTCTGAAGAATTGTGATGGCTCGAGGCATTGAGGTGCTAGGGTAGGGGTCAGTGTACACTTATCAGCAAACAAACAATTGTGCCTTATTAGACAAAAGCCAGGAAAGATCAGACCATTTGGCAATAGTGCCGTAAAAACCAGACCAGGGATTGATCTCGGGGAGATGAGTGTCATTGGTGTGGTAAATGTGAGGTGTCTGATACTGACTCAGTATTCGTGTATGCCCCATATGCTAGTGATCGCTTACTTAACTGCATAGGTTATGGACCTGACTCTCAGAAGGTTCAAATCACTGACATATGCACTCTCTTAGCCTTAGTATATTAATTGGCATTCAGGTTCTAAGTGCTCACTGTCTACCATTCAAGCAACTAAGAATGGAAGACCAGTATTACCAACAAGTTTTTTGTATTCCACTGCCACTCATATTCTTCATTTTGCAGCTTGAAAATATATCTCTGCATGTTTTGGAATGAAGGTTAAGGCCTCAAAATTACCTGCTCTTCCCAAATCCATTCTCCATGGTGAAATGATAGAAGCATTGCACGGTAACCTGAAGGTGCAGAGTTCAAAGCTACACATTTCCATTTTTTAATTGTTTTTGCAAATTCACTAGAAAGAGAGAGACAGATTTTTTGGACATTTATGCAAATAATGGAATTGTGTGTCTGAGTAATTAAATAGCTGCTCTTGTTGCGTATGGGCTTCACTCTGTTTCAGATACATTTATTAAAGTACCGGTAAATAAAGTCATGAAAGTTATAATGTTTTATGATAGAGAAAATAACCAACAACAAAAGCAACTTTTGAAGAGCTCTTCTTAAAAGACAGAATGAAACATGAAACCTTTAACAGTTCATGATAAGAAATGTTACACACTACTACAACCACACTTAATACTTACCATCCTTAAATGTTTAAAGCAGAGGTTAAAATTTCCCAGAGTACTTTGACAAAGTGTGAACAAATAATGATGTACTTGTGCACCTACATACAGCCATTAAAGCTCTAATGAATGGGCAGGCAGCATTATTAAATTAGTTATCAACATTACTGGGTCAGCTATTTGTCAGAGAATATTAACTATAATCTATTACATATATTATGAACTACCAGAAAAAAGAATGGCAACAATTAAAAGCTTCCAGATGCATTTGAACTCGGATGCTGGCATCTTAAGTACTCACTTATGTGCCTTTACTGGTGTAGATGTAGAATGGGTGCCAAATTTGATATAGCTATTTGAACACAAACCAGACCTCATGGTAAAGAATAGAAACAGTAAAACTAATGATTCACAGTATCATCCAGTTGCAGGCCTATGTAAGCCAAGTGTTGCAACAAAACATTTGATCATATTCCATCAGATCTCATCTGTCACATGTGCCAAAGTATAACTTCACTTTCCATTACAATGCTTGTGTATATTCCAGCACAATATCAACATTGTGAAGTGCACTTCCACAAACATTTCTACTGCAAAAAGAGATAAAATTTCTTCCCTGGGTCTACAATACTATTCAGGTTTTCATCACACGATGTTTGTCTTGTATGGGAGTCCTAGTGTACTGCATATCGTGCTCGAAAAAGGGAACAGGGAGAAGGGGAAGATGATGGTGAGGTGAGTTGCAGTCTTGTGTTAGACCATCATAGCAGCAATAGTTGCGGGCACAGATCAGCGTGATTTCCCTAAATTGCTCCAGGCAAATGCCGAGATGGTTCCTTTGAAAGGGCACGGCCGACTTCCTTTCCCATCCTTCCCTAAACCGATGAGACCGATGACCTCGCAGTTTGGTCTCTTCCCTCAAAACAGCCCAGCCAGCACAGATCAGTGGAAGATGTCATGGAAGGTCTTAGAACATCACTGAGACCCTAATTACAAGTAACAGACATAAGAAATAAATGAATACACCTTTTGTTGTTGTTACCCATGCCCTGGCTCCAACTCAAACCATTAATGTTTGCTTGACTGTGATATTCCTGTGGTGCTGCTTGTGAGTGGATGACTGTAAGTGAGGTATTGTCAGAGGTGTTAGTCATCAGAAATGGCATATTAGTCCAATGCTGATTTCTCTCTTGTCATGCTGATAAATGGCAAAAATGTTTAAGGAAATTTTGTTCAAATATGTGGCCTGTCCCCAGTGTAAGCTGTGTAGGGTTCAGCAAACGTCTGCAGTATGCAGATGATTTGGCTTTCCATCCATGCTTGTCACATATCTGGCAGAGTCGTGAATTTCTATGTATCCAGTGTTGACATGACAAATATTAAGGGGTAGTAACGTGCATTTTTAAAGCTATACAAATTCACCCCAAGGGTGACTATGGGAATGGAAGTTGCCTGAGTATTGGGAACTTTGGATAAAATATCAACCTGTGTGATTGATGAATCTTTGGAATGGCAGAAGTCTACCCCTACTGTAAACAGAATTTTAAAGAATTTTGTTGAAGGAGGCACTATCAGCAGAATGCCTGGCTCAAGATAATGAGCACACAGCAGGAAAACACATAGCTTGCCTATAAGAGCCAACTAATCCCTCCCCTAGATACGAAGCAGTTGTAGTGAGTGACCAACTTCCCAGTTCCAATGATGCAGTTCACTGAGGGCCAAGGAAAGCTGTACAGCACGCACAATGATCCACTATAAAACAGGAACTCAGTGAGGAAATGTGTTACACTGGCTGGCAGCCACAGAGCTCCATCTGAATGCAATGTGGAAAAATGTCCTTTTCACAGATAAGTTGTCTTACCAAGGCCAAACAGTAGTTTAGCAGCCGCGAGGGTCCAGACATAATGGGGAATAAGTGGTGACAACAGGTAGTACTAGCCGATTGTCAGTTTCCTGGGGGCGTTGGTTTCCCCGTTGGGGGCGTTGGTTTCCCCGTTGGGGGCGTTGGTTTCCCCGTTGGGGGCGTTGGTTTCCCCGTTGGGGGCGTTGGTTTCCCCGTTGGGGGCGTTGGTTTCCCCGTTGGGGGCGTTGGTTTCCCCGTTGGGGGCGTTGGTTTCCCCGTTGGGGGCGTTGGTTTCCCCGTTGGGGGCGTTGGTTTCCCCGTTGGGGGCGTTGGTTTCCCCGTTGGGGGCGTTGGTTTCCCCATTGGGGGCGTTGGTTTCCCCATTGGGGGCGTTGGTTTCCCCATTGGGGGCGTCGGATTTCTGTGAGAGGAGCAGGAATGCTTCCTCAGTAGCAGGCCGTATGCCCACATTTTGAAGAAAGTGGTGCTGCATTTAGTGTGAATGCTATATTGTGGAGGGGATCTCATGCTACAGGAAGAATATTCACTTGTGTATGGGTCTGCTCATTCAACTGCAGCTGTCCAACATAGACATTAATGTAATGGACTTGCTGTGAGAGACTGCTCACATGAACACAATGGAAATTATGTGTGTGTAAGTAGCACGAACACACAGAGAACTGGCTGTGAAACACACCATTTATAGCTGATGCTCTTTTGGACTGCTTTTTTTGAAGCCTCAGTGGGGTTGCCTCTTCTGACAAATGGGTCCAATGCCTCACAGATTCAGTGCCAGGGTGCATGACTGAAGTCAGAAATAATGGGGCATTCTGGATAAAATGTTATGGACTGAGAACATTTTACTTTCTTTCCTTGTTCTGCTGTGCAGTGTTCTGTCAGTGAGAGCCAGCACAAAATCTCATGGTGACAGAAAAATATCAAAGATGAGAGAAGGAAATTTGAGCTAGTTCTAGTTGGCATTATCCTTGTACCTGAAATAAATTTATTTTAATTTAATATTTTGAGTATTACGTTCTCTTTACTTGCTCTCTGCCTACATACATGAAATGAATAAATCAAGAGTGCCCCTTTTTAGGGCTATTTTTTGTTATGTCAAATTCATCTCTCTCCCACTCTATTGCCACCCATCGGACTCGGCCAAAAATGTGCAAAATATATCTTCTCTCTCTCTCTCTCTCTCTCTCTCTCTCTCTCTCTCTCTCTCTCTCTCTCTCTCTCTCTCTCTCTCTCTCTCTCTCTCTCTCTCTCTCACACACACACACACACACACACACACACACACACACACACACACACACACACACACGCACATGCACAGGCAAATTAGAAATTGGAAAGTCTCTCATGACCAAATAAGAAAACAGGGCTGTAGGATAATTTGTAGTTTCTAAATGGTGTATATATATAGAAATTGGTCTGTATGTTGCATTTATTTGATGGAGTACATGTGTTTCTACATGCTGTATGTAGAATAAGAAACAATATGCCATTTAATTTCTGTTGGACAAAACGTGTTTATTTCTTGTCTGAATCCTGAGCTACAGCAATGAACTTTGTCCAGAGATTGTTCTTCCTTCATGTAATTGAGGAAAAATGCAACTGTGGACACTGCATCATGTAATTTCCCCATGCATCCTCCACAGCCTGACTAAACACAGCTTTGTTAGAGGCCATCTGATCTCGACTGTCGGTCATTTGTCCTAATCAGTGCTACCTAACAATAGCAAGACTGTGCACTCAATTTGCTTACTAAATCACAATCTGTCTTACATCACTGCACCCTTCAGTAAGAGTGATAGATTTGGTGAGTGGGAAGTAACTATATTGCCACTCATCTCAGACACTTCATACTTGCAGAACTGCAGTGCAAAAGGAGGGAGGTAGGGTGGGTGGGAGGGAGGTAGGAGGGAAGTCAGTATGGGACTGATGTAGCAGAAAATCAGTTTGTAAAGTAAGCACCACTTGGTATTAGGCTCATACTCATGCAGTTTATGGACTGCAGTTGTTCTTGTTCTTGTTGTTGTTGTTGTTGTTGTTGTTGTTGTTATTGTTATTGTTATTGTTAGTCCGAATGGGGTTAGATGCAGTTGTCCACTCTGGTATACATTGTGCAAGCATCCTTGGCTCTCGGTAACCATTATTAAATTCATTATCATGTGTTTAAATCTGGTAGGAGGCATACAGTAATGATTGTAACACAGTACCACATGGAATGACTTCAGTGCAGTCACTGCCACCAACTTCTGTACAAATAACTGGTCAGAGAATTCTGTACTGCCTTCACAGAGTGAATAAATGTACTTGTTTCTCATGAGGTACTGCAGTGCTGGAAGTTAAGCCGCATCCTGTTAGCAACTGACACAAGCTGAGTGGACCAAAATCCATTTAGTTCACTTTCAGAGGACTAATTCCAGACCACTACGGTAGCTCCTCAATGAGCTATGGACATTTGTGGACGTGTTTAGTCAGATGTTTTTACCTATTTTTCCACTTTTTGTTTCCATTTTAATTTCTTGTATTTCCTTTGTTTTGAGTGCCATTGGGACCCTAGTTGTTGGGCTGCCCCAGTCCAATTATGCTCCTGCTCAAGTCACTACTGGACAAAAAATTCTTATTTGCAGTTTCCTCTCTATTGGATGTGTTCACATTAGTCACATTATGTTGCTGCTGTCATAATATCAGCTTCCATCCCTGTTAGCCATGACCACAGAGATATGCATGGCCAAAATACAAAGTTGCCTTCAAAATTGTCCACAGCAACTGCTCTAACAGCTTCCCAATTAAATGCTCGTATATACCAAAATGGGATAATGATGCATTGCCTGTAGTTCTGTCAAACTGTGCTCTTACAGATTACTTTAAAGACTTCAGTTTTGAAATTTCCTTTCCCCTCCAAGTGATGTAGGACTTGCCTTATGCGTGTCAAGGAATCCAAATTTACATTGCAGTTGGATTTTGTGTAAATGTTACATTAGTTTCTTGTAAAAGTTGTAACAGCAGTCCTTGACAGGAATGCCTCATGTTAAGTCACCAGTACTGAGTACCACACTTGTTGATGATAGTTTTGTTGTTTAAGCTGTGTATCCAAATTGGCATATAGTTCCTTTAGTTGCTGGATATAAAATTTTCCAATTGTTTAAACTCCCACACCTTTATGCTGGTTCTTCATGCAGTCATTGTTGCTCTCTGCAGTGTTACTATGAATATGTGCTAGGCTGTTACAGTATTTGTGATTTATGATGCCGTATATCATTGCTACCAATGTCACATAGTACACTTCAAGACACCTACACTATCTTCTTTGTAAATTAGATATACTTTTCTGCATATCACCTTAACACTGTCCACAGTATGAAGTGGCTTCCACCTAGTCATTCACTATGAAACACACAAGTCTCACTTGTTCTGTGTGTGCAGGTACAAATCAGTGAGGCTGATACACTGATACCAGTTGCCACTGATGCATTTTTATGGGAGAATGCCATCAATAGCGATTTGGATGCCTACAGTGCTATATTTCAATCACATTGCAGTCTGCTGTAGCAGTGTGAACAACAAGAGCTATTCAGTGTAGTTTGGGGGCTAACTGAGCATGTGCTAATCAACACAAAATACATAATTCACATAGAAAATAACTATCCAAACCCTAACCAACAATGTGCCTTGAACAAACTGCTTGCATCTGTAAGAAGCTCCCTAACAGGGTAGTGTGACTCAATTGAAATGAAAACTTATGTGCTGGCCACGCATGTTAAGTATCTGTGGGCATACCCTCAACACATTAAACTTCCTTACCTCTGGGGCAGCTATTAGCATGTTGGAATCCAAAATATGAACTTTGATGAAGAATTACTCTAACACAACACCACCCTGGAACAGGTTAGTACACCCCTAAATAGACAAAGCTCATAAAATCATAATGTATTGTTGGGGCCAGTGTCCTCCATTTTTGTAGGGATGCAGTCATTACAGTACTTGCAGATAGTTTAAAGTGTTTCGATCAGGATTCTGGGTATTCATGTGGCCTTTATGGCTTCCAATCAACATCACACTACTAATACAAAAGAAAGTGAGTCACATAGTTGTAAGCTGCCACAACTCTGCTACACTACATGGCATGTCATTTGCAACGTGTGCCACGTGAACTGCTGTGGCTCAACACTTTGGGATCTGCTGGTTCTCAGTAACTTGAAATCCAATGGAGACACTATCGGAATTGTACATGACATAATTTCTCTATCTCCTAACTGTGACAGTCTGTAATTTTATAATGGTCTGTTATTCCTTTCCCCTTTCATGAGGGGTGTTCATTCCAGCAAACTAAGCTGTACCATTATTTCGGTGACTGGCAGTGTCCTTACACCAGCCTCCAAACACCAATGTTGCCTTGCTTTTTGTGGGCACCTTTGTCCTTCTCTGTGACAGTGGCTGTATATGGCAGCTGTAATGAATTCAGACAATTAAAATTAAAATATTTTGTGGTTCTTCACTTGGATCATTATGCAGTTTTCATCAATCTCACTTTTATAAAATTTCTCATGTATGTACTTGCCACAGCACCTGATTTGTAATCTCCATCACTATTTTAGTGTAGCAACTTCTTGACATTAAAATGAGCATGTGCAGTGAGAAGACAACCACTGCCACATATCAAGATGTTCGATTTACACTCAAATTCTGTTGATGTAAAGTTATTCAGTTTCTTAATATTTTTGCAGATGCCGCAGAAGTTGAGGATGGAGGAACTGTTAGCAGGTGAGATATTTGCTTCCTTCAGTAGCTTAATTACACATTAAAGTTATGACTTTAATATTTTATTATGTGGTACTTTATTTTTCATCTTTTTCTTTGACATTAATATTCCATTGGTGGTGTGCTAAATAATTTTTGTGAAACAGTTTTTCAAAATTCTATACTATAACTTAACACTGGATGTTAATTATGTCATACATAATTCGTACTGAAAATTGGTGGTGTTTTTGTAACTACGAAAGATTGGTTACAAATGTGCAGTTGCAATGAAAATGTGTACTGTAGTAGATTGTGAGGGAAATGTGGTCAAAGAGAAAAAAGACAACTTTTTAAGTACCAAATTGACATTTAGAAATTTGTCATTGTAATGTTAAGCAAACATTACAAATAGGCACACTACGATAAGTAGTAATGAATTTTGCCACCTGACTGATGTGTGAAATAGCCTGACCCATCTGGGTGCCACAGTTACTCTCAATCCCTCACCTGCCAAGAGTGTTATTGACTACCCGGTGACAACATGCTACTGAGTACAAGGTGGCTGACTTGTTGGTGGCTTCACAACTTGTGTACTGCATTCTTGAGACCCATCTCATACTCCTCTCACCCCCTCTACTCCCATACCAGCTTCCCTAATTTGAAAATTTTGGAGTTCCCCTTAACTTAAGTTTCACAATCCTTCCCTCAGTACTAGCCACCCCTACACTGCCCTTTCCCATGCCTAGCTCTGTACCTGTACCTGTACCTCCTATGTTACACCCTCTGCCACCCCATCCCCTCTATGACATTTGCATTAAATCTGTCCACCACAACTCCTCACGCAGTTGGCCTGCAGGTTTATGACAATTTATCTGATTGGCAGAGGGACAGAACACAACAAATGTTATTCCAGGCTTAGCCTTTTACTGCTTATTTCCAGATTAACCCTTTCATGGCCAATCGAACATCTTAGGCTGATGCATAACACTGTAGTGTTTCCTACAAGTTAAAAAACTCAGACTATACATACTGGAGACTTAAATCATCATAAATAATATAATTTGTTTCGCTGTTCACTTCAGTCTGTTGGGATAACTTTCTGAATCCACAACTGTAGAAATCATGTGATTTTGTAGCAAAGAGCCATGTTCAAAGTGTATTTTCACCCGAAAGGAAGTATGTCAAGATCATTGAACAGAGAGCAGAGAAGATGAAATCTGAGGGTGCAAGATCAAATGAAAAAGGTGGGTGCAAAATGACTTCTCAACCCAGTTGTTCTATAGTGTTTGTTGCCAGTCTAGCAGAATGCTGGTGACTGTTACTGTGGAATAGCACCACTTCACACAGTCTTCCTGGATGTTTTTCTGGGACTATATCTGCAAGATGTCTGTTGTTGACAATAAATACCAACAGGGAAGTTACACCTCATGCAAGCAACTCATAGTACACCACATGGTCCCCTACATGTACATCTACATGATTACTCTGCAATTCACATTTAAGTGCTTGGCAGAGGGTTAATCCAACCACAATCATACTATCTCTCTACCATTCCACTCCCGAACAGCGCATGGGAAAAACGAACATCTAAACCTTTCTGTTGGAGCTCTGATTTCTCTTATTTTATTTTGATGATCATTCCTACCTATGTAGATTGGTCTCAACAAAATATTTTCGCATTCAGAAGGGAAAGTTGGTGATTGAAATTTCGTAAATAGATCTCGCCGCAATGAAAAACGTCTTTGTTTTAATGACTTCCATCCCAACTCGCATATCATATCTGCTACACTCTCTCCCCTATTACGTGATAATACAAAACGAGCTGCCCTTTTTTGCACCCTTTCGATGTCCTCCGTCAATCCCACCTGGTAAGGCTCCCACACCCCGCAGCAATATTCTAACACCAGACCTCTCCACAATATCGATAACATTATCTTGTGTGGATGCTCAAAAGTCTATGTGGCACTGCTGCTTTGTTTGGATTAAAGCATTCCTTTCCGTTCTTTCCTTACATTAGCATAAAAACAAAATTTCTAGTCATCAGTAACAATACAGGTTAGAAATGTTCAGTGGTATTCACTCACTAATCAAGAACAAGCAAGAGGGTAATGTACATACAGCCAACCACTGATTTATATGGTTTGGCATGTGGTACCCACATGCTTTATTGTTGAACCTTCTCCTTTGTATTCAAATGCTGCACAGTGACGGAATGGTCATACTTCATCACATTTTCTGGTTCTTGAGTGCAATGATGTGCATCATCGTGGATTAATGCATTCAGATGATCTTCATCAAATGCTGAAGGTCTTTCTGAAAATGGAGGGTCAATAATGTCAAAACAATCATCCTTTAAATTAGAAAATCTTTCCTTGCCATGCTCTGTCCCATGGCAATATACCCATACATGGTGAAAACGTTACCATTGAAACCACATATTCATAAACACCACTGTTCTCATTTTGCCCACTTAGCCATTTTAAATTAAAATGTAGCAGTGCTTTGTGTCAACATAATATTCATAGAATGACAATTTACCTAAAAGAATGTGTCCACATTAAGTGAGAACAAGGTAATGTAATTCGTAAAAATGGTGGAAAAGACAACTGTATCCTTTGATCCCTAGGCATATGAACTTGTCTTAGATCACATGTAATGCCCCCAACAACACAAAACACAATGATGGGAAAGGCTGACTTAAAGCATACATTGTGTGCTCACTCTTACATTATTGGTATCGGCTGCATAAGTAACAATAACACAGTGCACAGTGTTCACTTAAGACGTCTCTCTGTTTTTGCTCCCAACATTTAATGTTCTAATGATGTACCAACATCATAATGCATTGATGATGGGTGGTTTAAATAAAAAATATGTACAAATGAAAAGAGCTTCGTGACAAGGCTGAAGATATATCGGTACATAGGACACTGCATAGAACTATATGGAACATTGTAGATGTAACTGTAGATGTGCTCCAAGGAAGTGTGTGGGGCCCTTGATATTGATGTTTTATATTAATGACATCACAGACATTCTTCTTCTTTTTGTTTTTCTGTTTGGGGTATCTAATGACCACATACTAATTTCAATGCTTCCTCCTTTGTTCTTCTTCCAGGTTTCCTTCGTCTTCACTATCTATCCTTTTTTCTTCCTCAGACCATTCTGATCCTGTCTTCCTCTTCTTCTTCCTGCCTTGGAATGCTTCCATTTGCAACACTTTCTTCTTGAAATCCTATCATTCTGCTGGGTCTTTTTCTTGTATTTCTTTCCAAATCTTTCCTAACTACTTGAATCTGTCCTGTTGTTGACATCTTGTCCCAAAGATGCTTAACAATATGTTTGGTTAACCTGTTGCTGTTCACTCTGTATAAATGTCCAAAAAATAATAGTCAGCTCTTCTGCAGCATTTCAGTTGTTTTTCCTATGCTGCAATATACTTTATAACTTCTTAATATTCATACTTATGGATTTCCTAGCAGTCTGAGTATTTTTCAAATGATTCTTAATTCTAGGACTTGAAGTTTGTATAATTCATAATTCAACATTAAACATTCACTTGCATAGAGACATTCTGGTTTTACTACTGTGCTGTAGTGCTGTATTTTCAAATTTTTAGACACACACATCTTGTTGTAAATGTTCATGTTTATATCATATGCTTTCTCCATTTTACATACTCTTTTGTCTACAGCAAATATTTTTGAAGCCATTGCCTTGAATCTTTCCTCACAAATATTTAAATTTATAAACCTTCTTTATCAGTTCATTATCTGTTACTAGGATTTCTGGGTCATTTTTTTATGTTTGTCCTAAAAAAATTTTTCTACAGAAACTTTTAAAGCTGCTTTGTTAGGTATTCCTTCTAAGAGGTTGATTTGTATTTCTGAATTTGTTATATTTTTATAAAGAATGGCATAATCATTTGCAAATACTAGACACTGAATTTCAGTATCTCTTTTTCCTGAAGTCTCCAGTCTCATTGTGACAGCTTATGTTCTTTGCCTTTTGTTTCAATTATCTTACTATTTCCTCTAAGATGCAGTTGAGGTGGTGTGGAAACATGTTGTCACCCTGCATAGGAGCCACTTTCCAGTCTTCTGGAATCTTTTCAGTTTCCCATATTTCTTCAGACATAATCTGAAGGTTAGTTGTCATTTCTGCTTGACACCAGTTATGGTTGAGATGATTTTATTTCTTCTCCACTGGCTTTGTTGTTTTTCAGGGTTTTTGTTTGTTTGTTTGTTTGTTTGTTTGCTGTAGGTGGTAGATCTGCTTCCATGTTTTCAACAAATATCTGGAAATTCTAGCTAACAATTCAGTTATCTACAGTTCAAGAGTTGATCAAAGTACTTTCTTAGTAATTTACATGTGTGGTTATTGCTCAGACCTACTTTACCATTTTCGTCTCTGATGGAAATACATTGGAGCATGATAGCCCTTTTTGAATAAAACCATGACTGTATGTATGAGAGCATTTTTTCTGCTGTAGTACACAGTGATTCTTTTTTATCACTAATTATGATACTCGTGTCATCTGCAAATAGTAGAATTTTGGCTGAGCTGTCTGGAGCCTGTATGTCTTTGATATAAAGAAGAAATAACAATGGGCCCAGAATGCTGCCCTGAGAAACAACTATTTAAATTTGTTTTGGTTCAGATATGGGTTTAAAATTGTGAAGATTCTTGGAGGACCTCAGCTCAACAACTTGTGACTTGTTTTGCAGATAGGATTCAAACCAATTTTTAACGGTACCCCTGATGCATATTGCTTCAAGTTTCCCTGGTAATATTACATTGTTCACAGTATTGAAGGCTTTGGCTAAATCTAGATTAATTCCAACAACCTGTTTATTTGACTCAAAATTTCTTACTATTTCTGTGCAATATGGCTGTTTCTGTACTGTGCCATGTTGACTGTTATTTATTAGTTTATGTTTTTCTAGATATTTTGTAACCCTGAATTTCATTAATTCCTCAAGTATTTTGGAGAAGTATGGGAGGAGAGATATAGGTTGGTATTTTTCTATTTTATGTCTCACCATTTATGTATAGAGGTATCACTTTAGAGATTTTTAGTTTATCCGGAAATATCTCTTCACTAAGGGACAAGTTTGCTATGTGTACTATAGGTTTGACAACACATGGAGCAATTTTCTTAATTATTGATACAGGTACATCATCCAAACCAGAGGACAATTTGGATTTCAAGCATTTAATGACTTTTAGAACTTAATGCTCGTCTGATGGGATTGCCATCATGCTGGTATTTACCATTGGAGACATCACTGTTAATTGTTGCTTAAATTTTTTTTTTTTTTTTTTTTTTTTTTTTCCACATCATTCTGGACTTGTTACTAGCCTGCCTTATTAATCTATCATTACTTAATAATTTTGCTTTTGATATTACTTTGCAGTAAGTCTGTTTGTATGTTCTCACATACTCAACAAACTGCTGATCATGACATGTTTTTAACTTTAAACTTAGTAATTTCATGGTTTCACTTGACATTTTAATTCCGGGTGTACTCCAGGTCTCTTTGGATCCAGATGATCTGTAACCCAAAAGCTTTTTTGGGAAGAACATTTCAAAGTATGCCATAAAAGTGGAAGCAAATGTATTGTAAGCATCATTTGTGTTTGTTTGTGCCAAGACCTCTGGCCAAACTGCATTTTTAACATTATTTTAGAACTGATTACAATTTTCAGTAGAGAAACATCGTTTGTGCTCCTTTTATGTTCCCCTCCTTGGGAGTTGCAGTGAGATTAAAGGTTAGTGCATTATGATCTGATAATCCTATATTCACATTTGTAACTGCAACTTCATGTGTGACCACATTTGAGAAGATGTTATTTATTAGGCTTTCACTGGAATCTGTTGTTGTAGTGCCGGCCGCAGTGGCCATGCGGATCTAGGCGCTCCAGTCCGCAGCCGCGCTGCTGCTACGGTCGCAGGTTCGAATCCTGCCTTGGGCATGGGTGTGTGTGATGTCCTTAGGTTAGTTAGGTTTAAGTAGTTCTAAGTTCTAGGGGACTAATGACCACAGCAGTTGAGTCCCATAGTGCTCAGAGGCATTTGATCCATTTTGTTGTTCTAGTGGCAGCTGATACGTGGGGAAACAAGTTGAAGCTTTTAGTATGTCTAAAAACTTGTATTTTACTGGCCTCTGGACCAATAGATTAATATTAAAGTCACCACAAAGAATTATGGTAGAGTTCTCATTTGAGAAAAATGTCGAGCATTTCTTCCAAATTCTTAAGAGATACTTCAGTATCTCCAGATGGTGATCTGTAAATTGCTGCAACAATTACTTTCTTTTCTATGATTAATGGTTTAGCCTCATATCTTAACTTAAATTTAAGCTTGGGATTTAGATAAAAGCATACACCACCACCTTTGACATTTTGCCTATAGTACTGACTGGCAAGTTTATAATATGTGTGACCAAAAAGACTTAAACTATATGAGTTAATTGTATAAGGCTCAGTCACAACTTCTGTGCATGGCTATGACAGGTGGTGTGGGCAGCCTATCAAGTTAGGCTGTGGTCTCCTGATCTCACATTTTGTGCTCGCTTACTCAGTTGTGCAGGACTCTGACACTTGTCTCACTCCTCTGTCAACACAGCTTCCCTTTCATGTCGTTTGTCCCCTAACACTGCAGTCAGGTGTCATGTGGTGTAACTATTTAATACAATGATGTATTATATTCTGTACCTTATCTTCTATACTTCTTCTCAAACTCTGTTATAATTACTTTAAAATTCAAAATTGATGCCTTTGACGCATCACATTTTTATAAATAACTTACTATGTCACTTTTGACTTAACAAATTATTTATTCCCTTCATCATCACACTCGTGAACTACACTAAAAGATCACCTTCATTCAGTATAAAAGAGACACTCACAATAATTTTGAAGGTTCCTCTTCTGTGTCTCACAACATACATCAGTTGTTGAAATAACTCCTTTGGCAGCCTATTGCTTTACAGGACAGTGTGGTGACCCCACAGAATACTTATTTTCACACATGTAGTTTGGCACCCAAAGCTGCTGCGATAGCTGTACAGTGCTGAAGGTGCATATTGTCCCCTGATGTAAGTCACCACACACAAAATAGAAATAACACTAATGAACAATATCTGTACATTTATGTTTGACATGTTGTTTTCTATTGCTCTTTTCATAATGTGTACACAACACTTCTTTCAAAATGGCATTCATTGATAAGAAGTCATTGATATGTGCATCTCTCCTCTGGAGTGGTACGTACAAGCACAGTCTGTGAACATGGTGCCCAGTGAACACAGTCAAAAGTTTTTTAAATTTTTTTCCCTATATGCCATGAATGTGGATTTCTTTTCGTAACTATGGCTTCTGAGATTGGTTATAGCCTCAGTACATCATTGTCCATGATAAAATACGCAAATTTACCCTCAATTGCAGCCACAATTTAAGACCATGTCACTAAAGTGAACATAAAGTACTTGAAAGATGTTTTCCTCTCTGTGTGTACAATAGTATCCAGTGCAGAACCACAGCGGCTGCGGACACCCGAGGCTGGAACCAGTACTGGGGCTGAGGACATACGTGCAGTGAAGTCACCTGGTGAGTAAGAGTAAATTTACACGTAATTGCAGCCTTAACTAAAGCAGTACATAAAGTACTTAAAAGACGTTTTACTCTCTGTGTGTACAATAGTAGGCAGTGCAGAACCACAGCGGCTGCGGTCACCAGAGGCTGGACCCAGTACTGCAGGTGCAGCGAAGTCACCTGGTGAGTAAGAGCCCACTGTGGGAGGCTTACATTCCTGCTCTGTACAGTAGAGACTCAAATGTATCTGGACACCTATTAGTGGACATTAAGATTTTGTGTTCTCCTTTATGAGGACCTGAACTCTTCTGGGGACACTTTGACCTTTTTGAAATCTCTGTGGGTGGATGCCAGCCCATTCTTCCTTACTAGCTGATACCAGACAAGGTAGAAATATTGGACACAAGGTATAGAGTGAAAATGCCATTTATAACTAATCCCTAAGACGATCCATTGCTTTCAGGTTGGAACATCGGCAGGCAAACCTTCTTCAGGAATGCCACTGGTTATAAGCCTTTGCCTAACAATGCTGATCCATGAGAGGTACAAGTGTTGAGCTGATCAAATCGGTTGTTATCTGTGAATTGTTCCCCTGCTGTGTATAGTACACAATAATGTCAAATATGTACTTACCCTTCTGCATTTATCATATCCTGAAGTACAATAAGGGGAGAACAAGTTAAAGAGGAGAAATTGCATATTGTTACACTGCCTGCTCTGCACTGCATTGTTGGCAGTAGAGGTAATGGCGGATAATGTTCACTTAGTAGTCACCACATCCAAATTCTTCCATCAGATACCCACGGAGTATAGCACTGTTTGTCACTCCAAATCTCGTTTCCACTTATCCACTCACCAGCAGTCATAGGTTTTTATGCTACAGTCAGTGTGACTTTATGTTGAACAGAAATGTTGTTTCCAGAAGCTGCTCAGCCATTGTAACCAGTTTTTCTAACTCCCTGTACACAGCCATTTCCTTAGCGGGCTCCTAGCTGCACTTCAAAACTGAAGAGTGACTGCAGCATCTAACTGCAAGCTGGTTTTTACTATTTCCTACCACAATGATAGAAGCACTTGTCCATCAGCATACTGTGTGTGCCTGGACTTCATGTAGCATTGGTTGTTCCTTCACATTTTCACTTAACTGTCAAATCACTGACAGCTGACTTGGGCAAGTTTGGAAGGGCTGAAATGCATCCCTGTGTTAATTATTCAGGTGTAATGCAAAGAAAAGTCCATGTTCAGTGTACTCAGATCCCTGCCTGATGAATTCTGCTTACAAAACAGTATTACCTGCCACTTCCTATAATATATATGACAGCAGTATCTGTTCCCGAAAGTACAATTACCATGGATGACCATGCAGCTTTGCTAGAAATGAAATAATTAAATGGACACCCTAGCTGCAAACAGGTGGTGATGTACTTCATTGGGGACATGTTGAAAATGTGTGGCCCAACCGGGACTCGTTCCCGGGATCGTCTGTTTACATGGCAGACGCTCTATCCATCTGAGCCACTGCGGGCACAGAGGATAGTGCGTCTGCAGGGACTTATCCCTTGCACACTCCCTGTGAGATCCACATTCCCAACATGTCCACCCCACTACATTCGTAGTGTGCCTAACAGATGTTTGCCGATCGTACTCATTACTTGTGGCAGATTAATCTACCAAGTCCCGTACGAGTTTGGGCATAGCGTGTGCGTTCGCACAAGAAGGTCAATGGCCGGGAAGCCGTATTTTAACTATATATGACGGTAGTATCTGTTCCCGAAAGAACAATTACTGTGGATCACCCTGCAGCTTTGCTAGAAATGAAATGATAATTAAATGGATGGAGCGTCTGCCATGTAAGCAGGAGATCCCGGGTTCGAGTCCCGGTCGGGGCACACATTTTCACCATTTCCCCAATGAAGTACATCACCGCCTGTTTGCAGCTAGGGTGTCCATTTAATTATCATTTCACTTCCTATAATAGTAGCTCCACCTCTCATTGAATTAAAGTGCTCAGTTGCCCGTTACATAAGGGTGCCCAGGTATTTTGATTGGATAGTGGGTTTATAGTTCTTATCTATGTGATTTCTGCAACCCCTTGGTCAGTCCACCATACACAATTGAATTAGAATCCAGAAATCATAATATATTTTATTATATTTATGTTTTTGAATATTGAGGACTTTGATTTGGGGCGAGTATTTACTGACTTACAGAAATACAAAGTTTGCCTCTATAGCTGTGGAAATATGTGTGCTGAGAATTACTGGGAGGGAAAAGGAAACAGAAAAATGGACAGGGAACAGGCAGGATTAGGAGACGTAGTGTGGAGGTAGTGGAGATGAGTGATACATGTAGTGATGGAGTGAGTGACAGATAGGATAAGACAATTACATGCTCGTATCCTAGGGAGGTGAGTGGGGGGAACATTGAGGTGACAGTCTGGTGAGAGGCATTGAGTGGATATCAGGCTACATGGACTTCAAGCTGCAATGCCTGTAGCTTGAGACCAGAATACCAGGAGAAGCCAGGGAAGAGGCTTAATCAAACAGTGGGACTCCAATGAATGAATGATGTGAGTAGAAGAAACTGAGGATGATTTGTATTTCAAAACTGAACATTTTTGTACAACCTATTAGGGTAGTAACTTAAATGGAAATATTGGGGTGTGAATGTAGTTTATAAATGGTCATAGCTGATGCGTTCAGCACTACCATAAGTTATTTGATACTAACATTTTCAGGGGCTCCCTTAACCTTTCTGTGGTCAATCAGACATAAAGGTCCTGCCAAAATGTTTGTTTCAGAATCTGCACAACCATAAGAATGTCCCATTTCATTGTGTACTGTGATCTTTTGTTCAGTTTATGTACAATTAGAACCCAGAAGCTGACAGGTGATGCTAGAATGTGTTTTTTCTTTGTTGGTACAGAAGTGAGTACAGTATGTTTTGTAGAAGGAGCTTCCTATCTTTGGCTTAATTGTGGATGGCAAAGACAGTGTAGATATTATTTATCTTTGTTACATTATTTGCTAGGTATATACTATTTGACATCTATTTTCACTGATAACTCATTCTTGAAGAAAACTGATGTCTGTGTCTTGTAACTAAAATTAATGCATGTCTTTATTAATGAAAATCATATCATAATCATGACTGTAGTTGGAAATCTACCACCCCAAATGTACAGATACTGTTCTTTTGATGTACTGTTTTTCTTCTTTCTCATGAGATAGTGTACTGGAGACATTTGTTTTCTTTTCCTTATTTTGTCTTGAATGTCTCAGTAGTTTCTTGGAATTAATTGTTTACAATTATTTATGGAGCTGTCTTTTGAATAATGGGTAGGGTGGTTATGAAGAATACAGTCAGCAGAAATAAGGTTTCTATGGTCTACTTTATAACATATGAAAGCTGATCACCTCTAAAATGAAGGTGCTGGGAGTGTATAGTAGAGTGGAAACAACTGAAGCATGTGGGATGAATGTGTCAATGCTTTTGGAGAGAATGGCTGATACTACAGTATCACTTCCTGTTCACTAGATTTGTCTCTGGTGCCAGTACCTTTGTTCATAAAATATTTCCCATCAAGACTTTCACTATAGTTTGATCCCAGACCAATCTGTTCGTCTTTCTGCCTCACCTCTCTACAGGGAGTCCAGCAGGGAGCTGCCTTGCCCCATCTGCCACCCACACTCATGGTCATATGTCCCACCTAATGTGGATGATCCATGCACAAGGAGAGAGATGTGCTCAGGTAGCCATGAACAATAGAACTTCATTGCAACACAGAAGGCACATGATAATGTTGGGCAAGTGAAACAGCTTCCTAGTGCAAGCAACATAAAAATACTCCTGATATGCTGTAAGGCTGTCACTAATATGAGCTAAGCTGAGCACTGCAAGCTGCACTGATGATGTCCTAGATTCCAATGTTGCTGTGCTCAGAGGAAAAGTTTTGACTGTAACAGCAGCCAAAAGTATGAACTGTCATCCCCATGGAGGAGATGGCAATGCCATCCATGAGGCACACACCTGGAAGAAAAATACAGAAACTGGGCCAAGACATCAGTAAGGAGGGATGATGATGTGGAATGGTGCAGGCAGAAAGATACCAGGATGAAAGAAAGAAGCGGCACAAGGCATTTGAACACGGAGCAAAACCATTCAAACACTATGCAGAAGCACTTGAACACAGAGATGAAGGCTACCTAATGGATCACAAGACACTGGTAGAAAGCTTCCAGAGACAAAAAAGGAATTATAAAAGCACAAGAAGAGAGATGTTCCTGAGTGGACAAGAGGAAGAGTGTTTCATTGCGGGACAGATGGTACATGCCAACATGAAGCAAATGAAACAACTTTGTGATGAAGGCAAGGTAGAGAATGCCCTGATGCATGAAAAGATTGCCACTAATATGAAAACTATTCTTGAAGCTTCCAGTTGAGCACTCTGTAACAACTGACGAACACTGCTGTAGGTTGCACTGGCAATGCCAATATTGTGGGCTGCATTCTTATTAATATAGTCATGCATTCCATCGTAGATAGTTGATGTCGAGTCTGGAACTTGGGTTGGCTGGTGAGCCACTGTACATTCTCCTACAAAGGCTATGTAGTGGAGAAATACTGTTAAGTTGTCCATTGTCACATGGCTCCAGGGTGGAAACCATGCAGTGGCTGTCATTGGCAAGATCCGCTGTACTGAGGGTGAGTTTCAGTTTCAAGCCTGTTAAGATGCCAGCAACTGACATACCTCTGTTGTGTGGCATAAGGCAGGATTGTAAAGCACCAGCCAGATGCTACACCACCCACTTCAACCTCATTCCTATTATGTCTCCTAATCCATCCTGTTCCCATACGCATCAGATTTTCTTTCTGTCTCACCTCCACAAAAAATCCACCTGAGAAATAATCTGCCTCACCTGCCACTCATTCTCCTCACTACTTGTACCCATCTGTAAGTAAAGAAAGGAGTGTTACATTGAATGTGTTTGATGTGGCATTATTACTGCACAAACAGCAAAAATGTGGTAAGTGATAAACATTTTTGCTATTACTTTCTGTGGGGTATCTGTGAGAGAAATTCATGATAATTTAAAATTATTGGTGAAGTTTTCTGCAAAACACTAAGTGCTCTCATTGCCAAATACTGGATGAATATAATGTCAGTACATGAATGCAATTAGTGAAGGTGCATAAACAAGCTTACACACAGTTCCTAAATGTTAAACATGAAACAGTGTGTTAACTGTGTAACATAAGATTGTATGTTTTATAAAGCAGATAAGTACAGGATCTTAAATTTTAAAATTTGAGCAATTTTTATGTGAAATGATGACAATAAACATTTATTTGTCCCTGCCAGTCTTCAGATAGCAAGCATGCAACTGGAATAAAGTTCTGGCTTTCTGGAACTCGGTAATATTGATGGTTGTTTATAATTGAGTAGATTAGATGCTCAATTATACACTGATCCGTAGGTTTTCTAAAAGATAGAAACAATTGATTCTGTTCTTTATCAGGTCATGTTGAAACACACTTAGTTTATCACTAGTTTGCTTTACTTGTGCAGATAAGGTATTTTTTATGTTAAAACGAAAATTCTTTTTTTGTCAATCAGGCCCTGCTGAGGAGAAAGGCACGCGTCCCATCGCTCAGGTGAGTGAAAGTAGTGGATGCACGTATGAGACTGGCAGAGCAAGTGTGATTTTCACCAGTAGCATATAAAGTTTGGTTCTGTGGCATGTAATAAACTTCACACTGCTTCCTGTCCTCCTCCCTGGGTGAGGACATATTTCATCAGCTCAGGGCTTGGAACCGTTAAAATACTTCCTCCTATTCTGAGCTACTTTGCACACTACCCACTTGCTTAATCAAATAAACACCTTTATTAATATCCTGTTCATCTCCATTTCAGTCTCATTGCGTCTCCCATGGCAGTCTGTTACCTGACATCACAAACTTTGCAACTTCTTTAGCACTGTTAACTGAAATGCTATCTCAAGTCTAAATTACCTGCTAAATGACCCAAAAAAAATATCTCAAAGACCACTCATATACTGGCTCTTAATTTAAAACAAGTAACTCTCTTTAATTATTAATGTCAAGTCATGTGTCATTGGTCAGTGTACAGAATCTTACTGACAGCTCAACTTCATCTTCGTTCTCCTGATGTAATGGCAGTTGTCATGATGCTGACAGTTCTAGGGGGAAGGCACATTGCTGAACAAGAATGAGACAGCAAGGAATAAACCCATGGACTGGTTGTTTGTGTTGCCATCATCATTTGTGAAAGTGGCATGGCTGGACCATGTAAAAGTTGGGAATTGCTGTGGATGCTGATAACCATGCCATTGAGTGCCCCGTAACCAGGTATCATCATCATCATGATAGAATAAAACACTGAAATCATAATGAACTGTGAAGAACGATAAACTAATTATCGTTATCCCACCCTGCAGATATGCTGCATCAGTCTCCACTAGATTTTGTGTGTTTTGGTTGGAGGGTGTTACTAGAGGAGGACAAAATGCATGCGTTTTAACTCACACAGGCTGGCGTGAGGTCTGGAACAGGACAAGGAAATTAGAATTTAGAAAAACGGACTTAGCTGGTGGAATACTTAACTTTAATCCATTAATGATGAACGTCTGTCTTGATGGTACATGATTCACAATATCAATAGTAACTGATAAGGGCGCCTTGCTAGGTCGTAGCAAATGAAGTAGCTGAAGGCTATGCTAAAATATCGTCTCGGCAAATGAGAGCGTATTTTGTCAGTGAACCATCACTACAAAGACGGTTGTACAGCTGGGGCGAGTGCTAGGAAGTCTCTCTAGACCTGCCATGTGGTGGCGCTTGGTCTGCAATCACTGATAGTGGCGACACGCGGGTTCGACGTATACTACCGGACCGTGGCCGATTTAAAGGCTACCACCTAGCAAGTGTGGTGTCTGACGGTGACACCACATTATGCACAACAGAGAAGGGTATAAAAGTTTAAAGCCACCATTTGAATTTAAAAAAAAAAAACACTTTGTGGTGGTGACCATTGTTCATCGGTACTATAGACATTGTGAGATGTACGCCTTTACCAAAGCGATGTGTTACACCATAGTTGATACTCTTTAAACATGACAATAAATATTCCTCAAAATCGACACTTACCACTTACTGTTGTCTAAAATGCTTGCTGATTGCAGTTGGAAACTGAGATTTCCCCATTTTTGAGCAAATATCACAAACACAAATGACAGGTACTCGCAATCGCAAACACGTTTCAAAGTACCTTTCTAGAATGATATCAGACTCATTCTCCTCCATACATTCATGGCCTGTCAAACTTCCTAAACTCTTCTGAAAATACTTTCCTGCTTGTGAAATAACTACCAAGTGAACTACTTTGAGAGTTATACTTGTCATAGTGTTTGTTATGTTTGACAAATGTTGATTAGTAATTCAATAAAACTACCTTAGTGTACTTAAGCACGTGCATCACAAATTGTGCAGTGTGATTTTAAAGTAACTGTTTAGTTACTTTTGTTGTTAGGGAATTGCTTTCAGTAATATTAATATAGGTCTCTGGTACATTAAACAGAATCGAATGATCATTCTTGTGATCTTTCAGATCTTGCATTGACTTACTTGCCAGCTCCCATGACCATGGCAAACAGTCCTTTATCCAGTAAGTGGTTTCTTTTTCATACATCTTGTTGTTTAGGACCAATATGTGGCACAAATCTTAAAGGTCATGGAATGTGTCAGATAAAATAAAATGTTTAAGAAACCAAAAAAGAGGAGCCATAAGTTTATGTAAATGCAATCAAGAATGTAACACAGGAATGGCCGCTGAGGTGCCACCGCTCCATTTCTTCCCTCCTCCTCTTTCCTAATCATGACATTATTCCAATGGAATACTGGTGGCCTTCAATCCAAAAAGATGACATGCGGCTGCTCTTGGAATCGCATCCTCTGCTAGTTCTGTGCCTGCAGGAAACAAAATTGCATCCTCAAGACTGATTTGAGCTTTTGTATTTCTTCCCAGTCTGCTTTGACTCCCTCTCTCCAAAGATGGCATTCCATATCGTAGGAGGAGAGAGGGGAGTCATGCTGCTCATATGAAAGGACGTTCAAAGTCAACCCTGCAACCTGACTACCCAGCTTGAAGCTATTCCTGTCTGCATTTTACTTCCTCTCCTGAACTTTTGCATATGTACTGTTTACATCCCTCAGTCATTCGGTGTCATGGACACTCTACATCCAGCTTACTGGCCAACTCCCTCACCCCTTTCTGCTGCTCGTTGACTGTAATGCACACCATTCCCTTTGGAAATCTCCCAGAACCTGACAGAGAGGTGCCCTCTAGGCTGAACTTCTCAGTCACCTTAACCTCATTTGCCTTATCGTGGGAGTACTCATCTTCCTTTTATACTACATGCACTCCTACCCATATCTGGAAATCTCCTGCACTGCCCAATTTGCCCATCATCTCATCACTGTCTCTAGTACGTACTCAAGCAACCATTTACCATTTGCTATCCATTTTCTGACTCCTACCCCACATATATGCACACCGAAATGGCAACTTTCTAGGGATGACTGGAGATTTACTGTTCCCTGGCACCCTTTGAGTGACATAATTTCTCCAGTTGTGATGACCAGGTAGAATATCTTACAAATGCCATCATTACCACCACACAATATGCCATTCTCGCACTTCATCTTTACTGTGCCATGTCCCAGTGCCTTGATTGACTGAGCTGTGTTGTGACTCAACTCACATGCAGAGATGTGTTCTCCATGTTTTTAACCATCATTCTATGATGGCAAACTGCATTCATTATGAACAGTTGCATGCACAGTGTCGTTGCACCCTTCAGGATAGCAAAAATCTAGCTAGATTTCCTTAAGTAGTTCTTCTAACAGTTCCACTACCTCAATTGTTGTATGGGCCCTGCAGGACCAAGATCCATTGGGCTGCTATTCTGCGGAGATTTCAAGCTCCACCCACTATCATTCTGCCTTCCTCCACCAGAAACAAGTGGAGGAGGCTTGGGTAGTACCCTTATTTTGGCAGATTAGCGAGTGCTACAAGCTGCCTTTAGTATGATTGGGCGAGAACTTGCTCTCACTTCATATCGATCCTCCAACACAGTGCTGGACGATGTTTGCATTCAGATGTTGCTAAACCTTTCTTTTGTGGGCAAGCACTTGCTCTTTCTTATGTACAACTGCATCTGGGCAGAGGGCACCGTTTGCCAGATGCCAGCATAGAGACACTGTCATTCCCATACCCATACCCAAGCCCAGTAAGAAAAATACCTTCCTTCTAGTTACTGCCCCGTTTCTCCCACAAGCTGTGTTTGCAAACTGATGAAACATGTAATTCATGCCTGGCTGGTATAGTGACTAGAGTGTGGCAATTCACTGACCACTGTACCGTGCGGATTTTGAGCAGGCCGTCCTGCAGCTGACCATCTCATCACTTTGTCAACGTGTGTCGCGAATGGTTTTCTGTGGATATATCGGACACTGGCAGTGTTTTTAAATTTGCAGAAAGCCTAAAACACCTTCTGAAGGATGGGTATTCTTGATCTCTCTACATGTGGCACTTCTGAGGCCGCATGCCCCATGTCCTTCAGGTATTTTTAAAGTATTGATTTTTCAAGGAATGTTGGTACTGCCTTGTCAGACACCTCCACCAGGAAGTTGGTGTGCCTCAGGGTACTGTTTTGAGTGTGACCCTCTTTGCTATTGCCTTTAACTTTATTATGTCCTGTCTCCTGCAGGTCATCTCCAGCAGTCTACTGTTGCCCACCCCTACCCTGTTACCCTCCCACACCCTGTCCCAGCATCCTCCTTACCCCCACATGATTGCCTGTTTCGTCATGTGCAACTGCTCGCAGCCTGGCTTCAGCTGCCAGAGAGTGTGATCACGTGTGTGAGAGTTGCATTTGCGTGAGTATGTGAGTGTATGTTATCTATATATAACAGAGGCCTTGTTCACTGAGAACTCACTTTCTTACAGTTTTTTTAGTGTGCCTTCCATGGTATTGTTAAATTCATTTCTGAAGAATTGTGATGGCTCGAGGCATTGAGGTGCTGGGGTAGGGGTCAGTGTACACTTATCAGCAAACAAACAATTGTGCCGTATTAGACAAAAGCCAGGAAAGATCAGACCATTTGGCAATAGTGCCGTAAAAACCAGACCAGGGATTGATCTCGGGGAGATGAGTGTCATTGGTGTGGTAAATGTGAGGTGTCTGATACTGACTCAGTATTCGTGTATGCCCCATATGCTAGTGATCGCTTACTTAACTGCATAGGTTATGGACCTGACTCTCAGAAGGTTCAAATCACTGACATATGCACTCTCTTAGCCTTAGTATATTAATTGGCATTCAGGTTCTAAGTGCTCACTGTCTACCATTCAAGCAACTAAGAATGGAAGACCAGTATTACCAACAAGTTTTTTGTATTCCACTGCCACTCATATTCTTCATTTTGCAGCTTGAAAATATATCTCTGCATGTTTTGGAATGAAGGTTAAGGCCTCAAAATTACCTGCTCTTCCCAAATCCATTCTCCATGGTGAAATGATAGAAGCATTGCACGGTAACCTGAAGGTGCAGAGTTCAAAGCTACACATTTCCATTTTTTAATTGTTTTTGCAAATTCACTAGAAAGAGAGAGACAGATTTTTTGGACATTTATGCAAATAATGGAATTGTGTGTCTGAGTAATTAAATAGCTGCTCTTGTTGCGTATGGGCTTCACTCTGTTTCAGATACATTTATTAAAGTACCTGTAGCTAAAGTCATGAAAGTTATAATGTTTTATGATAGAGAAAATAACCAACAACAAAAGCAACATTTGAAGAGCTCTTCTTAAAAGACAGAATGAAACATGAAACCTTTAACAGTTCATGATAAGAAATGTTACACACTACTACAACCACACTTAATACTTACCATCCTTAAATGTTTAAAGCAGTGGTTAAAATTTCCCAGAGTACTTTGACAAAGCGTGAACAAATAATGATGTTCTTGTGCACCTACATACAGCCATTAAAGCTCTAATGAATGGGCATGCAGCATTATCAAATTAGTTATCAACATTACTGGGTCAGCTATTTGTCAGTGAATATTAACTATAATCTATTACATATATTATGAACTACCAGAAAAAAGAATGCCAATAATTAAAAGCTTCCAGATGCATTTGAACTCGGATGCTGGCATCTTAAGTACTCACTTATGTGCCTTTACTGGTGTAGATGTAGAATGGGTGCCAAATTTGATATAGCTATTTGAACACAAACCAGACCTCATGGCAAAGAATAGAAACAGTGAAACTAATGATTCACAGTATCATCCAGTTGCAGGCCTAGGTAAGCCAAGTGTTGCAACAAAACATTTGATCATATTCCATCAAATCTCATCTGTCACATGTGCCAAAGAATAACTTCACTTTCCATTACAGTGCTTGTGTATAGTCCAGCACAATATCAACATTGTGAAGTGCACTTCCACAAACATTTCTACTGCAAAAAGAGATAAAATTTCTTCACGGGGTTTACAATACTATTCAGGTTTTCATCACACGATGTTTGTCTTGTATGGGAGTCCTAGTGTACTGCATATCGTGCTCGACAAAGGGAACAGGGAGAAGGGGACGATAAGGAAGATGATGGCGAGGTGAGTTGCAGTCTTGTGTTAGACCATCATAGCAGCAATAGTTGCGGGCACAGATCAGCGTGATTTCCCTAAATTGCTCCAGGCAAATGCAGAGATGGTTCCTTTGAAAGGGCACGGCCGACTTCCTTTCCCATCCTTCCCTAAACCGATGAGACCGATGACCTCACAGTTTGGTCTCTTCCCTCAAAACAGCCCAGCCAGCACAGATCAGTGGAAGATGTCATGGAAGGTCTTAGAACATCACTGAGACCCTAATTACAAGTAACAGACATAAGAAATAAATGAATACACCTTTGGTTGTTGTTACCCATGCCCTGGCTCCAACTCAAACCATTAATGTTTGCTTGACTGTGATATTCCTGTGGTGCTGCTTGTGAGTGGATGACTGTAACTGAGGTATTGTCAGAGGTGTTAGTCATCAGAAATGGCATATTATTCCAATGCTGATTTCTCTCTTGTCATGCTGATAAATGGCAAAAATGTTTAAGGAAATTTTGTTCAAATATGTGGCCTGTCCCCAGTGTAAGCTGTGTAGGGTTCAGCAAACGTCTGCAGTATGCAGATGATTTGGCTTTCCATCCATGCTTGTCACATATCTGGCAGAGTCGTGAATTTCTACGTATCCTGTGTTGACATGACAAATATTAAGGGGTAGTAACGTGCATTTTTAAAGCTATACAAATTCACCCCAAGGGTGACTATGGGAATGGAAGTTGCCTGAGTATTGGGAACTTTGGATGAAATATCAACCTGTGTGATTGATGAATCTTTGGAATGGCAGAAGTCTACCCCTACTGTAAACAGAATTTTAAAGAATTTTGTTGAAGGAGGCACTATCAGCAGAATGCCTGGCTCAAGATAATGAGCACACAGCAGGATAACACATAGCTTGCCTGTAAGAGCCAACTAATCCCTCCCCTAGATACGAAGCAGTTGTAGTGAGTGACCAACTTCCCAGTTCCAATGATGCAGTTCACTGAGGGCCAAGGAAAGCTGTACTGCACGCACAATGATCCACTATAAAACAGGAACTCAGTGAGGAAATGTGTTACACTGGCTGGCAGCCACAGAGCTCCATCTGAATGCAATGTGGAAAAATGTACTTTTCACAGATAACTTGTCTTACCAAGACCAAACAGTAGTTTAGCAGCCGCGAGGGTCCAGACATAATGGGGAATAGGTGGTGACAACAGGTAGTACTAGCCGATTGTCAGTTTCCTGGGGGCGTTGGTTTCCCCGTTGGGGGCGTTGGTTTCCCCGTTGGGGGCGTTGGTTTCCCCGTTGGGGGCGTTGGTTTCCCCGTTGGGGGCGTTGGTTTCCCCGTTGGGGGCGTTGGTTTCCCCGTTGGGGGCGTTGGTTTCCCCGTTGGGGGCGTTGGTTTCCCCGTTGGGGGCGTTGGTTTCCCCGTTGGGGGCGTTGGTTTCCCCGTTGGGGGCGTTGGTTTCCCCGTTGGGGGCGTTGGTTTCCCCGTTGGGGGCGTTGGTTTCCCCGTTGGGGGCGTTGGTTTCCCCGTTGGGGGCGTTGGTTTCCCCGTTGGGGGCGTTGGTTTCCCCGTTGGGGGCGTTGGTTTCCCCGTTGGGGGCGTTGGTTTCCCCGTTGGGGGCGTTGGTTTCCCCGTTGGGGGCGTTGGTTTCCCCGTTGGGGGCGTTGGTTTCCCCGTTGGGGGCGTTGGTTTCCCCGTTGGGGGC
Organism: Schistocerca piceifrons; assembly: GCF_021461385.2. NCBI lineage: Eukaryota > Metazoa > Arthropoda > Insecta > Orthoptera > Acrididae > Schistocerca > Schistocerca piceifrons. The sequence continues at coordinate 814,793,546 of NC_060141.1, forward strand.
GTTGGTTTCCCCGTTGGGGGCGTTGGTTTCCCCGTTGGGGGCGTTGGTTTCCCCGTTGGGGGCGTTGGTTTCCCCGTTGGGGGCGTTGGTTTCCCCGTTGGGGGCGTTGGTTTCCCCGTTGGGGGCGTTGGTTTCCCCGTTGGGGGCGTTGGTTTCCCCGTTGGGGGCGTTGGTTTCCCCGTTGGGGGCGTTGGTTTCCCCGTTGGGGGCGTTGGTTTCCCCGTTGGGGGCGTTGGTTTCCCCGTTGGGGGCGTTGGTTTCCCCGTTGGGGGCGTTGGTTTCCCCGTTGGGGGCGTTGGTTTCCCCGTTGGGGGCGTTGGTTTCCCCGTTGGGGTGTCGGATTTCTGTGAGAGGAGCAGGAATGCTTCCTCAGTAGCAGGCCGTATGCCCACATTTTGAAGAAAGTGGTGCTGCATTTAGTGTGAATGCTATATTGTGGAGGGGATCTCATGCTACAGGAAGAATATTCACTTGTGTATAGGTCTGCTCATTCAACTGCAGCTGTCCAACATAGACATTAATGTAATGGACTTGCTGTGAGAGACTGCTCACATGAACACAATGGAAATTATGTGTGTGTAAGTAGCACGAACACACAGAGAACTGGCTGTGAAACACACCATTTATAGCTGATGCTCTTTTGGACTGCTTTTTTTGAAGCCTCGGTGGGGTTGCCTCTTCTGACAAATGGGTCCAATGCCTCACAGATTCAGTGCCAGGGTGCATGACTGAAGTCAGAAATAATGGGGCATTCTGGATAAAATGTTATGGACTGAGAACATTTTACTGTCTTTCCTTGTTCTGCTGTGCAGTGTTCTGTCAGTGAGAGCCAGCACAAAATCTCTTGGTGACGGAAAAATATCAAAGATGAGAGAAGGAAATTTGAGCTAGTTCTAGTTGGCATTATCCTTGTACCTGCCCCTTTTTAGGGCTATTTTTTGTTATGTCAAATTCATCTCTCTCCCACTCTATTGCCACCCATCGGACTCGGCCAAAAATGTGCAAAATATATCTTCTCTCTCTCTCTCTCTCTCTCTCTCTCTCTCTCTCTCTCTCTCTCTCTCTCTCTCTCTCTCTCTCTCTCACACACACACACAGGCAAATTAGAAATTGGAAAGTCTCTCATGACCAAATAAGAAAACAGGGAAGTAGGATAATTTGTAGTTTCTAAATGGTGTTTATATATATAGAAATTGGTCTGTATGCTGCATTTATTTGATGGAGTACATGTGTTTCCTCATGCTGTATGTAGAATAAGAAACAATATGCCATTTAATTTCTGTTGGACAAAACGTGTTTATTTCTTGTCTGAATCCTGAGCTACAGCAATGAACTTTGTCCAGAGATTGTTCTTCCTTCATGTAATTGAGGAAAAATGCAACTGTGGACACTGCATCATGTAATTTCCCCATGCATCCTCCACAGCCTGACTAAACACAGCTTTGTTAGAGGCCATCTGATCTCGACTGTCGGTCATTTGTCCCAATCAGTGCTACCTAACAATAGCAAGACCGTGCACTCAATTTGCTTACTAAATCACAATCTCCCCCTGCGGGTTCGGGGGTAAGAATAGGCCCGCGGTATTCCTGCCTGTCGTAAGAGGCGACTAAAAGGAGTCTCAAACGTTTCGGCCTTCTGTGATGGTCCCCTCTTGGGTTTGACGTCCTTTTTTCTTCCAAATTTCTGTTGTTAGTGCGTGCCATTTGGGGAAGGACACCTTATGTGGTGTTTTTCTATTGGTCCATCATGCTCCACCATCTTGCATGTTCCCTATTGTCGTGTGGGGGGGGGACTACGCCCAACGTCTTCTGGGTTGTCTCCTTCTTGGCTTGAGCGCACTCTTCTTCTTCACGCCCACAACAACTGTGGACCCTTTCAACACCTAAAATCCAGCACGGTAGCCAGTCCGTTGTGGTGGGGTCGTCATGTACCCTCTTGGTGGTAGCCCCCTGACCACGCAGGGATCGCACTACAGATGCCAGAGCTGTTTCCTCCCCATGCATGCCAAGGAGTATGTGCCCATCTTGTCTGGGGCACGGGGACTCCGGGCAACGGGATATCGGCCAGGTACCCGTTGGTTTGGCTGGGTGGCGCCCTTGGGGAGAGCCCTCGTTCGGAGTAGGTGGCATCTGGGCGGATGTGGCGCAATGAAGCGCAATGAATCACACCAAACTGGTGGTCGCACGGCCACCAGCGTCTCTAAGCAAGGTAGAGTAGACTTTGATGCTGTGCAATATGACCCTCAGTTGTTCCCCTCGTTGGCTGCGCCATGGGAGGGACGCCGATCTAGTGCCAAGCGGGAGCCTTACGTACCGCAATACCTTGTCTGCAGCAGGACTGATGGTGACTCCTTTCTTACGACGAAGCCTCTGTTTTTTGTGGAACACCTGGAGGATAAGTTTGGGGAAGTGGCGGGGTTGTCTAAAATGAGGAATGGGTCCATCCTCCTCAAGACGTCCTCCCCAGCCCAGTCACGAGCTTTGCTCTTGTGTGATAAGCTGGGGGACGTCCCTGTTACCGTCACTCCCCACAGTAGCTTAAATATGGTCCAGGGGATTATTTACCATCGTGACCTCTTGTTACAATCCGATGACGAGCTGAGAGCCAACTTGGAACGACGTGGTGTACATTTTGTCCGTCGTGTACATAGCGGACCCAAGACTAACAGGGTGGCCACCGGTGCCTTTATCTCGACCTTCGAGGGTGATGTCTTGCCCGAGAAGGTCAAGGTGATGGTTTACCATTGCGACGTCAAGCCATACGTCTCTCCCCCGATGCGGTGCTTCCAGTGCTGGAAGTTTGGGCATATGTCCTCCCGTTGGCCATCCAGCACTACATGTCGAGATTGCGGACGGCCCTCTCATCCCGATCCTCCATGTGCACCTCCGCCTGTATGTGTCAACTGTGGGGAGCACCACTCTCCATGCTCGCCGGATTGCCCCGTTCTTCATAAGGAGCGAAAGATCATGGAATTTGAGACTCTGGACCGGCTTACTTATCGAGAGGCAAAACTGAAATATGAAAGGTTGTATCCTGCTTCCATTTGAACATCTTATGCTGCAGCCACGTTATCGTCGCCCACGCGAGCGACGGTTGTCGCCTCATCTGTGCCGCCTTCAGTGGGCCCTCTGGGCCGTGTATCTCTGTCTGCCCCCTCGTGTTTGGGGGCAAGCCTTCCTCGGTTGGCCCTTTAGCAGTTGGGGGCAAACCCTCTTCTGTCGCTCCCCCTACGCTTACTTTGGGAGTGACATCTGCTCCACAACCGGGAGGCTCGATCCCCCCCCTCCTTCTCCACCGGCGTTGCCTCCGCCGGTTCCTCTCTCGCGGAAGGGGTCCCTCGGGGCTCTCCCTTCCTCCATTTCTTCTCCTACCCAGCCGGATGTCAGCCAGTGGCTGAAGGTTCCGCCACCTGCTGGTTGTAGGGCTTCTGCGTCATCGTCAGCCTCCGACGCTCCTTCAGAGAAGCTCTCCCAGCCCTCTCACCCTAAGGGCCGACGTGAGAAGAAGGAACGGCATGTGTCCAAGAAGAAGGACGTTCCGGTAGTTTCAGCACCGCCTGCTGTACATGGTCCTGGCTCCGGGGATGAGGTGGAGATCCTCGCCTCTGCCGCGGATCTCACCCTCACGGAACCCTTGGTGGCCTCTCCTATGGACTCAGCTGATTCTCCCCCAGTGGCAGCAGTTGGCTCTGAGGCGCTGTCTGCCTCTTAGTCGCATTCACGCCCTCCCAGTCCCTTCCTGCTTCCATTCTCCAATGGAACTGCGGCGGTTATTTCCGCCACCTGCCTGAGCTCCGGATGCTTCTGAGTGTTTCCCCTGTTCTCTGCATTGCTCTGCAGGAAACTTGGTTTCCTGCAATGCGGACCCCCGCCCTTCGTGGTTATCGGGGATACTATAAGAACCGTGCTGCCCGTCAACGAGCGTCAGGTGGGGTTTGCCTCTTTGTTCACCACTCTGTCTGTAGCTCGTCAGTACCCCTTCAGACGCCTTTAGAGGCAGTTGCTGCCAGGGTTGAGCTCTCGCCGGGAATTACTGTTTGCTCTATTTACATTCCTCCAGATGGGGAGCTCCCCTGACATGTCTTGGCTGCGCTGCTGGCTCAACTTCCGCCACCATTGCTGCTTCTGGGCGATTTCAATGCCCACAACCCTCTATGGGGTGGGACTGTCTCTGATGACCGCGGTCGAGCCGTGGAGCATTTGTTGGCTCAGCTCGACCTTAGCCTCTTGAACACCGGTGCTCCCACGCATTCCAGTGTGGCCCATGGCTCGTTCTCGGCCATCGATCTCTCTCTTTGCAGCCCCGGACTTGTCCCATCCCTCCACTGGAGGGTGCACCCTGACCTGTCGGGTAGTGACCATTTTCCCATCTATTTGTCACTGCCCCAGTGTCATTCTTCTGGGCGCCTGCCCCGCTGGGCTCTCCATAGGGCTGACTGGGCGGCTTTTACTTCCGCTGCAATCATTGAGTCTCCCCCACAGGGTGACATTGATGAGGTGGTCCGCATCTTAACCACGTCAATGATTTCGGCCGCCAAGGCTGCCATCACCCGCTCTTCTGGCCTCCCTCGGAGGAAGGCTGTACCCTGGTGGTTGCTGGAGATTGCTGAGGCTATTCGCGACCGTCGGCGGGCTCTCCAGCGTCATAGGCCGCACTCGTCTCTCGAGACCCTCATCGCCTTTAAGAGGCTCCGTGCCTTTGCCCGTCGTCTTATTACACGGCGTAAGCAGGAGTGCTGGGAGCGGTATGTCTCCTCTTTGGGCTCCCGTGTCTCCCCCTCGCTCGTGTGGTCCCGGATACGGCGGATTTATTGACACCAGACCCCTACGGGTGTCCCTGGGATCTCTTTGGACGGCGCTGTCTGCGCGGACGCTGCCGCCATTGCTGAATACCTTGCTGCGCACTTCGCTAAGAGCTCTGCGACTGCAACTTATCCCCCCGCCTTTCGCTCTCTCAAGGAGCGTGCCGAGCAGACGCCGTTATCGTTCCACACGCGTCATTCTGAAAAATACAATGCTCCTTTCAGCGAGAGGGAATTCCTCGCTGCCCTCGCCGATTGCCCTGATACAGCACCAGGACCGGACTGCATCCACGCACAGATGCTGAAGCATCTCTCCAGGGACTGCCAGAGACACATCCTCACCATCTTTAACCGCATCTGGAGCGAGGGCGTGTTCCCGTCGCAATGGCAAGAGGGTCTTATTGTCCCCATCTTGAAGCCCGGTGCGGACCCACTGGCGGTGGACAGCTATCGTCCCATTACCCTCACCAACGTTTTGTGCAAATTGCTCGAATGTATGGTGGGGCGGCGTTTGTGTTGGGTCCTTGAGTCGCACGGTCTCCTCGCGCCATCCCAGGGTGACTTCCGTCGGGGCCGGTCTGCCACGGACAATTTGGTGCGGCTGGAATCTGCTATTTGTACGGCCTTTGCCCGACGTCAGCATCTCGTTGCTGTATTTTTCGATCTGTGGAAGGCGTATGACACCACATGGAGGCATCACATTCTCGCCACGTTGCATGAGTGGGGTCTTCGTGGTCGGCTCCCGGCTTTTCTTCAAAGCTTTTTATTGCGCCGCTCTTTCCGGGTGCAAGTCGGTGCCACCTCTGGTTCATCTTATATACAGGAAAACGGAGTCCCGCAGGGCTCGGTGTTGAGCGTCTCCTTATTTCTAGTGGCCATTAATGGTCTGGCTGCAGCAGTGGGGTCGTCGGTGTCTCCTTCTCTGTATGCCGACGACTTCTGCATCTCATTTAGCTCCACGACTACGGGAGTCGCCGAACGCAGGCTGCAAGTCGCCGTTCGCAAGGCAGCATCATGGGCTCTGACTCGTGGTTTTCAGTTCTCTGCTGCCAAGACTCGAGTTACGCACTTCTGCAGGCGTCGGACGGTCCACCCTCATCCTGAACTTTACCTCAACGGCCACCTGCTTGAAGTGGTGGACACTTGCCGCTTCTTGGGACTCATGTTTGATGCCCGGCTCACATGGGTTCCTCATGTTACTCAGCTGAAGCAAAAATGCTGGCGACACCTCAACGCTCTCCGCTGCCTTAGCCACACGTCTTGGGGTGCAGATCGCTGCACGCTGCTGCGGTTGTACAGAGCCCGTGTGCAGTCCCGGCTTGATTATTGGAGCCTGGCCTATGGGTCTGCATCACCCTCAGTGTTGACGTTGTTAGACCCCATACACCACTGTGGGGTTCGGCTTGCAACTGGCGCTTTCCGTACGAGCCCCGTGGATAGTCTACTGGTGGAGGCCAGGGTTCCTCCACTGCGGATTCGCCGCCATCGACTGCTCGCCGACTATGCTGTCCACGTGCATTGCTCACCTGGCCATCCCAATCGTCACCTGCTTTTCCCTGCCATGGTCCTCCATCTGCCCGAACGGCGACCTAGGTCTGGGCTTTCCGTAGCTGTCGGAACTGGGGTCATTCCCTCTTCTGCCTCCCTTCCGGGTCCGTGCACCTACGCCTCCCTGGTGTTTGTCCCGGCCGTCTGTCCGTCTGGACTTGGCACAGGGACCCAAGGACTCGGTTCCGCCTGTGGCCCTCCGTCGCCGTTTTCTTGCCCTCCTCGCCTCATTTTCGGACTGTGAGCCCGTCTACACTGATGGTTCCCTGGTTGATGGTCGCACTGCCTACTCTTTTGCTCATGCTGCCCATGTTGAGCAGCGCTCCTTGCCGGCTGGCTGCAGTATTTTTACTGCAGAGCTGGTGGCCATATTGCGCGCTCTTGAGCATATGTGTTTCTGCTCAGGTAGGTCCATCGTCATCTGCAGTGACTCCCTGAGCAGCCTTCAGGCCATCGACTGCTGCTATCCCTCTTCTCCTCTGGTATCCTCTATTCAGGAGTCTGTTTCCGCCATTGCCCGTTCTGGTCGTTCGGTGGTTTTGGTTTGGACGCCAGGTCATGTTGGCATCCCGGGGAACGAATGTGTTGACAGGCTGGCCAAAGGGGTGATTGACGTCCCAGCTTTGGAGATCGGCCTCACGGCTCGCGATCAGCAGCTTTTAATCTCTCGGGCACTTTACCTTTGATTTTATGTGACGATGCCTCTATGGCTGACAATGTTTTACATTTTATCCGTGGTAGTCCTTTTTGTGGTTCCATTTAGGGAAGTCCTGCTCCTTTCCCTTTGTGTGTCTCTTGTCCTCGAGTCTCTTATGTTTGGTTGCAGATTTTAGTGTGTAGTCGGTTGGTTGACTCTTTCCCTTTTTTGTTGTCATGGTCAGTCAACCAGTCTCCGGTCATCTTCTTTTGTTCTGTTTCTTTTTGTCTGGTGTCTTCGTGTCTGTAGTGTTCGTTACCGCATTTGTGTTCTTTTAGGGCCTGGGGGGGAGTCTCCTTCCCCTTGGGGTTTTACCTGCTTCGTACATTTCAGTCTCGCCTGTTTTTTGGAATGGGAGACTGATGACCTTAGCTGTTTAGCCCCCTTAAACATACCAACCCCCCCCCCCCCCCCCCCAAAAAAAATCACAATCTGTCTTACATCACTGCACCCTTCAGTGAGAGTGATAGATTTGGTGAGTGGGAAGTAACTATACTGCCACTCATCTCAGACACTTCATACTTGCAGAACTGCAGTGCAAAAGGAGGGAGGTAGGGTGGGTGGGAGGGAGGTAGGAGGGAAGTCAATATGGAACTGATGTAGCAGAAAATCAGTTTGTAAAGTAAGCACCACTTGGTATTAGGCTCATACTCACCCAGTTTATGGACTGCAGTTGTTCTTGTTGTTGTTATTGTTATTGTCAGTCCGAATGGGGTTTGATGCAGTTCTCCACTCTGGTCTACCTTGTGCAAGCTTCCTTGGCTCTCGGTAACCATTATTAAATTCATTATCATGTGTTTAAATCTGGTAGGAGGCATACAGTAATGATTGTAACACAGTACCACATGGAATGACTTCTGTGCAAATAACTGTTCAGAGAATTCTGTACTGCCTTCACAGAGTGAATAAAAGTACTTGTTTCTCATGAGGTACTGCAGTGCTGGAAGTTAAGCCGCATCCTGTTAGCAACTGACACAAGCTGAGTGGACCAAAATCCATTTAGTTCACTTTCAGAGGACTAATTCCAGACCACTACTGTAGCTCCTCAATGAGCTATGGACATTTGTGGACGTGTTTAGTCAGATGTTTTTACCTATTTTTCCACTTTTTGTTTCCATTTTAATTTCTTCTATTTCCTTTGTTTTGACTGCCATTGGGGCCCTAGATGTTGGGCTGCCCCAGTCCAATTATGCTCCTGCTCAAGTCACTACTGGACAAAAAATTCTTATTTGCAGTTTCCTCTCTATTGGATGTGTTCACATTAGTCACATTATGTTGCTGCTGTCATAATATCAGCTTCCATCCCTGTTAGCCATGACCACAGAGATATGCATGGCCAAAATACAAAGTTGCCTTCAAAATTGTCCACAGCAACTGCTCTAACAGCTTCCCAATTAAATGCTCGAATATACCAAAATGGGATAATGATGCATTGCCTGTAGTTCTGTCAAACTGTGCTCTTACAGATTACTTTAAAGACTTCAGTTTTGAAATTTCCTTTCCCCTCCAAGTGATGTAGGACTTGCCTTATGCGTGTCAAGGAATCCAAATTTACATTGCAGTTGGATTTTGTGTAAATGTTACATTAGTTTCTTGTAAAAGTTGTAACAGCAGTCCCTGACAGGAATGCCTCATGTTAAGTCACCAGTACTGAGTACCACACTTGTTGATGATAGTTTTGTTGTTTAAGCTGTGTATCCAAATTGGCATATAGTTCCTTTAGTTGCTGGATATAAAATTTTCCAATTGTTTAAACTCCCACACCTTTATGCTGGTTCTTCATGCAGTCATTGTTGCTCTCTGGTAGTGTTACTATGAATATGTGCTAGGCTGTTACAGTATTTGTGATTTATGATGCCGTATATCATTGCTACCAATGTCACATAGTACACTTCAAGACACCTACACTATCTTCTTTGTAAATTAGATATACTTTTCTGCATATCACCTTAACACTGTCCACAGTATGAAGTGACTTCCACCTAGTCATTCACTATGAAACACACAAGTCTCACTTGTTCTGTGTGTGCAGGTACAAATCAGTGAGGCTGATACACTGATACCAGTTGCCACTGATGCATTTTTATGGGAGAATGCCATCAATAGCGATTTGGATGCCTACAGTGCTATATTTCAATCACATTGCAGTCTGCTGTAGCAGTGTGAACAACAAGAGCTATTCAGTGTAGTTTGGGGGCTAACTGAGCATGTGCTAATCAACACAAAATACATAATTCACATAGAAAATAACTATCCAAACCCTAACCAACAATGTGCCTTGAACAAACTGCTTGCATCTGTAAGAAGCTCCCTAACAGGGTAGTGTGACTCAATTGAAATGAAAACTTATGTGCTGGCCACGCATGTTAAGTATCTGTGGGCATACCCTCAACACATTAAACTTCCTTACCTCTGGGGCAGCTATTAGCATGTTGGAATCCAAAATATGAACTTTGATGAAGAATTACTCTAACACAACACCACCCTGGAACAGGTTAGTACACCCCTAAATAGACAAAGCTCATAAAATCATAATGTATTGTTGGGGCCAGTGTCCTCCATTTTTGTAGGGATGCAGTCATTACAGTACTTGCAGATAGTTTAAAGTGTTTCGATCAGGATTCTGGGTATTCATGTGGCCTTTATGGCTTCCAATCAACATCACACTACTAATACAAAAGAAAGTGAGTCACATAGTTGTAAGCTGCCACAACTCTGCTACACTACATGGCATGTCATTTGCAACGTGTGCCACGTGAACTGCTGTGGCTCAACACTTTGGGATCTGCTGGTTCTCAGTAACTTGAAATCCAATGGAGACACTATCGGAATTGTACATGACATAATTTCTCTATCTCCTAACTGTGACAGTCTGTAATTTTATAATGGTCTGTTATTCCTTTCCCCTTTCATGAGGGGTGTTCATTCCAGCAAACTAAGCTGTACCATTATTTCGGTGACTGGCAGTGTCCTTACACCAGCCTCCAAACACCAATGTTGCCTTGCTTTTTGTGGGCACCTTTGTCCTTCTCTGTGACAGTGGCTGTATATGGCAGCTGTAATGAATTCAGACAATTAAAATTAAAATATTTTGTGGTTCTTCACTTGGATCATTATGCAGTTTTCATCAATCTCACTTTTATAAAATTTCTCATGTATGTACTTGCCACAGCACCTGATTTGTAATCTCCATCACTATTTTAGTGTAGCAACTTCTTGACATTAAAATGAGCATGTGCAGTGAGAAGACAACCACTGCCACATATCAAGATGTTCGATTTACACTCAAATTCTGTTGATGTAAAGTTATTCAGTTTCTTAATATTTTTGCAGATGCCGCAGAAGTTGAGGATGGAGGAACTGTTAGCAGGTGAGATATTTGCTTCCTTCAGTAGCTTAATTACACATTAAAGTTATGACTTTAATATTTTATTATGTGGTACTTTATTTTTCATCTTTTTCTTTGACATTAATATTCCATTGGTGGTGTGCTAAATAATTTTTGTGAAACAGTTTTTCAAAATTCTATACTATAACTTAACACTGGATGTTAATTATGTCATACATAATTCGTACTGAAAATTGGTGGTGTTTTTGTAACTACGAAAGATTGGTTACAAATGTGCAGTTGCAATGAAAATGTGTACTGTAGTAGATTGTGAGGGAAATGTGGTCAAAGAGAAAAAAGACAACTTTTTAAGTACCAAATTGACATTTAGAAATTTGTCATTGTAATGTTAAGCAAACATTACAAATAGGCACACTACGATAAGTAGTAATGAATTTTGCCACCTGACTGATGTGTGAAATAGCCTGACCCATCTGGGTGCCACAGTTACTCTCAATCCCTCACCTGCCAAGAGTGTTATTGACTACCCGGTGACAACATGCTACTGAGTACAAGGTGGCTGACTTGTTGGTGGCTTCACAACTTGTGTACTGCATTCTTGAGACCCATCTCATACTCCTCTCACCCCCTCTACTCCCATACCAGCTTCCCTAATTTGAAAATTTTGGAGTTCCCCTTAACTTAAGTTTCACAATCCTTCCCTCAGTACTAGCCACCCCTACACTGCCCTTTCCCATGCCTAGCTCTGTACCTGTACCTGTACCTCCTATGTTACACCCTCTGCCACCCCATCCCCTCTATGACATTTGCATTAAATCTGTCCACCACAACTCCTCACGCAGTTGGCCTGCAGGTTTATGACAATTTATCTGATTGGCAGAGGGACAGAACACAACAAATGTTATTCCAGGCTTAGCCTTTTACTGCTTATTTCCAGATTAACCCTTTCATGGCCAATCGAACATCTTAGGCTGATGCATAACACTGTAGTGTTTCCTACAAGTTAAAAAACTCAGACTATACATACTGGAGACTTAAATCATCATAAATAATATAATTTGTTTCGCTGTTCACTTCAGTCTGTTGGGATAACTTTCTGAATCCACAACTGTAGAAATCATGTGATTTTGTAGCAAAGAGCCATGTTCAAAGTGTATTTTCACCCGAAAGGAAGTATGTCAAGATCATTGAACAGAGAGCAGAGAAGATGAAATCTGAGGGTGCAAGATCAAATGAAAAAGGTGGGTGCAAAATGACTTCTCAACCCAGTTGTTCTATAGTGTTTGTTGCCAGTCTAGCAGAATGCTGGTGACTGTTACTGTGGAATAGCACCACTTCACACAGTCTTCCTGGATGTTTTTCTGGGACTATATCTGCAAGATGTCTGTTGTTGACAATAAATACCAACAGGGAAGTTACACCTCATGCAAGCAACTCATAGTACACCACATGGTCCCCTACATGTACATCTACATGATTACTCTGCAATTCACATTTAAGTGCTTGGCAGAGGGTTAATCCAACCACAATCATACTATCTCTCTACCATTCCACTCCCGAACAGCGCATGGGAAAAACGAACACCTAAACCTTTCTGTTGGAGCTCTGATTTCTCTTATTTTATTTTGATGATCATTCCTACCTATGTAGATTGGTCTCAACAAAATATTTTCGCATTCAGAAGGGAAAGTTGGTGATTGAAATTTCGTAAATAGATCTCGCCGCAATGAAAAACGTCTTTGTTTTAATGACTTCCATCCCAACTCGCATATCATATCTGCTACACTCTCTCCCCTATTACGTGATAATACAAAACGAGCTGCCCTTTTTTGCACCCTTTCGATGTCCTCCGTCAATCCCACCTGGTAAGGCTCCCACACCCCGCAGCAATATTCTAACACCAGACCTCTCCACAATATCGATAACATTATCTTGTGTGGATGCTGAAAAGTCTATGTGGCACTGCTGCTTTGTTTGGATTAAAGCATTCCTTTCCGTTCTTTCCTTACATTAGCATAAAAACAAAATTTCTAGTCATCAGTAACAATACAGGTTAGAAATGTTCAGTGGTATTCACCCACAAATCAAGAACAAGCAAGAGGGTAATGTACATACAGCCAACCACTGATTTATATGGTTTGGCATGTGGTACCCACATGCTTTATTGTTGAACCTTCTCCTATGTATTCAAATGCTGCACAGTGACGGAATGGTCATACTTCATCACATTTTCTGGTTCTTGAGTGCAATGATGTGCATCATCGTGGATTAATGCATTCAGATGATCTTCATCAAATGCTGAAGGTCTTTCTGAAAATGGAGGGTCAATAATGTCAAAACAATCATCCTTTAAATTAGAAAATCTTTCCTTGCCATGCTCTGTCCCATGGCAATATACCCATACATGGTGAAAACGTTACCATTGAAACCACATATTCATAAACACCACTGTTCTCATTTTGCCCACTTAGCCATTTTAAATTAAAATGTAGCAGTGCTTTGTGTCAACATAATATTCATAGAATGACAATTTACCTAAAAGAATGTGTCCACATTAAGTGAGAACAAGGTAATGTACTTCGTAAAAATGGTGGAAAAGACAACTGTATCCTTTGATCCCTAGGCATATGAACTTGTCTTAGATCACATGTAATGCCCCCAACAACACAAAACACAATGATGGGAAAGGCTGACTTAAAGCATACATTGTGTGCTCACTCTTACATTATTGGTATCGGCTGCATAAGTAACAATAACACAGTGCACAGTGTTCACTTAAGACGTCTCTCTGTTTTTGCTCCCAACATTTAATGTTCTAATGATGTACCAACATCATAATGCATTGATGATGGGTGGTTTAAATAAAAAATATGTACAAATGAAAAGAGCTTCGTGACAAGGCTGAAGATATATCGGTACATAGGACACTGCATAGAACTATATGGAACATTGTAGATGTAACTGTAGATGTGCTCCAAGGAAGTGTGTGGGGCCCTTGATATTGATGTTTTATATTAATGACATCACAGACATTCTTCTTCTTTTTGTTTTTCTGTTTGGGGTATCTAATGACCACATACTAATTTCAATGCTTCCTCCTTTGTTCTTCTTCCAGGTTTCCTTCGTCTTCACTATCTATCCTTTTTTCTTCCTCAGACCATTCTGACCCTGTCTTCCTCTTCTTCTTCCTGCCTTGGAATGCTTCCATTTGCAACACTTTCTTCTTGAAATCCTATCATTCTGCTGGGTCTTTTTCTTGTATTTCTTTCCAAATCTTTCCTAACTACTTGAATCTGTCCTGTTGTTGACATCTTGTCCCAAAGATGCTTAACAATATGTTTGGTTAACCTGTTGCTGTTCACTCTGTATAAATGTCCAAAAAATAATAGTCAGCTCTTCTGCAGCATTTCAGTTGTTTTTCCTATGCTGCAATATACTTTATAACTTCTTAATATTCATACTTATGGATTTCCTAGCAGTCTGAGTATTTTTCAAATGATTCTTAATTCTAGGACTTGAAGTTTGTATAATTCATAATTCAACATTAAACATTCACTTGCATAGAGACATTCTGGTTTTACTACTGTGCTGTAGTGCTGTATTTTCAAATTTTTAGACACACACATCTTGTTGTAAATGTTCATGTTTATATCATATGCTTTCTCCATTTTACATACTCTTTTGTCTACAGCAAATATTTTTGAAGCCATTGCCTTGAATCTTTCCTCACAAATATTTAAATTTATAAACCTTCTTTATCAGTTCATTATCTGTTACTAGGATTTCTGGGTCATTTTTTTATGTTTGTCCTAAAAAAATTTTTCTACAGAAACTTTTAAAGCTGCTTTGTTAGGTATTCCTTCTAAGAGGTTGATTTGTATTTCTGAATTTGTTATATTTTTATAAAGAATGGCATAATCATTTGCAAATACTAGACACTGAATTTCAGTATCTCTTTTTCCTGAAGTCTCCAGTCTCATTGTGACAGCTTATGTTCTTTGCCTTTTGTTTCAATTATCTTACTATTTCCTCTAAGATGCAGTTGAGGTGGTGTGGAAACATGTTGTCACCCTGCATAGGAGCCACTTTCCAGTCTTCTGGAATCTTTTCAGTTTCCCATATTTCTTCAGACATAATCTGAAGGTTAGTTGTCATTTCTGCTTGACACCAGTTATGGTTGAGATGATTTTATTTCTTCTCCACTGGCTTTGTTGTTTTTCAGGGGTTTTGTTTGTTTGTTTGTTTGTTTGTTTGCTGTAGGTGGTAGATCTGCTTCCAAGTTTTCAACAAATATCTGGAAATTCTAGCTAACAATTCAGTTATCTACAGTTCAAGAGTTGATCAAAGTACTTTCTTAGTAATTTACATGTGTGGTTATTGCTCCGACCTACTTTACCAATTTCGTCTCTGATGGAAATACATTGGAGCATGATAGCCCTTTTTGAATAAAACCATGACTGTATGTATGAGAGCATTTTTTCTGCTGTAGTACACAGTGATTCTTTTTTATCACTAATTATGATACTCATGTCATCTGCAAATAGTAGAATTTTGGCTGAGCTGTCTGGAGCCTGTATGTCTTTGATATAAAGAAGAAATAACAATGGGCCCAGAATGCTGCCCTGAGAAACAACTATTTAAATTTGTTTTGGTTCAGATATGGGTTTAAAATTGTGAAGATTCTTGGAGGACCTCAGCTCAACAACTTGTGACTTGTTTTGCAGATAGGATTCAAACCAATTTTTAACGGTACCCCTGATGCATATTGCTTCAAGTTTCCCTGGTAATATTACATTGTTCACAGTATTGAAGGCTTTGGCTAAATCTAGATTAATTCCAACAACCTGTTTATTTGACTCAAAATTTCTTACTATTTCTGTGCAATATGGCTGTTTCTGTACTGTGCCATGTTGACTGTTATTTATTAGTTTATGTTTTTCTAGATATTTTGTAACCCTGAATTTCATTAATTCCTCAAGTATTTTGGAGAAGTATGGGAGGAGAGATATAGGTTGGTATTTTTCTATTTTATGTCTCACCATTTTTGTATAGAGGTATCACTTTAGAGATTTTTAGTTTATCCGGAAATATCTCTTCACTAAGGGACAAGTTTGCTATGTGTACTATAGGTTTGACAACACATGGAGCAATTTTCTTAATTATTGATACAGGTACATCATCCAAACCAGAGGACAATTTGGATTTCAAGCATTTAATGACTTTTAGAACTTAATGCTCGTCTGATGGGATTGCCATCATGCTGGTATTTACCATTGGAGACATCACTGTTAATTGTTGCTTAAATTTTTTTTTTTTTTTTTTTTTTTTTACCACATCATTCTGGACTTGTTACTAGCCTGCCTTATTAATCTATCATTACTTAATAATTTTGCTTTTGATATTACTTTGCAGTAAGTCTGTTTGTATGTTCTCACATACTCAACAAACTGCTGATCATGACATGTTTTTAACTTTAAACTTAGTAATTTCATGGTTTCACCTGACATTTTAATTCCGGGTGTACTCCAGGTCTCTTTGGATCCAGATGATCTGTAACCCAAAAGCTTTTTTGGGAAGAACATTTCAAAGTATGCCATAAAAGTGGAAGCAAATGTATTGTAAGCATCATTTGTGTTTGTTTGTGCCAAGACCTCTGGCCAAACTGCATTTTTAACATTATTTTAGAACTGATTACAATTTTCAGTAGAGAAACATCGTTTGTGCTCCTTTTATGTTCCCCTCCTTGGGAGTTGCAGTGAGATTAAAGGTTAGTGCATTATGATCTGATAATCCTATATTCACATTTGTAACTGCAACTTCATGTGTGACCACATTTGAGAAGATGTTATTTATTAGGCTTTCACTGGAATCTGTTGTTGTAGTGCCGGCCGCAGTGGCCATGCGGATCTAGGCGCTCCAGTCCACAGCCGCGCTGCTGCTACGGTCGCAGGTTCGAATCCTGCCTTGGGCATGGGTGTGTGTGATGTCCTTAGGTTAGTTAGGTTTAAGTAGTTCTAAGTTCTAGGGGACTAATGACCACAGCAGTTGAGTCCCATAGTGCTCAGAGGCATTTGATCCATTTTGTTGTTCTAGTGGCAGCTGATACGTGGGGAAACAAGTTGAAGCTTTTAGTATGTCTAAAAACTTGTATTTTACTGGCCTCTGGACCAATAGATTAATATTAAAGTCACCACAAAGAATTATGGTAGAGTTCTCATTTGAG
Organism: Schistocerca piceifrons; assembly: GCF_021461385.2. Taxonomy (NCBI): domain Eukaryota; kingdom Metazoa; phylum Arthropoda; class Insecta; order Orthoptera; family Acrididae; genus Schistocerca; species Schistocerca piceifrons. The sequence goes on from NC_060141.1 coordinate 814,810,164, forward strand.
AAAAATGTTGAGCATTTCTTCCAAATTCTTAAGAGATACTTCAGTATCTCCAGATGGTGATCTGTAAATTGCTGCAACAATTACTTTCTTTTCTATGATTAATGGTTTAGCCTCATATCTTAACTTAAATTTAAGCTTGGGATTTAGATAAAAGCATACACCACCACCTTTGACATTTTGCCTATAGTACTGACTGGCAAGTTTATAATATGTGTGACCAAAAAGACTTAAACTATATGAGTTAATTGTATAAGGCTCAGTCACAACTTCTGTGCATGGCTATGACAGGTGGTGTGGGCAGCCTATCAAGTTAGGCTGTGGTCTCCTGATCTCACATTTTGTGCTCGCTTACTCAGTTGTGCAGGACTCTGACACTTGTCTCACTCCTCTGTCAACACAGCTTCCCTTTCATGTCGTTTGTCCCCTAACACTGCAGTCAGGTGTCATGTGGTGTAACTATTTAATACAATGATGTATTATATTCTGTACCTTATCTTCTATACTTCTTCTCAAACTCTGTTATAATTACTTTAAAATTCAAAATTGATGCCTTTGACGCATCACATTTTTATAAATAACTTACTATGTCACTTTTGACTTAACAAATTATTTATTCCCTTCATCATCACACTCGTGAACTACACTAAAAGATCACCTTCATTCAGTATAAAAGAGACACTCACAATAATTTTGAAGGTTCCTCTTCTGTGTCTCACAACATACATCAGTTGTTGAAATAACTCCTTTGGCAGCCTATTGCTTTACAGGACAGTGTGGTGACCCCACAGAATACTTATTTTCACACATGTAGTTTGGCACCCAAAGCTGCTGCGATAGCTGTACAGTGCTGAAGGTGCATATTGTCCCCTGATGTAAGTCACCACACACAAAATAGAAATAACACTAATGAACAATATCTGTACATTTATGTTTGACATGTTGTTTTCTATTGCTCTTTTCATAATGTGTACACAACACTTCTTTCAAAATGGCATTCATTGATAAGAAGTCATTGATATGTGCATCTCTCCTCTGGAGTGGTACGTACAAGCACAGTCTGTGAACATGGTGCCCAGTGAACACAGTCAAAAGTTTTTTAAATTTTTTTCCCTATATGCCATGAATGTGGATTTCTTTTCGTAACTATGGCTTCTGAGATTGGTTATAGCCTCAGTACATCATTGTCCATGATAAAATACGCAAATTTACCCTCAATTGCAGCCACAATTTAAGACCATGTCACTAAAGTGAACATAAAGTACTTGAAAGATGTTTTCCTCTCTGTGTGTACAATAGTATCCAGTGCAGAACCACAGCGGCTGCGGACACCCGAGGCTGGAACCAGTACTGGGGCTGAGGACATACGTGCAGTGAAGTCACCTGGTGAGTAAGAGTAAATTTACACGTAATTGCAGCCTTAACTAAAGCAGTACATAAAGTACTTAAAAGACGTTTTACTCTCTGTGTGTACAATAGTAGGCAGTGCAGAACCACAGCGGCTGCGGTCACCAGAGGCTGGACCCAGTACTGCAGGTGCAGCGAAGTCACCTGGTGAGTAAGAGCCCACTGTGGGAGGCTTACATTCCTGCTCTGTACAGTAGAGACTCAAATGTATCTGGACACCTATTAGTGGACATTAAGATTTTGTGTTCTCCTTTATGAGGACCTGAACTCTTCTGGGGACACTTTGACCTTTTTGAAATCTCTGTGGGTGGATGCCAGCCCATTCTTCCTTACTAGCTGATACCAGACAAGGTAGAAATATTGGACACAAGGTATAGAGTGAAAATGCCATTTATAACTAATCCCTAAGACGATCCATTGCTTTCAGGTTGGAACATCGGCAGGCAAACCTTCTTCAGGAATGCCACTGGTTATAAGCCTTTGCCTAACAATGCTGATCCATGAGAGGTACAAGTGTTGAGCTGATCAAATCGGTCGTTATCTGTGAACTGTTCCCCTGCTGTGTATAGTACACAATAATGTCAAATATGTACTTACCCTTCTGCATTTATCATATCCTGAAGTACAATAAGGGGAGAACAAGTTAAAGAGGAGAAATTGCATATTGTTACACTGCCTGCTCTGCACTGCATTGTTGGCAGTAGAGGTAATGGCGGATAATGTTCACTTAGTAGTCACCACATCCAAATTCTTCCGTCAGATACCCACGGAGTATAGCACTGTTTGTCACTCAGAATCTCGTTTCCACTTATCCACTCACCAGCAGTCATAGGTTTTTATGCTACAGTCAGTGTGACTTTATGTTGAACAGAAATGTTGTTTCCAGAAGCTGCTCAGCCATTGTAACCAGTTTTTCTAACTCCCTGTACACAGCCATTTCCTTAGCGGGCTCCTAGCTGCACTTCAAAACTGAAGAGTGACTGCAGCTTCTAACTGCAAGCTGGTTTTTACTATTTCCTACCACAATGATAGAAGCACTTGTCCATCAGCATACTGTGTGTGCCTGGACTTCATGTAGCATTGGTTGTTCCTTCACATTTTCACTTAACTGTCAAATCACTGACAGCTGACTTGGGCAAGTTTGGAAGGGCTGAAATGCATCCCTGTGTTAATTATTCAGGTGTAATGCAAAGAAAAGTCCATGTTCAGTGTACTCAGATCCCTGCCTGATGAATTCTGCTTACAAAACAGTATTACCTGCCACTTCCTATAATATATATGACGGCAGTATCTGTTCCCGAAAGTACAATTACCATGGATGACCATGCAGCTTTGCTAGAAATGAAATAATTAAATGGACACCCTAGCTGCAAACAGGTGGTGATGTACTTCATTGGGGACATGTTGAAAATGTGTGGCCCAACCGGGACTCGTTCCCGGGATCGTCTGTTTACATGGCAGACGCTCTATCCATCTGAGCCACTGCGGGCACAGAGGATAGTGCGTCTGCAGGGACTTATCCCTTGCACACTCCCTGTGAGATCCACATTCCCAACATGTCCACCCCACTACATTCGTAGTGTGCCTAACAGATGTTTGCCGATCATACTCATTACTTGTGGCAGATTAATCTACCAAGTCCCGTACGAGTTTGGGCATAGTGTGTGCGTTCGCACAATTAGGTCAATGGCCGGGAAGCCGTATTTTAACTATATATGACGGTAGTATCTGTTCCCGAAAGAACAATTACTGTGGATCACCCTGCAGCTTTGCTAGAAATGAAATGATAATTAAATGGATGGAGTGTCTGCCATGTAAGCAGGAGATCCCGGGTTCGAGTCCCGGTCGGGGCACACATTTTCACCATTTCCCCAATGAAGTACATCACCGCCTGTTTGCAGCTAGGGTGTCCATTTAATTATCATTTCACTTCCTATAATAGTAGCTCCACCTCTCATTGAATTAAAGTGCTCAGTTGCCCGTTACATAAGGGTGCCCAGGTATTTTGATTGGATAGTGGGTTTATAGTTCTTATCTATGTGATTTCTGCAACCCCTTGGTCAGTCCACCATACACAATTGAATTAGAATCCAGAAATCATAATATATTTTATTATATTTATGTTTTTGAATATTGAGGACTTTGATTTGGGGCGAGTATTTACTGACTTACAGAAATACAAAGTTTGCCTCTATAGCTGTGGAAATATGTGTGCTGAGAATTACTGGGAGGGAAAAGGAAACAGAAAAATGGACAGGGAACAGGCAGGATTAGGAGATGTAGTGTGGAGGTAGTGGAGATGAGTGATACATGTAGTGATGGAGTGAGTGACAGATAGGATAAGACAATTACATGCTCGTATCCTAGGGAGGTGAGTGGGGGGAACATTGAGGTGACAGTCTGGTGAGAGGCATTGAGTGGATATCAGGCTACATGGACTTCAAGCTGCAATGCCTGTAGCTTGAGACCAGAATACCAGGAGAAGCCAGGGAAGAGGCTTAATCAAACAGTGGGACTCCAATGAATGAATGATGTGAGTAGAAGAAACTGAGGATGATTTGTATTTCAAAACTGAACATTTTTGTACAACCTATTAGGGTAGTAACTTAAATGGAAATATTGGGGTGTGAATGTAGTTTATAAATGGTCATAGCTGATGCGTTCAGCACTACCATAAGTTATTTGATACTAACATTTTCAGGGGCTCCCTTAACCTTTCTGTGGTCAATCAGACATAAAGGTCCTGCCAAAATGTTTGTTTCAGAATCTGCACAACCATAAGAATGTCCCATTTCATTGTGTACTGTGATCTTTTGTTCAGTTTATGTACAATTAGAACCCAGAAGCTGACAGGTGATGCTAGAATGTGTTTTTTCTTTGTTGGTACAGAAGTGAGTACAGTATGTTTTGTAGAAGGAGCTTCCTATCTTTGGCTTAATTGTGGATGGCAAAGACAGTGTAGATATTATTTATCTTTGTTACATTATTTGCTAGGTATATACTATTTGACATCTATTTTCACTGATAACTCATTCTTGAAGAAAACTGATGTCTGTGTCTTGTAACTAAAATTAATGCATGTCTTTATTAATGAAAATCATATCATAATCATGACTGTAGTTGGAAATCTACCACCCCAAATGTACAGATACTGTTCTTTTGATGTACTGTTTTTCTTCTTTCTCATGAGATAGTGTACTGGAGACATTTGTTTTCTTTTCCTTATTTTGTCTTGAATGTCTCAGTAGTTTCTTGGAATTAATTGTTTACAATTATTTATGGAGCTGTCTTTTGAATAATGGGTAGGGTGGTTATGAAGAATACAGTCAGCAGAAATAAGGTTTCTATGGTCTACTTTATAACATATGAAAGCTGATCACCTCTAAAATGAAGGTGCTGGGAGTGTATAGTAGAGTGGAAACAACTGAAGCATGTGGGATGAATGTGTCAATGCTTTTGGAGAGAATGGCTGATACTACAGTATCACTTCCTGTTCACTAGATTTGTCTCTGGTGCCAGTACCTTTGTTCATAAAATATTTCCCATCAAGACTTTCACTATAGTTTGATCCCAGACCAATCTGTTCGTCTTTCTGCCTCACCTCTCTACAGGGAGTCCAGCAGGGAGCTGCCTTGCCCCATCTGCCACCCACACTCATGGTCATATGTCCCACCTAATGTGGATGATCCATGCACAAGGAGAGAGATGTGCTCAGGTAGCCATGAACAATAGAACTTCATTGCAACACAGAAGGCACATGATAATGTTGGGCAAGTGAAACAGCTTCCTAGTGCAAGCAACATAAAAATACTCCTGATATGCTGTAAGGCTGTCACTAATATGAGCTAAGCTGAGCACTGCAAGCTGCACTGATGATGTCCTAGATTCCAATGTTGCTGTGCTCAGAGGAAAAGTTTTGACTGTAACAGCAGCCAAAAGTATGAACTGTCATCCCCATGGAGGAGATGGCAATGCCATCCATGAGGCACACACCTGGAAGAAAAATACAGAAACTGGGCCAAGACATCAGTAAGGAGGGATGATGATGTGGAATGGTGCAGGCAGAAAGATACCAGGATGAAAGAAAGAAGTGGCACAAGGCATTTGAACACGGAGCAAAACCATTCAAACACTATGCAGAAGCACTTGAACACAGAGATGAAGGCTACCTAATGGATCACAAGACACTGGTAGAAAGCTTCCAGAGACAAAAAAGGAATTATAAAAGCACAAGAAGAGAGATGTTCCTGAGTGGACAAGAGGAAGAGTGTTTCATTGCGGGACAGATGGTACATGCCAACATGAAGCAAATGAAACAACTTTGTGATGAAGGCAAGGTAGAGAATGCCCTGATGCATGAAAAGATTGCCACTAATATGAAAACTATTCTTGAAGCTTCCAGTTGAGCACTCTGTAACAACTGACGAACACTGCTGTAGGTTGCACTGGCAATGCCAATATTGTGGGCTGCATTCTTATTAATATAGTCATGCATTCCATCGTAGATAGTTGATGTCGAGTCTGGAACTTGGGTTGGCTGGTGAGCCACTGTACATTCTCCTACAAAGGCTATGTAGTGGAGAAATACTGTTAAGTTGTCCATTGTCACATGGCTCCAGGGTGGAAACCATGCAGTGGCTGTCATTGGCAAGATCCGCTGTACTGAGGGTGAGTTTCAGTTTCAAGCCTGTTAAGATGCCAGCAACTGACATACCTCTGTTGTGTGGCATAAGGCAGGATTGTAAAGCACCAGCCAGATGCTACACCACCCACTTCAACCTCATTCCTATTATGTCTCCTAATCCATCCTGTTCCCATACGCATCAGATTTTCTTTCTGTCTCACCTCCACAAAAAATCCACCTGAGAAATAATCTGCCTCACCTGCCACTCATTCTCCTCACTACTTGTACCCATCTGTAAGTAAAGAAAGGAGTGTTACATTGAATGTGTTTGATGTGGCATTATTACTGCACAAACAGCAAAAATGTGGTAAGTGATAAACATTTTTGCTATTACTTTCTGTGGGGTATCTGTGAGAGAAATTCATGATAATTTAAAATTATTGGTGAAGTTTTCTGCAAAACACTAAGTGCTCTCATTGCCAAATACTGGATGAATATAATGTCAGTACATGAATGCAATTAGTGAAGGTGCATAAACAAGCTTACACACAGTTCCTAAATGTTAAACATGAAACAGTGTGTTAACTGTGTAACATAAGATTGTATGTTTTATAAAGCAGATAAGTACAGGATCTTAAATTTTAAAATTTGAGCAATTTTTATGTGAAATGATGACAATAAACATTTATTTGTCCCTGCCAGTCTTCAGATAGCAAGCATGCAACTGGAATAAAGTTCTGGCTTTCTGGAACTCGGTAATATTGATGGTTGTTTATAATTGAGTAGATTAGATGCTCAATTATACACTGATCCGTAGGTTTTCTAAAAGATAGAAACAATTGATTCTGTTCTTTATCAGGTCATGTTGAAACACACTTAGTTTATCACTAGTTTGCTTTACTTGTGCAGATAAGGTATTTTTTATGTTAAAACGAAAATTCTTTTTTTGTCAATCAGGCCCTGCTGAGGAGAAAGGCACGCGTCCCATCGCTCAGGTGAGTGAAAGTAGTGGATGCACGTATGAGACTGGCAGAGCAAGTGTGATTTTCACCAGTAGCATATAAAGTTTGGTTCTGTGGCATGTAATAAACTTCACACTGCTTCCTGTCCTCCTCCCTGGGTGAGGACATATTTCATCAGCTCAGGGCTTGGAACCGTTAAAATACTTCCTCCTATTCTGAGCTACTTTGCACACTACCCACTTGCTTAATCAAATAAACACCTTTATTAATATCCTGTTCATCTCCATTTCAGTCTCATTGCGTCTCCCATGGCAGTCTGTTACCTGACATCACAAACTTTGCAACTTCTTTAGCACTGTTAACTGAAATGCTATCTCAAGTCTAAATTACCTGCTAAATGACCCAAAAAAAATATCTCAAAGACCACTCATATACTGGCTCTTAATTTAAAACAAGTAACTCTCTTTAATTATTAATGTCAAGTCATGTGTCATTGGTCAGTGTACAGAATCTTACTGACAGCTCAACTTCATCTTCGTTCTCCTGATGTAATGGCAGTTGTCATGATGCTGACAGTTCTAGGGGGAAGGCACATTGCTGAACAAGAATGAGACAGCAAGGAATAAACCCATGGACTGGTTGTTTGTGTTGCCATCATCATTTGTGAAAGTGGCATGGCTGGACCATGTAAAAGTTGGGAATTGCTGTGGATGCTGATAACCATGCCATTGAGTGCCCCGTAACCAGGTATCATCATCATCATGATAGAATAAAACACTGAAATCATAATGAACTGTGAAGAACGATAAACTAATTATCGTTATCCCACCCTGCAGATATGCTGCATCAGTCTCCACTAGATTTTGTGTGTTTTGGTTGGAGGGTGTTACTAGAGGAGGACAAAATGCATGCATTTTAACTCACACAGGCTGGCGTGAGGTCTGGAACAGGACAAGGAAATTAGAATTTAGAAAAACGGACTTAGCTGGTGGAATACTTAACTTTAATCCATTAATGATGAACGTCTGTCTTGATGGTACATGATTCACAATATCAATAGTAACTGATAAGGGCGCCTTGCTAGGTCGTAGCAAATGAAGTAGCTGAAGGCTATGCTAAAATATCGTCTCGGCAAATGAGAGCGTATTTTGTCAGTGAACCATCACTACAAAGACGGTTGTACAGCTGGGGCGAGTGCTAGGAAGTCTCTCTAGACCTGCCATGTGGTGGCGCTTGGTCTGCAATCACTGATAGTGGCGACACGCGGGTTCGACGTATACTACCGGACCGTGGCCGATTTAAAGGCTACCACCTAGCAAGTGTGGTGTCTGACGGTGACACCACATTATGCACAACAGAGAAGGGTATAAAAGTTTAAAGCCACCATTTGAATTAAAAAAAAAAAAACACTTTGTGGTGGTGACCATTGTTCATCGGTACTATAGACATTGTGAGATGTACGCCTTTACCAAAGCGATGTGTTACACCATAGTTGATACTCTTTAAACATGACAATAAATATTCCTCAAAATCGACACTTACCACTTACTGTTGTCTAAAATGCTTGCTGATTGCAGTTGGAAACTGAGATTTCCCCATTTTTGAGCAAATATCACAAACACAAATGACAGGTACTCGCAATCGCAAACACGTTTCAAAGTACCTTTCTAGAATGATATCAGACTCATTCTCCTCCATACATTCATGGCCTGTCAAACTTCCTAAACTCTTCTGAAAATACTTTCCTGCTTGTGAAATAACTACCAAGTGAACTACTTTGAGAGTTATACTTGTCATAGTGTTTGTTATGTTTGACAAATGTTGATTAGTAATTCAATAAAACTACCTTAGTGTACTTAAGCACGTGCATCACAAATTGTGCAGTGTGATTTTAAAGTAACTGTTTAGTTACTTTTGTTGTTAGGGAATTGCTTTCAGTAATATTAATATAGGTCTCTGGTACATTAAACAGAATCGAATGATCATTCTTGTGATCTTTCAGATCTTGCATTGACTTACTTGCCAGCTCCCATGACCATGGCAAACAGTCCTTTATCCAGTAAGTGGTTTCTTTTTCATACATCTTGTTGTTTAGGACCAATATGTGACACAAATCTTAAAGGTCATGGAATGTGTCAGATAAAATAAAATGTTTAAGAAACCAAAAAAGAGGAGCCATAAGTTTATGTAAATGCAATCAAGAATGTAACACAGGAATGGCCGCTGAGGTGCCACCGCTCCATTTCTTCCCTCCTCCTCTTTCCTAATCATGACATTATTCCAATGGAATACTGGTGGCCTTCAATCCAAAAAGATGACATGCGGCTGCTCTTGGAATCGCATCCTCTGCTAGTTCTGTGCCTGCAGGAAACAAAATTGCATCCTCAAGACTGATTTGAGCTTTTGTATTTCTTCCCAGTCTGCTTTGACTCCCTCTCTCCAAAGATGGCATTCCATATCGTAGGAGGAGAGAGGGGAGTCATGCTGCTCATATGAAAGGACGTTCAAAGTCAACCCTGCAACCTGACTACCCAGCTTGAAGCTATTCCTGTCTGCATTTTACTTCCTCTCCTGAACTTTTGCATATGTACTGTTTACATCCCTCAGTCATTCGGTGTCATGGACACTCTACATCCAGCTTACTGGCCAACTCCCTCACCCCTTTCTGCTGCTCGTTGACTGTAATGCACACCATTCCCTTTGGAAATCTCCCAGAACCTGACAGAGAGGTGCCCTCTAGGCTGAACTTCTCAGTCACCTTAACCTCATTTGCCTTATCGTGGGAGTACTCATCTTCCTTTTATACTACATGCACTCCTACCCATATCTGGAAATCTCCTGCACTGCCCAATTTGCCCATCATCTCATCACTGTCTCTAGTACGTACTCAAGCAACCATTTACCATTTGCTATCCATTTTCTGACTCCTACCCCACATATATGCACACCGAAATGGCAACTTTCTAGGGATGACTGGAGATTTACTGTTCCCTGGCACCCTTTGAGTGACATAATTTCTCCAGTTGTGATGACCAGGTAGAATATCTTACAAATGCCATCATTACCACCACACAATATGCCATTCTCGCACTTCATCTTTACTGTGCCATGTCCCAGTGCCTTGATTGACTGAGCTGTGTTGTGACTCAACTCACATGCAGAGATGTGTTCTCCATGTTTTTAACCATCATTCTATGATGGCAAACTGCATTCATTATGAACAGTTGCATGCACAGTGTCGTTGCACCCTTCAGGATAGCAAAAATCTAGCTAGATTTCCTTAAGTAGTTCTTCTAACAGTTCCACTACCTCAATTGTTGTATGGGCCCTGCAGGACCAAGATCCATTGGGCTGCTATTCTGCGGAGATTTCAAGCTCCACCCACTATCATTCTGCCTTCCTCCACCAGAAACAAGTGGAGGAGGCTTGGGTAGTACCCTTATTTTGGCAGATTAGCGAGTGCTACAAGCTGCCTTTAGTATGATTGGGCGAGAACTTGCTCTCACTTCATATCGATCCTCCAACACAGTGCTGGACGATGTTTGCATTCAGATGTTGCTAAACCTTTCTTTTGTGGGCAAGCACTTGCTCTTTCTTATGTACAACTGCATCTGGGCAGAGGGCACCGTTTGCCAGATGCCAGCATAGAGACACTGTCATTCCCATACCCATACCCAAGCCCAGTAAGAAAAATACCTTCCTTCTAGTTACTGCCCCGTTTCTCCCACAAGCTGTGTTTGCAAACTGATGAAACATGTAATTCATGCCTGGCTGGTATAGTGACTAGAGTGTGGCAATTCACTGACCACTGTACCGTGCGGATTTTGAGCAGGCCGTCCTGCAGCTGACCATCTCATCACTTTGTCAACGTGTGTCGCGAATGGTTTTCTGTGGATATATCGGACACTGGCAGTGTTTTTAAATTTGCAGAAAGCCTAAAACACCTTCTGAAGGATGGGTATTCTTGATCTCTCTACATGTGGCACTTCTGAGGCCGCATGCCCCATGTCCTTCAGGTATTTTTAAAGTATTGATTTTTCAAGGAATGTTGGTACTGCCTTGTCAGACACCTCCACCAGGAAGTTGGTGTGCCTCAGGGTACTGTTTTGAGTGTGACCCTCTTTGCTATTGCCTTTAACTTTATTATGTCCTGTCTCCTGCAGGTCATCTCCAGCAGTCTACTGTTGCCCACCCCTACCCTGTTACCCTCCCACACCCTGTCCCAGCATCCTCCTTACCCCCACATGATTGCCTGTTTCGTCATGTGCAACTGCTCGCAGCCTGGCTTCAGCTGCCAGAGAGTGTGATCACGTGTGTGAGAGTTGCATTTGCGTGAGTATGTGAGTGTATGTTATCTATATATAACAGAGGCCTTGTTCACTGAGAACTCACTTTCTTACAGTTTTTTTAGTGTGCCTTCCATGGTATTGTTAAATTCATTTCTGAAGAATTGTGATGGCTCGAGGCATTGAGGTGCTGGGGTAGGGGTCAGTGTACACTTATCAGCAAACAAACAATTGTGCCTTATTAGACAAAAGCCAGGAAAGATCAGACCATTTGGCAATAGTGCCGTAAAAACCAGACCAGGGATTGATCTCGGGGAGATGAGTGTCATTGGTGTGGTAAATGTGAGGTGTCTGATACTGACTCAGTATTCGTGTATGCCCCATATGCTAGTGATCGCTTACTTAACTGCATAGGTTATGGACCTGACTCTCAGAAGGTTCAAATCACTGACATATGCACTCTCTTAGCCTTAGTATATTAATTGGCATTCAGGTTCTAAGTGCTCACTGTCTACCATTCAAGCAACTAAGAATGGAAGACCAGTATTACCAACAAGTTTTTTGTATTCCACTGCCACTCATATTCTTCATTTTGCAGCTTGAAAATATATCTCTGCATGTTTTGGAATGAAGGTTAAGGCCTCAAAATTACCTGCTCTTCCCAAATCCTTTCTCCATGGTGAAATGATAGAAGCATTGCACGGTAACCTGAAGGTGCAGAGTTCAAAGCTACACATTTCCATTTTTTAATTGTTTTTGCAAATTCACTAGAAAGAGAGAGACAGATTTTTTGGACATTTATGCAAATAATGGAATTGTGTGTCTGAGTAATTAAATAGCTGCTCTTGTTGCGTATGGGCTTCACTCTGTTTCAGATACATTTATTAAAGTACCTGTAGCTAAAGTCATGAAAGTTATAATGTTTTATGATAGAGAAAATAACCAACAACAAAAGCAACATTTGAAGAGCTCTTCTTAAAAGACAGAATGAAACATGAAACCTTTAACAGTTCATGATAAGAAATGTTACACACTACTACAACCACACTTAATACTTACCATCCTTAAATGTTTAAAGCAGTGGTTAAAATTTCCCAGAGTACTTTGACAAAGCGTGAACAAATAATGATGTTCTTGTGCACCTACATACAGCCATTAAAGCTCTAATGAATGGGCATGCAGCATTATCAAATTAGTTATCAACATTACTGGGTCAGCTATTTGTCAGAGAATATTAACTATAATCTATTACATATATTATGAACTACCAGAAAAAAGAATGCCAATAATTAAAAGCTTCCAGATGCATTTGAACTCGGATGCTGGCATCTTAAGTACTCACTTATGTGCCTTTACTGGTGTAGATGTAGAATGGGTGCCAAATTTGATATAGCTATTTGAACACAAACCAGACCTCATGGCAAAGAATAGAAACAGTGAAACTAATGATTCACAGTATCATCCAGTTGCAGGCCTAGGTAAGCCAAGTGTTGCAACAAAACATTTGATCATATTCCATCAAATCTCATCTGTCACATGTGCCAAAGAATAACTTCACTTTCCATTACAGTGCTTGTGTATAGTCCAGCACAATATCAACATTGTGAAGTGCACTTCCACAAACATTTCTACTGCAAAAAGAGATAAAATTTCTTCACGGGGTTTACAATACTATTCAGGTTTTCATCACACGATGTTTGTCTTGTATGGGAGTCCTAGTGTACTGCATATCGTGCTCGACAAAGGGAACAGGGAGAAGGGGACGATAAGGAAGATGATGGCGAGGTGAGTTGCAGTCTTGTGTTAGACCATCATAGCAGCAATAGTTGCGGGCACAGATCAGCGTGATTTCCCTAAATTGCTCCAGGCAAATGCAGAGATGGTTCCTTTGAAAGGGCACGGCCGACTTCCTTTCCCATCCTTCCCTAAACCGATGAGACCGATGACCTCGCAGTTTGGTCTCTTCCCTCAAAACAGCCCAGCCAGCACAGATCAGTGGAAGATGTCATGGAAGGTCTTAGAACATCACTGAGACCCTAATTACAAGTAACAGACATAAGAAATAAATGAATACACCTTTGGTTGTTGTTACCCATGCCCTGGCTCCAACTCAAACCATTAATGTTTGCTTGACTGTGATATTCCTGTGGTGCTGCTTGTGAGTGGATGACTGTAACTGAGGTATTGTCAGAGGTGTTAGTCATCAGAAATGGCATATTATTCCAATGCTGATTTCTCTCTTGTCATGCTGATAAATGGCAAAAATGTTTAAGGAAATTTTGTTCAAATATGTGGCCTGTCCCCAGTGTAAGCTGTGTAGGGTTCAGCAAACGTCTGCAGTATGCAGATGATTTGGCTTTCCATCCATGCTTGTCACATATCTGGCAGAGTCGTGAATTTCTACGTATCCTGTGTTGACATGACAAATATTAAGGGGTAGTAACGTGCATTTTTAAAGCTATACAAATTCACCCCAAGGGTGACTATGGGAATGGAAGTTGCCTGAGTATTGGGAACTTTGGATGAAATATCAACCTGTGTGATTGATGAATCTTTGGAATGGCAGAAGTTGAAGGAGGCACTATCAGCAGAATGCCTGGCTCAAGATAATGAGCACACAGCAGGATAACACATAGCTTGCCTGTAAGAGCCAACTAATCCCTCCCCTAGATACGAAGCAGTTGTAGTGAGTGACCAACTTCCCAGTTCCAATGATGCAGTTCACTGAGGGCCAAGGAAAGCTGTACTGCACGCACAATGATCCACTATAAAACAGGAACTCAGTGAGGAAATGTGTTACACTGGCTGGCAGCCACAGAGCTCCATCTGAATGCAATGTGGAAAAATGTACTTTTCACAGATAACTTGTCTTACCAAGACCAAACAGTAGTTTAGCAGCCGCGAGGGTCCAGACATAATGGGGAATAGGTGGTGACAACAGGTAGTACTAGCCGATTGTCAGTTTCCTGGGGGCGTTGGTTTCCCCGCTGGGGGCATTGGTTTCCCCGTTGGGGGCGTTGGTTTCCCCGTTGGGGGCGTTGGTTTCCCCGTTGGGGGCGTTGGTTTCCCCGTTGGGGGCGTTGGTTTCCCCGTTGGGGGCGTTGGTTTCCCCGTTGGGGGCGTTGGTTTCCCCGTTGGGGGCGTTGGTTTCCCCGTTGGGGGCGTTGGTTTCCCCGTTGGGGGCGTTGGTTTCCCCGTTGGGGGCGTTGGTTTCCCCGTTGGGGGCGTTGGTTTCCCCGTTGGGGGCGTTGGTTTCCCCGTTGGGGGCGTTGGTTTCCCCGTTGGGGGCGTTGGTTTCCCCGTTGGGGTGTCGGATTTCTGTGAGAGGAGCAGGAATGCTTCCTCAGTAGCAGGCCGTATGCCCACATTTTGAAGAAAGTGGTGCTGCATTTAGTGTGAATGCTATATTGTGGAGGGGATCTCATGCTACAGGAAGAATATTCACTTGTGTATAGGTCTGCTCATTCAACTGCAGCTGTCCAACATAGACATTAATGTAATGGACTTGCTGTGAGAGACTGCTCACATGAACACAATGGAAATTATGTGTGTGTAAGTAGCACGAACACACAGAGAACTGGCTGTGAAACACACCATTTATAGCTGATGCTCTTTTGGACTGCTTTTTTTGAAGCCTCGGTGGGGTTGCCTCTTCTGACAAATGGGTCCAATGCCTCACAGATTCAGTGCCAGGGTGCATGACTGAAGTCAGAAATAATGGGGCATTCTGGATAAAATGTTATGGACTGAGAACATTTTACTGTCTTTCCTTGTTCTGCTGTGCAGTGTTCTGTCAGTGAGAGCCAGCACAAAATCTCTTGGTGACGGAAAAATATCAAAGATGAGAGAAGGAAATTTGAGCTAGTTCTAGTTGGCATTATCCTTGTACCTGCCCCTTTTTAGGGCTATTTTTTGTTATGTCAAATTCATCTCTCTCCCACTCTATTGCCACCCATCGGACTCGGCCAAAAATGTGCAAAATATATCTTCTCTCTCTCTCTCTCTCTCTCTCTCTCTCTCTCTCTCTCTCTCTCTCGCTCTCTCTCACACACACACAGGCAAATTAGAAATTGGAAAGTCTCTCATGACCAAATAAGAAAACAGGGAAGTAGGATAATTTGTAGTTTCTAAATGGTGTTTATATATATAGAAATTGGTCTGTATGCTGCATTTATTTGATGGAGTACATGTGTTTCCTCATGCTGTATGTAGAATAAGAAACAATATGCCATTTAATTTCTGTTGGACAAAACGTGTTTATTTCTTGTCTGAATCCTGAGCTACAGCAATGAACTTTGTCCAGAGATTGTTCTTCCTTCATGTAATTGAGGAAAAATGCAACTGTGGACACTGCATCATGTAATTTCCCCATGCATCCTCCACAGCCTGACTAAACACAGCTTTGTTAGAGGCCATCTGATCTCGACTGTCGGTCATTTGTCCCAATCAGTGCTACCTAACAATAGCAAGACCGTGCACTCAATTTGCTTACTAAATCACAATCTCCCCCTGCGGGTTCGGGGGTAAGAATAGGCCCGCGGTATTCCTGCCTGTCGTAAGAGGCGACTAAAAGGAGTCTCAAACGTTTCGGCCTTCTGTGATGGTCCCCTCTTGGGTTTGACGTCCTTTTTTCTTCCAAATTTCTGTTGTTAGTGCGTGCCATTTGGGGAAGGACACCTTATGTGGTGTTTTTCTATTGGTCCATCATGCTCCACCATCTTGCATGTTCCCTATTGTCGTGTGGGGGGGGGACTACGCCCAACGTCTTCTGGGTTGTCTCCTTCTTGGCTTGAGCGCACTCTTCTTCTTCACGCCCACAACAACTGTGGACCCTTTCAACACCTAAAATCCAGCACGGTAGCCAGTCCGTTGTGGTGGGGTCGTCATGTACCCTCTTGGTGGTAGCCCCCTGACCACGCAGGGATCGCACTACAGATGCCAGAGCTGTTTCCTCCCCATGCATGCCAAGGAGTATGTGCCCATCTTGTCTGGGGCACGGGGACTCTGGGCAACGGGATATCGGCCAGGTACCCGTTGGTTTGGCTGGGTGGCGCCCTTGGGGAGAGCCCTCGTTCGGAGTAGGTGGCATCTGGGCGGATGTGGCGCAATGAAGCGCAATGAATCACACCAAACTGGTGGTCGCACGGCCACCAGCGTCTCTAAGCAAGGTAGAGTAGACTTTGATGCTGTGCAATATGACCCTCAGTTGTTCCCCTCGTTGGCTGCGCCATGGGAGGGACGCCGATCTAGTGCCAAGCGGGAGCCTTACGTACCGCAATACCTTGTCTGCAGCAGGACTGATGGTGACTCCTTTCTTACGACGAAGCCTCTGTTTTTTGTGGAACACCTGGAGGATAAGTTTGGGGAAGTGGCGGGGTTGTCTAAAATGAGGAATGGGTCCATCCTCCTCAAGACGTCCTCCCCAGCCCAGTCACGAGCTTTGCTCTTGTGTGATAAGCTGGGGGACGTCCCTGTTACCGTCACTCCCCACAGTAGCTTAAATATGGTCCAGGGGATTATTTACCATCGTGACCTCTTGTTACAATCCGATGACGAGCTGAGAGCCAACTTGGAACGACGTGGTGTACATTTTGTCCGTCGTGTACATAGCGGACCCAAGACTAACAGGGTGGCCACCGGTGCCTTTATCTCGACCTTCGAGGGTGATGTCTTGCCCGAGAAGGTCAAGGTGATGGTTTACCATTGCGACGTCAAGCCATACGTCTCTCCCCCGATGCGGTGCTTCCAGTGCTGGAAGTTTGGGCATATGTCCTCCCGTTGGCCATCCAGCACTACATGTCGAGATTGCGGACGGCCCTCTCATCCCGATCCTCCATGTGCACCTCCGCCTGTATGTGTCAACTGTGGGGAGCACCACTCTCCATGCTCGCCGGATTGCCCCGTTCTTCATAAGGAGCGAAAGATCATGGAATTTGAGACTCTGGACCGGCTTACTTATCGAGAGGCAAAACTGAAATATGAAAGGTTGTATCCTGCTTCCATTTGAACATCTTATGCTGCAGCCACGTTATCGTCGCCCACGCGAGCGACGGTTGTCGCCTCATCTGTGCCGCCTTCAGTGGGCCCTCTGGGCCGTGTATCTCTGTCTGCCCCCTCGTGTTTGGGGGCAAGCCTTCCTCAGTTGGCCCTTTAGCAGTTGGGGGCAAACCCTCTTCTGTCGCTCCCCCTACGCTTACTTTGGGAGTGACATCTGCTCCACAACCGGGAGGCTCGATCCCCCCCCTCCTTCTCCACCGGCGTTGCCTCCGCCGGTTCCTCTCTCGCGGAAGGGGTCCCTCGGGGCTCTCCCTTCCTCCATTTCTTCTCCTACCCAGCCGGATGTCAGCCAGTGGCTGAAGGTTCCGCCACCTGCTGGTTGTAGGGCTTCTGCGTCATCGTCAGCCTCCGACGCTCCTTCAGAGAAGCTCTCCCAGCCCTCTCACCCTAAGGGCCGACGTGAGAAGAAGGAACGGCATGTGTCCAAGAAGAAGGACGTTCCGGTAGTTTCAGCACCGCCTGCTGTACATGGTCCTGGCTCCGGGGATGAGGTGGAGATCCTCGCCTCTGCCGCGGATCTCACCCTCACGGAACCCTTGGTGGCCTCTCCTATGGACTCAGCTGATTCTCCCCCAGTGGCAGCAGTTGGCTCTGAGGCGCTGTCTGCCTCTTAGTCGCATTCACGCCCTCCCAGTCCCTTCCTGCTTCCATTCTCCAATGGAACTGCGGCGGTTATTTCCGCCACCTGCCTGAGCTCCGGATGCTTCTGAGTGTTTCCCCTGTTCTCTGCATTGCTCTGCAGGAAACTTGGTTTCCTGCAATGCGGACCCCCGCCCTTCGTGGTTATCGGGGATACTATAAGAACCGTGCTGCCCGTCAACGAGCGTCAGGTGGGGTTTGCCTCTTTGTTCACCACTCTGTCTGTAGCTCGTCAGTACCCCTTCAGACGCCTTTAGAGGCAGTTGCTGCCAGGGTTGAGCTCTCGCCGGGAATTACTGTTTTCTCTATTTACATTCCTCCAGATGGGGAGCTCCCCTGACATGTCTTGGCTGCGCTGCTGGCTCAACTTCCGCCACCATTGCTGCTTCTGGGCGATTTCAATGCCCACAACCCTCTATGGGGTGGGACTGTCTCTGATGACCGCGGTCGAGCCGTGGAGCATTTGTTGGCTCAGCTCGACCTTAGCCTCTTGAACACCGGTGCTCCCACGCATTCCAGTGTGGCCCATGGCTCGTTCTCGGCCATCGATCTCTCTCTTTGCAGCCCCGGACTTGTCCCATCCCTCCACTGGAGGGTGCACCCTGACCTGTCGGGTAGTGACCATTTTCCCATCTATTTGTCACTGCCCCAGTGTCATTCTTCTGGGCGCCTGCCCCGCTGGGCTCTCCATAGGGCTGACTGGGCGGCTTTTACTTCCGCTGCAATCATTGAGTCTCCCCCACAGGGTGACATTGATGAGGTGGTCCGCATCTTAACCACGTCAATGATTTCGGCCGCCAAGGCTGCCATCACCCGCTCTTCTGGCCTCCCTCGGAGGAAGGCTGTACCCTGGTGGTTGCTGGAGATTGCTGAGGCTATTCGCGACCGTCGGCGGGCTCTCCAGCGTCATAGGCCGCACCCGTCTCTCGAGACCCTCATCGCCTTTAAGAGGCTCCGTGCCTTTGCCCGTCGTCTTATTACACGGCGTAAGCAGGAGTGCTGGGAGCGGTATGTCTCCTCTTTGGGCTCCCGTGTCTCCCCCTCGCTCGTGTGGTCCCGGATACGGCGGATTTATTGACACCAGACCCCTACGGGTGTCCCTGGGATCTCTTTGGACGGCGCTGTCTGCGCGGACGCTGCCGCCATTGCTGAATACCTTGCTGCGCACTTCGCTAAGAGCTCTGCGACTGCAACTTATCCCCCCGCCTTTCGCTCTCTCAAGGAGCGTGCCGAGCAGACGCCGTTATCGTTCCACACGCGTCATTCTGAAAAATACAATGCTCCTTTCAGCGAGAGGGAATTCCTCGCTGCCCTCGCCGATTGCCCTGATACAGCACCAGGACCGGACTGCATCCACGCACAGATGCTGAAGCATCTCTCCAGGGACTGCCAGAGACACATCCTCACCATCTTTAACCGCATCTGGAGCGAGGGCGTGTTCCCGTCGCAATGGCAAGAGGGTCTTATTGTCCCCATCTTGAAGCCCGGTGCGGACCCACTGGCGGTGGACAGCTATCGTCCCATTACCCTCACCAACGTTTTGTGCAAATTGCTCGAATGTATGGTGGGGCGGCGTTTGTGTTGGGTCCTTGAGTCGCACGGTCTCCTCGCGCCATCCCAGGGTGACTTCCGTCGGGGCCGGTCTGCCACGGACAATTTGGTGCGGCTGGAATCTGCTATTTGTACGGCCTTTGCCCGACGTCAGCATCTCGTTGCTGTATTTTTCGATCTGTGGAAGGCGTATGACACCACATGGAGGCATCACATTCTCGCCACGTTGCATGAGTGGGGTCTTCGTGGTCGGCTCCCGGCTTTTCTTCAAAGCTTTTTATTGCGCCGCTCTTTCCGGGTGCAAGTCGGTGCCACCTCTGGTTCATCTTATATACAGGAAAATGGAGTCCCGCAGGGCTCGGTGTTGAGCGTCTCCTTATTTCTAGTGGCCATTAATGGTCTGGCTGCAGCAGTGGGGTCGTCGGTGTCTCCTTCTCTGTATGCCGACGACTTCTGCATCTCATTTAGCTCCACGACTACGGGAGTCGCCGAACGCAGGCTGCAAGTCGCCGTTCGCAAGGCAGCATCATGGGCTCTGACTCGTGGTTTTCAGTTCTCTGCTGCCAAGACTCGAGTTACGCACTTCTGCAGGCGTCGGACGGTCCACCCTCATCCTGAACTTTACCTCAACGGCCACCTGCTTGAAGTGGTGGACACTTGCCGCTTCTTGGGACTCATGTTTGATGCCCGGCTCACATGGGTTCCTCATGTTACTCAGCTGAAGCAAAAATGCTGGCGACACCTCAACGCTCTCCGCTGCCTTAGCCACACGTCTTGGGGTGCAGATCGCTGCACGCTGCTGCGGTTGTACAGAGCCCGTGTGCAGTCCCGGCTTGATTATTGGAGCCTGGCCTATGGGTCTGCATCACCCTCAGTGTTGACGTTGTTAGACCCCATACACCACTGTGGGGTTCGGCTTGCAACTGGCGCTTTCCGTACGAGCCCCGTGGATAGTCTACTGGTGGAGGCCAGGGTTCCTCCACTGCGGATTCGCCGCCATCGACTGCTCGCCGACTATGCTGTCCACGTGCATTGCTCACCTGGCCATCCCAATCGTCACCTGCTTTTCCCTGCCATGGTCCTCCATCTGCCCGAACGGCGACCTAGGTCTGGGCTTTCCGTAGCTGTCGGAACTGGGGTCATTCCCTCTTCTGCCTCCCTTCCGGGTCCGTGCACCTACACTTCCCTGGTGTTTGTCCCGGCCGTCTGTCCGTCTGGACTTGGCACAGGGACCCAAGGACTCGGTTCCGCCTGTGGCACTCCACGTTTTCTTGCGCTCCTCGCCTCATTTTCGGACTGTGAGCCCGTCTACACTGATGGTTCCCTGGTTGATGGTCGCACTGCCTACTCTTTTGCTCATGCTGCCCATGTTGAGCAGCGCTCCTTGCCGGCTGGCTGCAGTATTTTTACTGCAGAGCTGGTGGCCATATTGCGCGCTCTTGAGCATATGTGTTTCTGCTCAGGTAGGTCCATCGTCATCTGCAGTGACTCCCTGAGCAGCCTTCAGGCCATCGACTGCTGCTATCCCTCTTCTCCTCTGGTATCCTCTATTCAGGAGTCTGTTTCCGCCATTGCCCGTTCTGGTCGTTCGGTGGTTTTGGTTTGGACGCCAGGTCATGTTGGCATCCCGGGGAACGAATGTGTTGACAGGCTGGCCAAAGGGGTGATTGACGTCCCAGCTTTGGAGATCGGCCTCACGGCTCGCGATCAGCAGCTTTTAATCTCTCGGGCACTTTACCTTTGATTTTATGTGACGATGCCTCTATGGCTGACAATGTTTTACATTTTATCCGTGGTAGTCCTTTTTGTGGTTCCATTTAGGGAAGTCCTGCTCCTTTCCCTTTGTGTGTCTCTTGTCCTCGAGTCTCTTATGTTTGGTTGCAGATTTTAGTGTGTAGTCGGTTGGTTGACTCTTTCCCTTTTTTGTTGTCATGGTCAGTCAACCAGTCTCTGGTCATCTTCTTTTGTTCTGTTTCTTTTTGTCTGGTGTCTTCGTGTCTGTAGTGTTCGTTACCGCATTTGTGTTCTTTTAGGGCCTGGGGGGGAGTCTCCTTCCCCTTGGGGTTTTACCTGCTTCGTACATTTCAGTCTCGCCTGTTTTTTGGAATGGGAGACTGATGACCTTAGCTGTTTAGCCCCCTTAAACATACCAACCCCCCCCCCCCCCCCCCCCAAAAAAATCACAATCTGTCTTACATCACTGCACCCTTCAGTGAGAGTGATAGATTTGGTGAGTGGGAAGTAACTATACTGCCACTCATCTCAGACACTTCATACTTGCAGAACTGCAGTGCAAAAGGAGGGAGGTAGGTAGGAGGGAAGTCAATATGGAACTGATGTAGCAGAAAATCAGTTTGTAAAGTAAGCACCACTTGGTATTAGGCTCATACTCACCCAGTTTATGGACTGCAGTTGTTCTTGTTGTTGTTATTGTTATTGTCAGTCCGAATGGGGTTTGATGCAGTTCTCCACTCTGGTCTACCTTGTGCAAGCTTCCTTGGCTCTCGGTAACCATTATTAAATTCATTATCATGTGTTTAAATCTGGTAGGAGGCATACAGTAATGATTGTAACACAGTACCACATGGAATGACTTCTGTGCAAATAACTGTTCAGAGAATTCTGTACTGCCTTCACAGAGTGAATAAAAGTACTTGTTTCTCATGAGGTACTGCAGTGCTGGAAGTTAAGCCGCATCCTGTTAGCAACTGACACAAGCTGAGTGGACCAAAATCCATTTAGTTCACTTTCAGAGGACTAATTCCAGACCACTACTGTAGCTCCTCAATGAGCTATGGACATTTGTGGACGTGTTTAGTCAGATGTTTTTACCTATTTTTCCACTTTTTGTTTCCATTTTAATTTCTTCTATTTCCTTTGTTTTGACTGCCATTGGGGCCCTAGTTGTTGGGCTGCCCCAGTCCAATTATGCTCCTGCTCAAGTCACTACTGGACAAAAAATTCTTATTTGCAGTTTCCTCTCTATTGGATGTGTTCACATTAGTCACATTATGTTGCTGCTGTCATAATATCAGCTTCCATCCCTGTTAGCCATGACCACAGAGATATGCATGGCCAAAATACAAAGTTGCCTTCAAAATTGTCCACAGCAACTGCTCTAACAGCTTCCCAATTAAATGCTCGAATATACCAAAATGGGATAATGATGCATTGCCTGTAGTTCTGTCAAACTGTGCTCTTACAGATTACTTTAAAGACTTCAGTTTTGAAATTTCCTTTCCCCTCCAAGTGATGTAGGACTTGCCTTATGCGTGTCAAGGAATCCAAATTTACATTGCAGTTGGATTTTGTGTAAATGTTACATTAGTTTCTTGTAAAAGTTGTAACAGCAGTCCCTGACAGGAATGCCTCATGTTAAGTCACCAGTACTGAGTACCACACTTGTTGATGATAGTTTTGTTGTTTAAGCTGTGTATCCAAATTGGCATATAGTTCCTTTAGTTGCTGAATATAAAATTTTCCAATTGTTTAAACTCCCACACCTTTATGCTGGTTCTTCATGCAGTCATTGTTGCTCTCTGGTAGTGTTACTATGAATATGTGCTAGGCTGTTACAGTATTTGTGATTTATGATGCCGTATATCATTGCTACCAATGTCACATAGTACACTTCAAGACACCTACACTATCTTCTTTGTAAATTAGATATACTTTTCTGCATATCACCTTAACACTGTCCACAGTATGAAGTGACTTCCACCTAGTCATTCACTATGAAACACACAAGTCTCACTTGTTCTGTGTGTGCAGGTACAAATCAGTGAGGCTGATACACTGATACCAGTTGCCACTGATGCATTTTTATGGGAGAATGCCATCAATAGCGATTTGGATGCCTACAGTGCTATATTTCAATCACATTGCAGTCTGCTGTAGCAGTGTGAACAACAAGAGCTATTCAGTGTAGTTTGGGGGCTAACTGAGCATGTGCTAATCAACACAAAATACATAATTCACATAGAAAATAACTATCCAAACCCTAACCAACAATGTGCCTTGAACAAACTGCTTGCATCTGTAAGAAGCTCCCTAACAGGGTAGTGTGACTCAATTGAAATGAAAACTTATGTGCTGGCCACGCATGTTAAGTATCTGTGGGCATACCCTCAACACATTAAACTTCCTTACCTCTGGGGCAGCTATTAGCATGTTGGAATCCAAAATATGAACTTTGATGAAGAATTACTCTAACACAACACCACCCTGGAACAGGTTAGTACACCCCTAAATAGACAAAGCTCATAAAATCATAATGTATTGTTGAGGCCAGTGTCCTCCATTTTTGTAGGTATGCAGTCATTACAGTACTTGCAGATAGTTTAAAGTGTTTCGATCAGGATTCTGGGTATTCATGTGGCCTTTATGGCTTCCAATCAACATCACACTACTAATACAAAAGAAAGTGAGTCACATAGTTGTAAGCTGCCACAACTCTGCTACACTACATGGCATGTCATTTGCAACGTGTGCCACGTGAACTGCTGTGGCTCAACACTTTGGGATCTGCTGGTTCTCAGTAACTTGAAATCCAATGGAGACACTATCGGAATTGTACATGACATAATTTCTCTATCTCCTAACTGTGACAGTCTGTAATTTTATAATGGTCTGTTATTCCTTTCCCCTTTCATGAGGGGTGTTCATTCCAGCAAACTAAGCTGTACCATTATTTCGGTGACTGGCAGTGTCCTTACACCAGCCTCCAAACACCAATGTTGCCTTGCTTTTTGTGGGCACCTTTGTCCTTCTCTGTGACAGTGGCTGTATATGGCAGCTGTAATGAATTCAGACAATTAAAATTAAAATATTTTGTGGTTCTTCACTTGGATCATTATGCAGTTTTCATCAATCTCACTTTTATAAAATTTCTCATGTATGTACTTGCCACAGCACCTGATTTGTAATCTCCATCACTATTTTAGTGTAGCAACTTCTTGACATTAAAATGAGCATGTGCAGTGAGAAGACAACCACTGCCACATATCAAGATGTTCGATTTACACTCAAATTCTGTTGATGTAAAGTTATTCAGTTTCTTAATATTTTTGCAGATGCCGCAGAAGTTGAGGATGGAGGAACTGTTAGCAGGTGAGATATTTGCTTCCTTCAGTAGCTTAATTACACATTAAAGTTATGACTTTAATATTTTATTATGTGGTACTTTATTTTTCATCTTTTTCTTTGACATTAATATTCCATTGGTGGTGTGCTAAATAATTTTTGTGAAACAGTTTTTCAAAATTCTATACTATAACTTAACACTGGATGTTAATTATGTCATACATAATTCGTACTGAAAATTGGTGGTGTTTTTGTAACTACGAAAGATTGGTTACAAATGTGCAGTTGCAATGAAAATGTGTACTGTAGTAGATTGTGAGGGAAATGTGGTCAAAGAGAAAAAAGACAACTTTTTAAGTACCAAATTGACATTTAGAAATTTGTCATTGTAATGTTAAGCAAACATTACAAATAGGCACACTACGATAAGTAGTAATGAATTTTGCCACCTGACTGATGTGTGAAATAGCCTGACCCATCTGGGTGCCACAGTTACTCTCAATCCCTCACCTGCCAAGAGTGTTATTGACTACCCGGTGACAACATGCTACTGAGTACAAGGTGGCTGACTTGTTGGTGGCTTCACAACTTGTGTACTGCATTCTTGAGACCCATCTCATACTCCTCTCACCCCCTCTACTCCCATACCAGCTTCCCTAATTTGAAAATTTTGGAGTTCCCCTTAACTTAAGTTTCACAATCCTTCCCTCAGTACTAGCCACCCCTACACTGCCCTTTCCCATGCCTAGCTCTGTACCTGTACCTGTACCTCCTATGTTACACCCTCTGCCACCCCATCCCCTCTATGACATTTGCATTAAATCTGTCCACCACAACTCCTCACGCAGTTGGCCTGCAGGTTTATGACAATTTATCTGATTGGCAGAGGGACAGAACACAACAAATGTTATTCCAGGCTTAGCCTTTTACTGCTTATTTCCAGATTAACCCTTTCATGGCCAATCGAACATCTTAGGCTGATGCATAACACTGTAGTGTTTCCTACAAGTTAAAAAACTCAGACTATACATACTGGAGACTTAAATCATCATAAATAATATAATTTGTTTCGCTGTTCACTTCAGTCTGTTGGGATAACTTTCTGAATCCACAACTGTAGAAATCATGTGATTTTGTAGCAAAGAGCCATGTTCAAAGTGTATTTTCACCCGAAAGGAAGTATGTCAAGATCATTGAACAGAGAGCAGAGAAGATGAAATCTGAGGGTGCAAGATCAAATGAAAAAGGTGGGTGCAAAATGACTTCTCAACCCAGTTGTTCTATAGTGTTTGTTGCCAGTCTAGCAGAATGCTGGTGACTGTTACTGTGGAATAGCACCACTTCACACAGTCTTCCTGGATGTTTTTCTGGGACTATATCTGCAAGATGTCTGTTGTTGACAATAAATACCAACAGGGAAGTTACACCTCATGCAAGCAACTCATAGTACACCACATGGTCCCCTACATGTACATCTACATGATTACTCTGCAATTCACATTTAAGTGCTTGGCAGAGGGTTAATCCAACCACAATCATACTATCTCTCTACCATTCCACTCCCGAACAGCGCATGGGAAAAACGAACACCTAAACCTTTCTGTTGGAGCTCTGATTTCTCTTATTTTATTTTGATGATCATCCCTACCTATGTAGATTGGTCTCAACAAAATATTTTCGCATTCAGAAGGGAAAGTTGGTGATTGAAATTTCGTAAATAGATCTCGCTGCAATGAAAAACGTCTTTGTTTAATGACTTCCATCCCAACTCGCATATCATATCTGCTACACTCTCTCCCCTATTACGTGATAATACAAAACGAGCTGCCCTTTTTTGCACCCTTTCGATGTCCTCCGTCAATCCCACCTGGTAAGGCTCCCACACCCCGCAGCAATATTCTAACACCGGACCTCTCCACAATATCGATAACATTATCTTGTGTGGATGCTCAAAAGTCTATGTGGCACTGCTGCTTTGTTTGGATTAAAGCATTCCTTTCCGTTCTTTCTCTTACATTGGCATAAAAACAAAATTTCTAGTCATCAGTAACAATACAGGTTAGAAATGGTCAGTGGTATTCACCCACTAATCAAGAACAAGCAAGAGGGTAATGTACATACAGCCAACCACTGATTTATATGGTTTGGCATGTGGTACCCATATGCTTTATTGTTGAACCTTCTCCTTTGTATTCAAATGCTGCACAGTGACGGAATGGTCATACTTCATCACATTTTCTGGTTCTTGAGTGCAATGATGTGCATCATCGTGGATTAATGCATTCAGATGATCTTCATCAAATGCTGAAGGTCTTTCTGAAAATGGAGGGTCAATAATGTCAAAACAATCATCCTTTAAATTAGAAAATCTTTCCTTGCCATGCTCTGTCCCATGGCAATATACCCATACATGGTGAAAACGTTACCATTGAAACCACATATTCATAAACACCACTGTTCTCATTTTGCCCACTTAGCCATTTTAAATTAAAATGTAGCAGTGCTTTGTGTCAACATAATATTCATAGAATGACAATTTACCTAAAAGAATGTGTCCACATTAAGTGAGAACAAGGTAATGTACTTCGTAAAAATGGTGGAAAAGACAACTGTATCCTTTGATCCCTAGGCATATGAACTTGTCTTAGATCACATGTAATGCCCCCAACAACACAAAACACAATGATGGGAAAGGCTGACTTAAAGCATACATTGTGTGCTCACTCTTACATTATTGGTATCGGCTGCATAAGTAACAATAACACAGTGCACAGTGTTCACTTAAGACGTCTCTCTGTTTTTGCTCCCAACATTTAATGTTCTAATGATGTACCAACATCATAATGCATTGATGATGGGTGGTTTAAATAAAAAATATGTACAAATGAAAAGAGCTTCGTGACAAGGCTGAAGATATATCGGTACATAGGACACTGCATAGAACTATATGGAACATTGTAGATGTAACTGTAGATGTGCTCCAAGGAAGTGTGTGGGGCCCTTGATATTGATGTTTTATATTAATGACATCACAGACATTCTTCTTCTTTTTGTTTTTCTGTTTGGGGTATCTAATGACCACATACTAATTTCAATGCTTCCTCCTTTGTTCTTCTTCCAGGTTTCCTTCGTCTTCACTATCTATCCTTTTTTCTTCCTCAGACCATTCTGACCCTGTCTTCC
Source organism: Schistocerca piceifrons (assembly GCF_021461385.2). Lineage (NCBI taxonomy): Eukaryota > Metazoa > Arthropoda > Insecta > Orthoptera > Acrididae > Schistocerca > Schistocerca piceifrons. The sequence goes on from NC_060141.1 coordinate 814,837,952, forward strand.
TCTTCTTCTTCCTGCCTTGGAATGCTTCCATTTGCAACACTTTCTTCTTGAAATCCTATCATTCTGCTGGGTCTTTTTCTTGTATTTCTTTCCAAATCTTTCCTAACTACTTGAATCTGTCCTGTTCTTGACATCTTGTCCCAAAGATGCTTAACAATATGTTTGGTTAACCTGTTGCTGTTCACTCTGTATAAATGTCCAAAAAATAATAGTCAGCTCTTCTGCAGCATTTCAGTTGTTTTTCCTATGCTGCAATATACTTTATAACTTCTTAATATTCATACTTATGGATTTCCTAGCAGTCTGAGTATTTTTCAAATGATTCTTAATTCTAGGACTTGAAGTTTGTATAATTCATAATTCAACATTAAACATTCACTTGCATAGAGACATTCTGGTTTTACTACTGTGCTGTAGTGCTGTATTTTCAAATTTTTAGACACACACATCTTGTTGTAAATGTTCATGTTTATATCATATGCTTTCTCCATTTTACATACTCTTTTGTCTACAGCAAATATTTTTGAAGCCATTGCCTTGAATCTTTCCTCACAAATATTTAAATTTATAAACCCTCTTTATCAGTTCATTATCTGTTACTAGGATTTCTGGGTCATTTTTTTATGTTTGTCCTAAAAAAATTTTTCTACAGAAACTTTTAAAGCTGCTTTGTTAGGTATTCCTTCTAAGAGGTTGATTTGTATTTCTGAATTTGTTATATTTTTATAAAGAATGGCATAATCATTTGCAAATACTAGACACTGAATTTCAGTATCTCTTTTTCCTGAAGTCTCCAGTCTCATTGTGACAGCTTATGTTCTTTGCCTTTTGTTTCAATTATCTTACTATTTCCTCTAAGATGCAGTTGAGGTGGTGTGGAAACATGTTGTCACCCTGCATAGGAGCCACTTTCCAGTCTTCTGGAATCTTTTCAGTTTCCCATATTTCTTCAGACATAATCTGAAGGTTAGTTGTCATTTCTGCTTGACACCAGTTATGGTTGAGATGATTTTATTTCTTCTCCACTGGCTTTGTTGTTTTTCATGGTTTTTTGTTTGTTTGTTTGCTGTAGGTGGTAGATCAGCCTCCATGTTTTCATCAAATATCTGGAAATTCTAGCTAACAATTCAGTTATCTACAGTTCAAGAGTTGATCAAAGTACTTTCTTAGTAATTTACATGTATGGTTATTGCTTAGGCCTATTTTACCATTTTCGCCTGTGATACATTGGAGCATGGTAGCCCTTTTTCAATAAAACCATGACTGTATGTATGAGAGCTTTTTTTCTGCTCTAGTACGCAATGATTGTTTTTTGTCACTAATTATGATACTCGTGTCATCTGCAAATAGTAGAATTTTGGCTGAATTGTCTGGAGCCTGTGTATCATTGATATAAATTAGAAACAACAACGGGCCCAGAATGCTGCCCTGAGGAACACCTATTTAAATTTGTTTTGGTTCAGATATGGGTTTAAAATTGTGAAGATTGTTGGATGACCTCAGCTCAACAATTCTTCTTGCGATATTTCAGAGAAATGGCTATTTGTAACAGCAGATTAAGAAAGCCCTGCAAATAAAAACTGCAGAAAAATCACAGGAAAAGGATGAGGAAGTGGAAAGTGAAGTGAAATCTACAGCCTTTCTCCCATACGTGGATGATATTTCTTCTAAAATTGCTGGAATCTTGAAGAAACATAAAGTGGATGTGATATTCCGCCCACCCGCTAAGACTGCAGCCTTGTTGGGATCTGTTATGGATGATCTGCTCTTGCAAAAGGCAGGAGTTTATGAAATCCCTTGTGAGTGTGGAAAATGTTACATAGGGCTACCATGTGCACTGTACAGGAACGATGCATTGAACACCAGCGGTACACACGTCTTCTTCAGTCCAACAAATCAGCAGTTGCTGAACGTTGCATTTCTACTGGCCATGCCATGGATTATGTAGATGTTAAGATTTTAACTACTGCTTCATCTTTCTGGGACTCAGTTGTTAAGGAAGCTGTAGAAATACAACTAGCCGACAACCTGCTAAACCGTGACGAAGGATTTCATCTTGACAATGCTTGGAAACCATTTATTTCACACCTTCGTTCAGAAAGAATTTCTGCATCTTCACTTCTGACAGATGTTACCTCTTTTAAAGATTAATTATTTATTTACAAGCACGGTGGATTCGCAGCAGCACTATTTTGTTTGCACTCTGCGCTTATATGTTTATCTTTGCTATATAAATCTTAACTATGACTAGTGCAGTAGTGGCGACTTTGATATCTTTGACGCATGCGCTTTTAATCCTCAGCAGCTTTGTATCACATGACTCTCCATATAAATAGGCATGCGCAAATGCTATGAACTCAGTCTCCGACTTGCCTTGAAGTCTGCTGGGAGGTTTCTAGCTGAAATATTACACGAAGAATTGTCGCTATCCCAAGTGCACGCGCGAAAGATGATGGAACAATTTAGTTGTTTACAGTTCAAGAGTTGATCAAAGTACTTATTAGTAATTTACAGGTGTGGTTATTGCTTGGACCTATTTTACCATTTTCATCTGTGATGTAAATACATTGGAGCATGGCAGCCCTTTATATGATTTTTAAATGTCTGACACAGAGTTTGGAAGGATAACAAAGATTCTCCAACTCATCCTTCCTGCAGACATTATTGGTATTGTAGTAGTAGTAGTATTAGTAGTAGTAGTAGTAGTAGTAGTAGTAGTAGTTGTTGTTGTTGTTGTTGTTGTTGTTGTTGTTGTTGTTGTTGTTGTTGTTTTTTAACAGTCATAGAAAACACACACACACCTAAAAGACCACTTTCATTCATTCAGTATAAAAGGGAGAATTGTTATAATTCCAACATTCCTCTTCTGTGTCTCACTGCATGTATAATTTATTGAAATAACTGCCCTTTGGAAGCCTATGCATCAGCAGGACAGTGTGGTGACCCACGGAGTACCTATTACCACAGCCAAGCACATAGTTTCTCACTGAAAGCTGCTGTTAACTCTCCAGTGCTGAAGGTGCATATTGTTCCATGTCGAAAATTCACCATATAAAAAATGAAAATAAATTTAATGAACAATATGACAGGTTGTTTTATGTTATTATTTTCATACTGTATTAATGACATTTTTAAAAATGTCATTCATTAAGAAGGCATCACTCCTTTGAAGTGGTATGTACAAGCATATTGCATGAAAGTAGTGTGCTAATTGACACTGTCTAAAAGTTTCCTTTTTACACAGACCATGAATGTGGCTTTCTGTTTCTTCGTAATGTCTTCTTAGATTGATTAGAGGCTCAGTATGGCAACAGTGTGTGTTAAAATTAACATATGTTCCAGTCATTGCAGCCATAATGTGGGAATAGTAGAAGGAGCACATCACTAAAGCAGTAAATAAAGTTATTAAGAGATGCTTTCCTCTCTGTGTGTACAGTTGCAGCTGCTGGAAGACGGCGGCAACTTGAGGAAGATGCCGTACCCAGTAAAGAAGCAAGAGCTGGAGGTGCCAGGCACTCAGTGGGTGAGTAGTAGTGAGAGCCCACAGTGGGAGGCTTGTGAATCAAATGTATCAGGACAACTATTAGTGGACATTAAGAGGGAGTGTGTCCACCCTTCTCCTTTATGGTGGCTTGAACTCTTCTGTTTGTACTTTCATTGAGACGTCTGAACCTCTGTGAAGGAATGGCAGCCCATTCTTCCTCGAGAGCTAAACCCAAAGAAGGTAGAGATGTTGGACATCAGGTTTGGAATGATGTCACCATTATGACTCGTCCTGAATATGATCCACTGCTTTCAGGTTGGAACATTGGCACGCAAGTTCACTTCAGGAATGTCATTGTCCATAAACCTTCGCCTCACAATGCTGCTCAGTGACAGGTGGCATTGTTGAGCTGATTGTCAGTCTTTGTGTCTGAACACTTCCTCTGCTGTAGACAGTACACTACCGTCAAATACATAATTATCCTTCTGAATTTAGCATTTTCTAAAGTGCAATAAGAGGACAACAAGTTAACGATGAGGAATTTCATACTGTAACACTGCCTCCTCTTCACATGATTGTTGGTACTAAAGATGATGGCAGGTAAAGTTCAGCCAGCATTCAGCTAACCCAAATCCTTCAGTCACATTGCCATGGAATATAGAATGATTCGTCACTTCACTCCTAGTCCCCTGCTTCCAGTTGTCCACTGTCCAGTGGACATTGCTCATTACGTGACCTTCAGTATTGTTTAGTGTTGACAACAGGAGTGTGCGGTTTTGAGAAACTGCTCAGCCATTGCAACCAGGACTGTGGAGAGTGAGGGGTGGCCATGGGGCAAGACACATGAGCCCCACCTAAAAATATAGCAAACCAATTTTATTAGCAATGTAATGTAAGTGGAGTGGCTCCAAATGTTTGTATAAGTTAAACGTGTGTGTGTGTGTGTGTGTGTGTGTGTGTGTGTGTGTGTGTGTGTGTGTGTTTCTCATGCCACCACTTGGTAGCTTGGTAACACTGCCCCCCCCACCCCTCCGGGGGCACGCCATTCCTTGGTGGGTTCATTCTTGGCTACCATGGGGCCCCAGGCTTTGCAGCACCTTTTCCCTTTTGTGTTGTATGTCAATCATCTTGCTGTTCTTTTTCCCCTTGGGGAACATGTCTGGGGTATTCTTGGGAATGTCCAGCATTCTGTCACTGATGTACAAACAATCTCACCTTTGTCTTCTGCTCCATTTTCCTTTCTCTGTTCCCCTTCTCTTGTTCCTCCGCTTCTGCGTTCGAGGGTCCTCTTTTTCTCTTCTTGCTCCCTGTGTGCTCCTAAAGGCTGGCCCATGCATCTGTGCATAACAGGCAACTGGGTGACTCATAATTCCCAGCCCCGTGTTGACAGGTCGGATTCTCTCGTTCCTCCTGCTGTAGGCCAGTCTCAGGGTGGGGTGTGTGCGTGAGCAGTAAACTTTCCAAATTGCCATACATTCCAAACCCAATGTGCTGCTACCAATGTCATCATTTTAACCACTCTATAACATCTTGTCAACACCCAGCCACATGTCACCTGTGGTAGGGATGCGCACGAGGGCGATCGTCCACCTCTATCTCCCTGCTGTATCAACTGCAAATGCGGCCATGCGAATTCATCTTAGGAGTGACCAGTGTATCTTGGTGTGCACGTTGTTCAAGAGATCCAGTTGAGGGAAAAGGTGCCTTATCCAGTTACTGAGTAGTCACAAACCCTGTGTTCTCCTGTCTGGCATCTATTTCTGTTTTTGTTACCCCTTACTCCATGAAAGACGTGGCCAGGCAGACATACAACCTCCAATTCAACTCTGAGGACATGAAATTGCCCAGTGTCAAGGTAGCATCGCCATCCCTCTGTCCTGCTTTGCAAGAAACCGTCGAACTCTTGCCTCAAGGGCCCAAGCAACCAGCTACACAACCGGTAGGCCGGAAAGGCCAGAAGGAGTACTCCCATGAAGACTTACTCTGTCCCTCCAGCCAAACAACACTTGAGTCATCAACTGGGAGGGCTCGAAGAAGTCCTCCAAAGGCAAACAGTCCTCCTTTTGCCACCCTGAACATCCTCTTTGATGGTGTCGGCACATAATACCTTACCCCGGCCAGCCTCCATGATGCCGATGTTAACTAAAAACTGTTTTTCGGCACTGGACTCCACAGACAGCCCGCACAAGCGATCTGATGTTTCTGTCTGACTCCATCGAGCAGGATCCTCCTGTGTCTGCACTCTGTAGTAGCACCTCTTCCTAGGCTGTCACTCAGCATCTGCCGAGGTGACACCCCAATGTCTGTTCATCATGACTGTTCTCCAATGAAACATTCACCACCTTCGGTCCCACAATGAGGATTTGTGACTGCTTTTAGTGTTGAAGCACCCCCTTGTACTCTGCTTTCAGGAAACGAAATTGTGCCCTCATGACCACTTTGAGCTTTCAAATTTCTTACCGATTTGCTTTGATCTTCCCTGTTGTAACCATGACCGGAATGGCTGCAGGTATGCTGTCAATGAAAGTGCAGTGGTACCGAATGGGAGCAGTCCGCAAACAAACAAGACAGATGAACAGGGAAGGAAAAACAGACGCAACGACAGATGACTGAGCAAGATACTGAGACACAAAGACCAACAACAAGCAATAAGCAACGGGGTCACAAGTGAAAACCTCATAAATCGACAAAGGCCACTCGTACATGGAAAGGACGTCTGAGGTGTTCATGATGGCCAACCCAGAGGCCATGGCAGCTGAGGGAGCTGCCGATCCATCTGGGGGCGGGGAGGGCTGGTGTCAGGCTGGCAGGGAGGCAACAATTGGGGCAGTAGTGGTGACTCAAGGACCACATGTGTACCTGAAGGAGGTAGTGGTTGAGGAGTTGGTGCGGGAGTCCTGCAGGGGAACGTGGGCGGAGCTGGTTATGATGGCAGCACTCCAACCCTTTCAGCGTGTGCACTGATGTCACATGCCACCCATGGGTTGCGATGACTGGCAGGTGTCCAACCCGCCTTGCTCCTGTAAACGTGGGCCCACACTACTGTGCTGGGGCCGTAATGCTGAGAGGGCCAAGAGCGGGGGCAGGAAGAGGATGGCATCAGCAAATGCAGCAGGGTCTGTGGCTGTCACCCATGGAGGATTTCCTCTGAACTACGTCCGTCAATTGGCGTGGTGTGATAGGTGCTCAAGAACAGGGTGAGGGCCGATGTGGTTGGAGATGTTCAGACTGCCTTTGTCAGCTGTATAAACGTGTGGCCAAGCCTCTCTGCTGCGCCATTGGAGGATATGTTTGATACCATTGGCCAGACTGAAGTCATGGAAGGAGGACACCATGAATTGGTGGGCCATTATGGTAGACCAATGTGTGAGGCAGGCCCTCAGAGGTGAGAACCTGGGCCAGGGCCACGAGTGTGGCCTCCTTGGCGGTGGGCGAAACACGGTCAACATATGGGTATTTGGAGTAGGTGTCAATGATAAGTAACCACACAGACCCCAAAAACAGGCACTCAGAATCAAGATGGGTGCGATGCCATGGCTGGTAAGGTACAAGCCAGGGTGCAAATGACTGAGGAGGGGCTTGCCTGGTGACGTGCACACAAAGTGCACCCACGGATGAGCCGGTCAACATCATCATTGATGTCTGGCCAATGCATGTGCGAATGAGCCAAAAATTTCATGTGGGACATACCCCAGTGCCCACAGTGTAACAAACTGAGCACTTGATGCCACAAATCTGGAGGGATGTCCACTTGATGGGATCAGACTCCATGGCTAACAGGAGGACATCATCGACCATGGAGAGACTGTGGTACAGTGTGTGCCAGGGGCTGAAGTTGGTCCACATCCAATGAGTAATATAGATGGGCTACCAGTGGACCACATAGCGGAGGACCTGCCACAAGACAGGGTCTCGGTATATAGCCGTGGCAATGTGGCAGCCATAAGAAGCAGAGCATTCAGCGTGTCCTGGTGGGTGGAATCAATGTGGAAACAGAGGACCATCTGTTCATCAAACACAATTTCAGGACCTGCTGGGAGATGTGACAAAGCGTCTGCATTAGCATCATAGGCGGTTGGCTTATACTGGATGGTGTAAGTGTAATTCCATAACAATAATGCCCAGTGCTGGATACGATGAGCCGTCCACCCTGGAATGTGGGAGTGGAGCCCAAAAAGCATAACTAAGGGTTTATGGTCTGTCAGGAAAGTGAACTTTGCTCCAAGGAGATAGTTGTGAAACTTTTGGACGCCGAACACTATTGCCAGGGCCTCCTTCCAATCTGGGAGTAGTTCTGTTGTGCTGGGGTAAACATCTTAGAATCATAAGTGATGGGCTGTTCAGAGCCATTGACATTCTCATGCATGAGGAGGGCCCCAATGCCGTATGCTGATGCATCAGCTGCCACAACCAAGGGGTGGTCCGTAAAGAAGGAAGTAAGGCAAGGGGCAGAGTTAAGCATCACCTTTAAACAGAGAAAAGCCTGGTCACAATCAAACTGTACCCCTTTGTGACACAAGTGAATTAGGGGTTGAGCTACAGAGGCAGTCTGGGGTAAGAGCTTCAAGTGATAAGTAACCTTGCCCAAAAACACCTGGAGTTCAGATAAGTCCTTGGGATGAGGTGGGCCTTCAATGGCCACAACATTATGACCTGAAGGGCAAATGCCATCTTTGCTAAGCCAGTGGCCTAAGTATTCCACTTCTGGTTGAAAGAAAAACATCACATGTCTAGCTGACAGTGTAAACCTGCAGACTGCTGAGTGTGAAGTAAGGCACTGAGGTTTTGCAAGTGTTCCTGGCGGGAATGACCTGTACCCAAGACGTCATTCAGACAATTCCTGCAGGGCTGCCTAAGCTGCGCCAGGAATTGCTGGAAAATGGCTGGCACCGAATAGTCAATAAATGGTAGGTGCTTGTACTTGTACAATCAGAAAGGCATGTTGATAATCATGATGTTCCAGGAATTGGCATCTGAGGGTAACTGGTGGTATGCCTCAGCCAGGTCGATCTTTGAAAAGTTCTCTCCCTCGGCTAGCTTGGTGAGAAGGTCTTCCTGTCAGGGAATGGGGTAAGTGTCTATGAGGGGCTGAGCATTGACAGTAGCGCAATGTCCCCACTCAGCCAAAGAGACCCATTGGGTTTCTGTATGACCACCAAAGGTTTCGCCCAGGCACTACAAGTCACAGGCTCCAGAATGCCAGTAACCTGGAGCCGATACAGTTCCTGCTTGACCAGAAGGGGTGGGGCCCAGAAAAAGTGAGGCTGCACTTCCAGCCGAAGTGTGATGTGTGCCTGAAAATCTGAATCACATCCGAGATCTGTGACAAACAATGACACAGAAGCTGAGCACAGATTGCCCAGGTCCTGAAAAAGAACAGCTGTGGAAACGACCTCAACTTCATCAGAAATTGAGAAGTTAAACAGTTGAAATGCATCCAGGTCAACAATATTCGAAGCCAATGGATAGTAGACGACAAATTGGGTAAGGAGCTGGGGAACGTGTTTGTAAATTGCCTGGACAATGAACTGCCCATGAAGGGGAATTGAACCATCTCTGGAGGTGACCAACTGCTGAGAGGTAGGTGACAACTCAAGAGAACCCAGTCACATGTATGTTGCCATATTAATCATGGAGACAGTGGCCCCAGTGTTGACCTGAAAACTGTCATCCTCCGTGAAAAGGCTGAATGTGAGGAAAAGCTAAAAGCTACCGCACCGATGGGTCATCCAGTGGGACAATCAATTGCAGAGCATGTATGGTATCTTGAGGCCCAGGAGGGGCAGGACTGAAGTGAGTCGAGCAACTGCGACAAGCCGATTGAATGTTGCCCTCGTTGTCACGCAGCATACACCCCCCCCAGGGGGTCCACAACTCTTTTGTGGACACGTGCGTAGCGAGCACGGGACCCCGAGCTAATGTGGCCCTCCTTCTTTTCCGGGCTGCATACCTTCCCTTCCCTTTCCGCATCCCTCCCCGTCCCCCATCTTCGCCCCCCCCCCCTCACCTCTGTCTCTTTCCTTCCCTTTCTCCCCCTCTGGGAGTATGGTTTGTGCCTACGTCCGGAGACGGACGCTCGAAACTGTTCCAAATTCCTTGCTTTTACACTTGCAAGTCCTCGTCCTTCCTCTGTCCTTCTCTTTTCCTTCCCTCTTCTCCTTGCCCTTTTCTCCGCTGCGGCGTTTGAGACCCCCTTTTCTTTCCTTTCCCTTTCTCTTTTTTCCTCCCTGTGCGTGTCTGAAGGCCGACCCACGCACTTCCATGCGTAACCGGTGACGGGGTAACGCGTAATTCCCCGCCCCGGGTAGACAGGTAGGACACGTACGTACCCCCTGGTAACGGCCAGGCCCAGGGAGGGGTGATTACCCGAGCTGATACCTTCCGAAAGTGCCGATTGGTCCCTCCGTCCGTTTGTCGGGAGGTGTGACCTGAGGTGTGAACAATCACCTAAGGCGGGTGTGCCCTCAGTGAGGGCCCCCACAAGGGAGGAGCGCACCACGCACCATCGGAGACGCCGGTAATCATGGGGGATTCTTCCGCAATGGTTTCCTCACCTTCCACTATGTCTGCTCACAAACGTAAGTTCACTGAGTCTCAGCCACAGACGGTTCTTCCATCGTTGCCACAGTTCCTTGTTGTTTCTCGGTCTGACGAAGGTCACGACTTTTCCACGGTCAACCCTTTCATTATTCAGAAAGGTGCGATGCAATTGCGGGTCCTGTAAAGTCTTGTTCCAGATTACGGAATGGTACCCTGTTGTTAGAAACACACAGTGCCCTCCAGGCTCAAAAATTGCTGCGTACTTCTCTGCTCCACACCTTCCCTGTCTGGGTGGAACCGCACCGTACCTTAAATTCCTCGCGTGGGGTCGTTTATACACGCTCCCTCGATGGATTGTCTGACGAAGAAATTCAGCACTACCTGTCTGACCAGGGCGTCACCGCTGTTCATCGGGTTATGAAAAGGGTTGACTCCAACATCATTCCAACCCGCACTGTCTTCTTGACATTTGACAAAGTTCAACTCCCATCAAAAATCAAAGCAGGCTATGAGATAATTTCCGTTCGCCCTTATGTCCCAAACCCTACGTGTTGCTATCGATGTCAGCGGTTCAATCACACCAGCCAGTCCTGTTCCAATCTGGCCAAATGTGTTACGTGTGGCAAGGATGCCCATGAGGGTGCTTACCCACCTCCATCCCCTCACTGCATCAACTGTATGGGTGACCACGCTGCTTCCTCTCGAGATTGCCCCGTTTTTAAGGATGAAAAGCTCATCCAGGAAATCAGAGTGAAGGAAAAGGTGTCGACCTTTGCTGCTCGAGTCGACAGCCCACCGTGCCTCAGAGAGGAAAGTACAGCACTGTCCTTGCTTCTCCTCGGCCAACAAAGGAGGCGGCCACGCAGACTTGCGACCTCACATTTAGTACCACGGTGGTCAGATCGGCCAGCGCAAAGATCGCCCGTTCAACCTCACCACTTCCGCCTGCCGACTCTATGGCTCACCCTTCGTCGGGTTCTGCTAAATCTCGAGCCCAAAAGTCAGACGCCAAAGTCTTCGAAAAAAGAGCATTCTCGTGAAGAGTTTTTACGTACTGCAACTTCACAACCATCGGTTCCTCCTTCATCTAAACATCATACCTCCAAGAAGGCTACGAAGAAACACAGTTCCTCTCCTTCTCCGCCAAGGCGTGTCCCATCTACAGCACCACCTGGCGGAAATCGCCCTCGGCCATCTTCTGTGTCGCCGAGGCGCACTGCTGGTGGCCGGTCAACTGGCCGATCGTTGGTGGCAGGAGCTGCTCCTGAACAACCTATGGATCAGGATCTTCTGCCTTCGACTGAATGCCATTCCATGCTGTCGGTCGCAAGCTCTGATCAGTCGTTGCGTTGACAGCACCCTTGGTCACGTTTCTCCACTTTCTGTTCACCCTATGTCCATTATCTACTGGAATATCCGCGGCATTCGCGCCAATCGGGATGAATTGTCGATTCTCTTACGATCCTACTCGCCGGTCATCTTCTGTCTTCAGGAAACAAAGCTGCGTCCCCATGACCGCTTTGTTCTCCCTCATTTTCAGTCCGTCCGATATGACCTCCCCTCTGTTGAAGGCACTCCAGCCCATGGAGGACTCATGATTCTGCTCCATGATACTCTCCATTATCACCCAATCCCCTTAAACACTTCCTTCCAAGCTGTCGCCGTCCGTCTTTCCCTTTCTGGATACACGTTCTCTCTTTGTACGGTATACATTCCATCATCTACACCACTGGCACGAGCTGATCTCTTTCATCTTCTTGATCAGCTTCCACCCACCTATTTGCTGGTTGGGGACTTCAATGCCCACCACCCGCTTTGGGGATCTCCACATCCTTGTCCACGTGGCTCACTATTGCTAGACGTCTTCCACCAAGCGGATCTAGTCTGCCTCAACACTGGGGTCCCCACATTTTTGTCTGCCTCCACGGCAAATTTATCTCATTTGGACCTTGCGGTCGGTACTGTTCCGCTAGCTCGGCGCTTCGAATGGTTCGCCCTTGATGATACACACTCGAGTGACCACTTTCCATGTGTTCTTCGACTGCAGCCTCAACTGCCATATATGCGCTCGCGACGCTGGAAGTTTGCCCAAGCCGATTGGACACTTTTTTCGTCTCTAGCGACATTCGATGACCGTCGCTTTCCCAGCGTCGACGATGAGGTCACACATTTTACCGACGTTATTCTCACAGCTGCGGAACGTTCAATACCACGCGCCTCCGAATTGCCCCGGCGCCCTCCAGTTCCTTGGTGGAACGAGGCATGCCGTGACGCAATACGTGAGCGGCGACGTGCTCTTCGCATTTTCCGTCACCATCCAACTTTGGCCAACTGTATCCGATATAAGCAGCTCCGTGCGCGATGCCGTCGCGTCATCCGCGATAGCAAGAAGGCAAGCTGGAAATTCTTTACTAGCTCATTTAACACCTTCACTCCCTCCTCGGAAGTTTGGAGTCGGCTTTGACGGTTCTCAGGCGCGCCTAGTTTCTCCCCGGTCTCTGGGCTCACTGTCGCGCATGATACCTTAGTGGACCCCATCGCAATTTCTAACTCATTGGGTCAGCACTTTGCTGAGATTTCGAGCTCTTCAAATTACCCGCCAGCGTTTCTCCCGAAGAAACGTGCAGCGGAAGTGCGACATCTTGCTTTCTCCTCTCAAAATCGCGAAAGCTACAATACTGTTTTCTCCATGCGCGAACTCCAACATGCACTCTCTTCTTCTCGCTCCTCCGCCCCAGGACCGGATGGTATCCATGTCCAAATGTTGCTGCATTTATCAACCCATAGCCTGCGTTACCTCCTTCGCCTTTATAATCGAATTTGGACCGACAGTACCTTTCCCAGGCGATGGCGGGAAGCTATTGTCGTTCCCATTCCGAAACCTGGAAAGGACAAACATCTTTCCTCTAGCTATCGCTCCATTTCTCTCACGAGTAGTGCCTGTAAGGTTTTGGAGCTTATGGTGAATTACCGTTTAGCTTGGTGGCTGGAGTAACTCAGTCTTTTACCACCTGCCCAATGCGGATTCCGACAGCATCGTTCTGCCGTTGACCATCTTGTTGCTCTCTCCACTTATATCATGAACAATTTCCTCCGGACACGCCAAACGATAGCAATATTTTTTGATCTGGAGAGAGCATATGATACCTGTTGGAGGACAGGCATCCTCCGCACACTGTTCTCTCGGGGCTTTCGAGGCCGGCTGCCCCTTTTTCTTCGCGAATTTATGGCAGAGCGCACATTTAGGGTGCGGGTGAACACTACTCTCTCCCGTACTTTCTCCCAAGAAAACGGGGTACCCCAGGGCTCCATGCTGAGTATTGTACTGTTTGCCATCACCATTAATCCAATTATGGATTGTCTCCTTCCTGATGTCTCGGGCTCCCTCTTTGTGGACGATTTTGCGATCTACTACAGCTCTCAACGGCCCAGCCTTCTTGAAAGACGTCTTCAAGGATGTCTCGATCGCCTCCACTCGTGGAGCATCGAAACCGGCTTCCGTTTTTCTCCCAGTAAGACCGTTTGTGTTAATTTTTGGCGACGTAAGGAGTTTCTTCCGCCCTCTTTACATTTAGGTCCTGTCAACCTTCCGTTTTCCGACGTCGCTAAATTCTTGGGTCTTATGTTTGACAGAAAACTGTGCTGGGCCTCCCACGTTTCCTATCTTTCGGCTCGCTGTCTGCGTTCCCTTAACACCCTCCGTGTCCTGAATGGTACCTCCTGGGGAGCGGACCGAGTAGTCCTTCTCCGCCTCTATCGCGCCTTAGTGCGCTCGAAATTGGATTATGGAAGCATAGTCTACCCCTCTGCTCGGCCGTCTATTCTTCGGCGTCTCGACTCTATCCACCACCGTGGATTACGTTTGGTGTCTGGAGCTTTTTACACCAGCCCTGTGGAAAGCCTTTATGCTGAGACTGCTGAACCTCCGCTGTCCAATCGGCGGGCAGTCCTTCTGAGTCGTTATGCTAGCCATCTGTCTTCCATGCCTGCTAATCCAGCCCATGACTCTTTTTTCGACGCCTCCTTTGATGTCGGGTATGCAGGCCGCTCCTCCTCCCTACTACCCCCGGGAGTCCGCTTCCGTCAACTGCTCCATTCTCTTTCCTTCCGCTTTCCTAAAACCTTCTTGACAACTTGGGGTACAGCACCGCCTTGGCTCCGTCCCCGGATCGACTTGCTCAGAGACCTATGTCAATTTCCCAAGGATGGTACCCCTACACTTGTTTATCGTTGGGCATTTGCTGCTCTATGTGCACAAATGACAGAAGCCACATTTATTTACACCGATGGCTCGAAAACATCGTTAGGTGTAGGGAGTGCCTATATTGTTGGCATCACCCCAAATCACTTTTGGCTTCCCGACCAGTGTTCGGTTTATACTGCGGAGCTTTACGCTATTCTCCAGGCTGTCCACTACATCCGCCGCCATCAGCGGATACAGTACGTAATCTGCTCAGATTCTCTCAGCTCTCTCCTAAGTCTCCAAGCTCTTTACCCTGTGCACCCTCTGGTCCACCGGATTCAGGACTGTCTGCGCTTGCTCCACCTGGGGGGCGTCTCAGTGGCGTTCCTCTGGCTCCCGGGACACGCTGGTATCTGTGGAAATGAGGCGGCCGATATAGCGGCCAAGGCTGCAGTCTCTCTTCCTCGGGCAGCTATTCAGTCTCTTCCATGTACCGATCTACGGAGTGGTTTATGTCGCCAAGTTGCTCATTTATGGCATGCGCATTGGTCAACACTTCCCCATAATAAATTGCGGGAAGTGAAAGCCCTTCCTTGCGCTTGGACCTCTTCCTCCCGAACGCGTCGTCGGGAGGAGGTAATTTTAGCTAGACTCCGGATAGGGCACTGTCTTTTTAGTCATCGACATCTTTTAAGCGGTGATCCTCCCCCACTCTGTCCCCACTGCTCTCGGCTGTGGACGGTCAGACACCTTTTAATTGAATGCCCCTATTTTAATCCGTTACGCTCCCGTCTACAGCTATCGCCTGATCTATCGTCGATTTTAGCAGATGACACGCGCTCAGCTGACCGCGTTCTACAGTTTATTAGTGACAGTGAAATGACGTCAGTCATTTGAAGCTTTTTTTGGGGGACAACCAACCCGTTTCTATAGTGGATTTTTAAGCATTCCATCTGCCTTTAGTTTCTCAAATTTTATGACCTTGTTCCCAGTGCTGCTGATTTTAAATTTCGTTTCTTTCCTGTTTTCTACGTCACGGGCTGGGCGCTAATGACCATAGAAGTTTTGCGCCCTAAAACCACAACAAAAAAAAAAAAAAAACACAGCATACACGTTTCTGAGCGGTGGGAACATTCAGCTCGAGAATGTGTGGTAAAGGACTGTGCGAAAGATGGAAGTGTACCGCCCGACCAGCGTCTGGAGACGCAGATGCCATAGACCTATCAGGCAAAGAGGAGTCCCAACAGAACTGGCCTCTGTTGGCTGGGTCACAACAACTCACGAGGGTGGTTGTGGCATTGGCCGTGAAGGAAAGTGCGGTGGAACTGAAAGGGAGCAGCCCGTGAACAAACAAAATGGAGGAATGGGACAGGAAGGACAAGCATGACGACAGATGACAGAGAAAGACACCAAGAACAACAAGCAATAAGCAACGGGGTCACAAGTGAAAACCTCACAAAATCAACAATGTTCACTGGTACATGGAAGTAAGCCAAGTAAACGTGATGTCTGTAAGCCAGATATCGAGAGACTTAGGCGAATATCGGACTGCTTCATTGAGTGAGAGGCAGGCACTTAAATACATGATAGGGTATGTCACTATTGGCTGCTACCTTCCCCATTTTTGCTGCTTGGTGACTTTAATGCAAATCATCCCTTTTGGGGTTCCCCCAGGACCTGTCAGAGAGGTGCCATCTTGGCTGACCTGCTTAACGAACTTAACCTCTCCTGTGCCTTAATACTGGAGCACCCACTTCCCTGTCCAACTCCTCGCACACCTATTCGCATTTGGACCTATCCTTCTACACTGCCCAGCTTGCCCATCACAGCTTTCTAGGGCTAACTGCCAGCTTTACTCCTCCCTTCCTCCCTGGCGACCTTCAAGGAATGAGATTTCCCAGTTGTGATGACTAGGTCGAATATCCCACATTTGTGGGATATGTTATCCTTACTGGGATATGTTATCCTTACTGCTGAAGAACGTTCCATCCCCCACACTTCCTCTCTACCATGTCGTGTCCCAGTCCCTTAATGGACTGAGGCATGCTGCGATGCAATTTGCACATGTAGATGTGCTCTCCACATTTTTAACCCCCACCCTAGTCTGGAAAACTTCATTCATTATAAAAACATGCGTGCAAAGAGTCATCTTGTTCTTCAGGATAGCAAAAGAGCTAGCTGGATTTCATTCACTAGTTCTTTTATCAGTACCACACATTGCTGTGTCATGTGGGCCAACATCAGATGGCTCTCTGGAACAAAGATCCATTCCCAGTTTTCTGGTTTGACAGTAGCTGATGATCTCATTGTGGACGCTATTGCTATCTTCAACACCTTGGGATGCCATTTTGCAGAAGTTTCCAGCTCTTCCTGCCACCACCCTACCTTCCTCCATCAGAAACAAGTGGAGGGGGCTCGGGTGAGACCCTTCCCTTCTCTGAATCATGAGTGCTACAAACCTGTCTTCACTATGACAGAGCTGGATCATACTCTCAGCTCATCCTGATCCTCCGCCTCAGGGCCAGACACCATCCACATTCAGATGTTGCAGCACCTTTCTCTTGTGGGCAAGTGCTTTCCACTAAAAACCTCCCTTCTGGCTACCCCCCCCCCCCCCCCACCCACCAACACCCCCATATATCTTACCAGATGCATTTGCAAGGTGATGGAATTTGTATGATTCATGACTGGCTGGTGTGGTGGCTTGAATCTCACAATTTACTGATGGATGCTCAGTGTGGATTTAGAGTGTGGCGTTCTGCAGTTGACCATCTCATTACGTTGTCCACCCATTTTATGAATGGTTTTCTGTGAAAATCCTAGACTGGGCTGTGTTTTTTGATTTGGAGAAGGCCTAAAACACCTGCTAGAGAACTGGTATCCTCTGTACTCATAAAATGTTGGGATTCCGTAGGCACCAACCCTGATTTCTTCAGGTATTTTTTCAAGACTGAGTTTTCAAGTTGCATGTGGCTTCTGCCTTGTTGAACATCTTTATCCAGGAAAATGGTGTGCCTCGGGATTCCACCCTGAGTGTCATCCTCTTTCTTATCGCCATTAACCCTGCAATGGCCCGTATCCCGCCAGGCATCTCCGGTTCTCTTTTTGTAGATGACTTTGCCATCTATTGCAGTTCTCCATAGACCTGTCTCACTGAGCAGTGTCTTCAGCACTGTCTTGATAGTCTTTACTACTGGAGCATTGACAATGGCTTACGCTTTTCCCCTGATAAAACCATCTGTATGAATTTCTGGCGGCAAAAATGATTTCTCCCACCATCTCTACACCTTCGTCCTGTTGCTCTTCCATTCATTGAAACTATGAAATTTTTGAGGCTCCTGATCAATAGGAAACTCTATTGATCCTCCCATGTGTCTTACCTGGCAGCCCGCAGCTGTACAAGGTTCCCCAATCTCCTACATGTCCTCAATGATACTTCGTGGGGTGCCGATCAAACCACTCTCCTCAGTTTGTTTCGGACCCTTGTCCATTCGAAACTCGACTATGGGTGCTTTGTTTAGGAGTTTGCACACCCATCCCTCTTATGCTGTCTCAACACTATCCACCATTGTGGCGTCTGTTTGGCCAAGGACACCTTTTACACCAGCCCAGTTTAGGGTCTGTATGCTGACACTGTTGAACTACAACTGTCCTACTGTCATTACTTTCTCCTCAGCAATTATGCATGCCATTTGTCTGCCAAGCATGGCCACTCTGCCTATGCATCCTTCTTCAATGATACCTTTGATCATCAGTACGGGGCTCGTCCCTCTTCTGTTACCTCCTGGAGTCCACTTTCGCCACATGCTATGGCGATTTAACTT
Organism: Schistocerca piceifrons; assembly: GCF_021461385.2. Taxonomy (NCBI): domain Eukaryota; kingdom Metazoa; phylum Arthropoda; class Insecta; order Orthoptera; family Acrididae; genus Schistocerca; species Schistocerca piceifrons. The sequence continues at coordinate 814,855,983 of NC_060141.1, forward strand.
CACACTACCGGCAACTTTCCTAGTGGGTATGAACTGTTCATCACCTTTCCTTTGCAAAGTGGCCCATGTTAATCTTGGCCTTCCTTCATTTCCAAAGAACACTACTCCAGCCTTGATCTGTTGCCTTCAGTTTCATGATCTTTGAATGGAATGTCACTATAGTACTTTTGCATACACTGATGGGTCTCAGACTAATCATGGGGTCAGGTATGCCTTCGTCATTGGCACCCATGTCTTTTGATATCGGCTGCCGGCACACTCCTCAGTATTTACAGCCAAACTTTTCGCTTTGTATCAGGCCACGGAGTACATAGGGGACACAGCCTTCACAATTGTGTCCTTCACTCAGACTCACTCACTGCCTTCCAAAGTCTATGTGCACTGTACACTGCTCATCTCTTAGTGCAGCAGTTCCAGGTAAACTGTCACTTACTCACTATTGGTGGAACCAGTGTCATGTTCCTGTGGGTCCCTGGTCATGTCAGTCTGCCAGGAAACAAGGCTGTTGATGCTGCTGCCAAGGTTGCAGTCCTTGTACCTCAGCCTGCAATTACCTATATTCTTTCCAATGATCTCTGTATTGCCACCTGTCAGGAGGTGCTGTCCCTTTGGCATCGTCAGTGTTCCTCCCTTCACAAGAATAAGCTTTGGCTTATTAAACCTCTGCCAGTGCCTTGAATGAGTGCCTCCCACCAGGTGGAGATTATTTTAATTGGGCTGCATATTGGGCACAGCCTTTTTAGCCATTGTCATTTGCTAAGTGGAGCTACCCCACCACTTTGTACTCATCACCCCCAAATTTTAACTGTCCACCACTTCCTGCTGGAATGCCCTTTTTAACAATTTACATTCCAGCCTGGGTTTGCCATCTGATTTATCAGCCATTTTAGAGAATGATGCGAGAGCTGTCAACTGCATTTTACTTTTCATCCGCCAAAGCACTATGACGAAGGCCAATTAATTTTTAGTTTCGGACCTCCATTTCTGTATGGTTTTTTTTTGCCTTGTTTCCATGTGCCTGGTTTTAGCTGTCTCCTATTCTGTCAATTGGGACAGATGTGAAGTTGTTTAACTCCTCTCTGTGTTCGTGGTCTATAGTCTTGACTTGGGTGCGTATGACCCCAGTTGTTTTTTGTGTCCTAAAGCCAAATGAAACAAACAAAACAAAACTGCTTGGTGAGTAGATTTTTTTCCTATCCAATTACATTATGTTGTAAAAATGGATTATTTTTTGTTGTTATACTAATTCAATTTAATTTTTATCTTACAGAAAGTTTGACATGAAACATAGCATAGTCAGGAATTATTGGTGATACAGAAAAAATACTCATTGAGATAGAATGTAGAGTAAATGTAATTTCTTACTAAACACTAAACTTATCTTAACATCTTGTTCTCTTGATTTATCTCTGGTGCCAGTGCCTTGCTCATAAAATATTTCCCATCAGGACTTTCACTACAGTCTGTTCCCAGACCAATCTGTTTGTGTTCCTGCCTCACCTCTTTACAGGGAGTCCAGCAGGGAACTCCCTTGCCCCGTCTACCACCCACACTCGTGGTCATACATCTCACCTATTGTGGATGATCTATGCACAAGGAGAGAAATGTGCTGAGTTTGTCACAAACATAAGAACCTCATTGCTACAAAGAAGACGCATGATGATGTTGGGCAAGTGCAACAGATTTCCAGTGAAAGCAACCTAAAAACAGTCCTGATACACTTTCAGGTTCTCACTAATATGAGACCTACTCTGTAAGGTGTAAGTTGAGCACTGCAAGCTAGATTCCAATGATGTTGCACTCAGAGGAAAAATTGATACTGTAACAACAGCAAAAATATGACAACTCTCATCCCCATGGAGGAGATAGCAATGTCATCCAGGAGGCACAGACCTGGAAGAAAAATACAGGAAATGGCTAGGACATCATTAGGGAGGAACGGTGTGGTGGAACGGTGCAGGCAGAAAAACATGAGAATGAAGGAATGAAGTGACACAAGATAGAGACAAGTTAGAACAAGTAATTATAAGGCAAATAATCACAGAACATGGGAGAACAATTGTGCAGAGTCATCTGCAACCCAAAGGAAATGTGAAGAATGTTTTTTGAACATAGAGCAAAACCATTCAACCACTGTCAAGAAGCACTTGAACACAGAGATGAACTCTACCTAATGAAACACAAGACACTGGTAAGAAGTTTCCAGAGACAAAAAAGTAATAAAAAAGAAAGCCAGAAAGAGATATGTTCCTGAATAGCCAAAATGAATAGTCTTTCATTGCGACACAGATTGCACATGCCAACATGCAGCAAATGAAACAGCTCTCTGGTGAAGGCAAGGTAGAGAATGCCCTGATCCACTAAAAGATGTCGCTAATATGAAAACTATTCTTTAAGCTTTCACTTGAGCCCTCTGTCTGTAATAAGTCACAAACACTCCTGTAGGCACCTACAGTGTAGGTTGGACTGGCAATGCCAATATTGTGGGCTGCATTCTTATTAATATAGTCATGGCACTCAGAAGCAGATAGTTGATATCGAGTCTGGAACTTTGAATGGCAAGTGAGCCACTGTGAATTGACCTACAAAGTCTGTGCAATGGAGAAATGCTGTAAAGCCCAGTGTCACATGGCTCAAATGTGGAAACTATGCAGTGGCTGTCGTGGGAAAGATGAGCTGCACTGAGTGTGAGTTTCAGTTTCAGCCCTGTTAGCATGCCAGCAACTGAAAGCCCTCCATTGTGGGGCATAAGGCGGGATTGTGAAGCACCAGCCAGATGCTACACCACACATTTCAACCTCATTCCTGTTATGTCTCCTTCTCCATTCTGTTGCCATACTCATCATCTTTCCTTTCTGACTCACTTCTACAAAGAATCCTCCTGAGAAGTACCCCACCTCATCTGCCACTCATTCTCCTGGCTACTTGTACCCATCTGTAAGTAAAGAAAGGCGTGTTACATTGTATGCATGTGATGTGGCAATTTTAATGTAGAACAATGAAAATATAGTAATTGGTAAGCATTTTTGCTATTGATTTCTGTGGGCTCTCTCTGAGAAAAATTCATGATAATTTGAAATTATGGGTGAAGTTTTTTGGAAGTCACTAAGTGCTCTCATTGTCAAATACCAGATGAATATAAAGTTGGTATATGCCTACAATGAGTGAAGCTGCATACACAGGCATAGACACAGTTCCTAACTATTAAACTTGCCACAGTGTGTTAACCATGTAACATAAGATTATATGTTTTAAGTAGCAGATTATTACAGCATTTTAAATTTTGATCAGCAATTATGTGAAGTGTTGACAATGAGAGTTTATTTTCCCCTGATTGTCTTCAGATAGCAACCTGCAACTTCACTAACTGAGTTCCAGAAAGACAGGGTTTTATTAATGTTCACTGTTGTACATAATTGAGTAGATTAGATGCTCAGTTATTCACTGATTAGTAGGCACTCTACAAGACTGAAATAATTGATTCTATTCTTTATCATTCCATGTTGAAACACTATTAGTTAATCAATTATTTGTTTTACTTTTGCAGATAGTTTTTTTATATTAACTCAAAATGTTTTCTGTCAATCAGGTACAATTCAAAGCGTTCTATCTCCTATTGCTGAGGAGAGTGAAAGTCGAAAGAGCACCGGTACAACTGATGGAGCCATGGTATGTTTCACCAGTAGCAGAAAGTTCAATTTTGTGGCCTGTAATTAACACCACACTACTTCCTGGCCTCCTTTCAGGTGCTCACAAAGTTCATTACATTTGGGCTTTTAGCCATTACAATACTTCCTCCTCTACTGTACTGCCATGCACTCTACACACCTACTTAGATAAAATAAAAACTACTTCCTTCATATCCTATTCATTTCCATTTCATTCTCATTACATCTCCCATGCCAGTTTGTTTCCTGACACCACAAACATCACAACTTCTTTTACAATGGAAATTGAAATGCTATCTCAAGTCTAAATTATTTGCTGTATGATCCAAAACATTTCTCAAAGACCAATCATATACTGGCTCTTAATTTAAAACAAGTAACTCTCTTTAATAATTAATGTCAAGTCGTGTGTCATTGGTTAGTATGCAGAATCTTAACGACAGCTCAACTTCATCTTTGTTCTCCTGTGTAATGGTAGTTGTCACGGTGCTCACAGATTTAGGGGGAATCCACAATCCTGAACCAGAATGAAACAGCAAGGAATCAACCCAAGGAGAGATATCATCAGTATGGAGTAAACCACTCAAATCATCATGTACTTTGAAGAACGACAAAGCAACTATTGTCATCTCACCCTCCAGAAATCCTACATCAATCTGCACCAGTTCTCATGTGCAGCACAGAAAGCTCCTAAAGTGTATAAAAGTTTAAAGCCACCATTTGAACTAAAAAAAGACTTTATGGTGGTGACCACTATTCATCGGTACTATAGACATGGTGAGGTAAACAATTTACCAAATCAATAGGTCATATCGTAGTTGTTACTCATTAAATATGACAATTAATATTCTTTCAGAATGACAACTACCACTTACTGTTGTCTAAAATACTTACTTATTGCTGTTTGGAAGTGAGTTCTCCTCATTTTTGAGCAAATATCATAAACACAAATGATAAGTGACTCATTCTCCTCCATATAATCATGGCATGACAAACTTCCTGAAGTCTTCTGAAAATACTTTCCTGGTTGCTAAATAAGTACCAAGAGACTACTTCGAGAGATCTACTTGTCTTAGTGGTTGTTGTGTTTGACACGTGTTGGTTAGTAATTCAATGGAACTACCTTAATGTACTTAAACACATGTGTCACAAATTGTGCAATGTGATGTAAAAGTAACTGTTTAGCTACTTTTGTCCTTCCGGATTTGCTGTCAGTGATATTAAGATAGGTCTTGGTACCTGAAACAAAATCAAATGATAACTCTTGTGATGGTGTTTCAGATCTTGCATTGACCATGGCAAACAGTCTTTCGTCCAGTAAGTGCTTTAATTTTCATACACCTTGTTTTCTAGGACCAATATTTGGTACAAATCTTAAAGGTCATGGAATATGCCAGATAAAATAAAATGTTTAAGAAACCAAAAAAGAGGAGCTATAAGTTTATGTAAATGCAATCAAGAATGTAACACAGGAATCAGCTTAATTTTTCAAGGAAATCCTCAACACGATAGGAAACTCTTCAATTTTGATTTGAAACTACATGGATTACTGCTAAGAGGTTTGAATTTCTGTGGTAACTTACTGCAAATGGATGCCGCAGTGTACTGCACGCCTTTCTGCTCAAGAGTCAAGAAAGTGTGCCCCATAGGCAGATTGGATTTCTTCCTAGTGTTAACTGAGTGAAAGCTGCTAATTCTTGGGAGTAAACTGACACTGTTAACAGGAAATGACAGCAAAGAATGTGTGTTTATTGAGAGGCCTATGTCAGATTACCCAGACTAATTAACAGGGTTCAGCAGGAGTTACACGACCTTATACAACTTAATGCCTGAACCACCCATTTCTGAGCCGAAACATCCTTTGGGAAATGGAAGAATTACCCCAAAATATACCACCATACCTCATAAGCGAATGATAATAAACAAAGTAGACTAATTTTTGTGTCACACTGTCATTTACTTCATATACCATTCAAATAGTAAAAATGCCAGCATTAAGTCTTTGAACAAGATCCTGAACACGAGTTTTCCACAACAGTTCACTATCCATCTGAACATATAGAAATCTGAACTGTTATGTTTCACTAATTGTACAGCCATTCTGTGAAATTAAAATGGCTGGTTTTGTTGAATTTTTTGTTAGAAATTGTAAAAAACTTATTCTTGCTGTGATTTAGCATTAGTTTATTTTCTACAAGCCATGAACCTATATCTCAAACTGCACTACTTGAAACAATACCAACATTCCACAAAACATTCTTTCCTACCACGCTAGTGTCATCAGCAAGCAGAGGGCATACCATTTATATAAATTAGGAACAATAGATATATTACAGAAAACACACACCACTCTTACGAGGTATGTTGGCCTCAATGGATGTGTTTTGTGACAGCTGAATTCGCTCCCAAAGATAACATGTAAATATATAAACACAGAGCCATAAACTTTGTTCATTAAACATTATACTAGTACAGACGACAGTTTTGCATTGGTGATTGAACAGCAGGAGGATGATCCGTGAAAATTCGAGAAGCGTTTTGAGTCTCATGTTGTTACATATTCCCTCCAGTGAGTGGATGCCCAATGGTGCACTAAATTTTCTCACAATACGTTGAGAACATCCGAAATATCCCAGCAATTACAGTAAAATATGCATTTTTAAAGTTTTTAATGATGTATGTTGAGAAGATGTTCTCTCCCAGGAGTTGAATATGGTTAGGCTTGAAACCTATTCAGTACCCTCATCCTCAGGACATTGGAATGTGCAAACTATTCAAAGGAAATGGGATGGTGAACTGATACTTCTTAAATTCTATGGATATTTATACCAGTACCAGTGTGACTTTAGGCTGTACATGGATGCAGACAAAGCAAGCTCCTGGGAACTATTGAAATCCGTCAAGGTTGGCAGCAGAAAAAGCATCATTACTCATTTAAGAGACAGTTTTTCCAAGTTCCTATTTTTATTGCAGGTGAAAGTTAGGTAAATTCTAAGAACCTTGAAAAAGTATCTTCCCTTTGTTCCACTAGATGGTGATAGAGAGAGCTGTGTAGGTCAAACAGAGGTAAGGCCAAAAATGTCTTAAATTCTGTAGTCATTGTGATGTGTTAAATAACTTTATCAAATCAGCAGTTTCCCTGGACTTTTTATCTGATGAGCCTAAATATAAAGTCCCTCCAGCACATAGACATAAACTTCACAGAGCCCTATTAAGTATGGTGTATCCATTTGTTCCCTTCTTGTGCTAAGTTCATCTTTGCTACTTTTCACATATGCTGCAGATGCTCTCCTATTACGGTGCCCAGAATGATACTTCTGCTTAATTCCAAAATTGCACCTCCCCTGGCTTAAAGAATGTTTCTTCCTGCTTGGTGTGCAGATTTTGACTGAATATGCATGCTGTTTCATTCCAGTATGGCACAGAACTTTTCTTGAACAAATTTGGCACAGTGCAAATTTCTTATCGCCTATAATCTTCTTACTTTTATAACTTTTTGGCTTTCTGGAATACACACAGGACATCTTGTGACAGAAATATGTTATTTGAAATGAAAAGAAAACAGTGACTGACAAACAGAAAAAGCCTGTTTGTATAAAGTTCATGGATAACCTTTTTATTTATTTATTTTTTCTCCTGTGAATAGTTCATCTGAGGAACACATTCCAATTTTAGATCCTCACGGTTTGTTGTTTCCTTTTCTTCCATTATGATTTCATTTGTTCACTATATTCTCTCTCTTTGCAGACCATTTTGAACCAGTCTTTTTAGCTACCCTGCCTCAGAGTAATTTGATTTTCAAAACTTCTTCCTGAAAGATTTCTCTGTTAGCATCTTCTGTCCTTATATAGTTTCTTTCTAAAACTTTTTTTTTTTTTTTTTTTTTTTTTTTACATCACTGACCCAGCTATTTCTGTACTGCTTATCCCACAGCTATTTTAAAATCTTATTTGTAAATCTACTGTCTTGTGTTTGTGATGAAGCAAGCTGGGATAGTTTTACTCCCACTCTTGTTTTGCCATCTGCCTCCTTAAAATTCATTTTGTCACTTTTGAATTAAGTACTATTAACATATGTCAATATAATCTGCATTTTCATAAGAGAGAAACATTGGTCCTCAGTTTTAAGGAACTTAACATCAGATCAAATTTTGTGCTTAATTTTATGTATGTAATTGAATTCCCAGTTTATTTTGACTATTCCTTGTCGGTATCTTCCATTATTAGGTGAAATCAGTAATTGTTTCATAACTTAACTTCTGTTGTTGATGTATAAACAAATCTAAATTCTGTACTAATTATAAACATTTGGGAGACAAAATACTAGTAATCTTAAAGTATCTATTTGGCTCTATTCAGAAACATGTTAGCAAAATTATCTGTTATTTAATCCCAAACTAATTAATAGCTTTGTCCAAAGTATTGTTTGCATACATAAATTTGTCAATTTGATTATTTAAACAAATAATTCTGTCTAACTCTTGTAGTAGAAGAAACTGTTAAAAAGATGGAATTTTTTGATGTAATCAGTCAATTTAACGAGTTAAGATTTAATTGTAATTTCTGTAAATTAAACTTCAAACTGTGTAGTTTCAGCACCTATCATTGTGATAATGTATAAGGGCCTGATTTCTGGTCCTGAGACAGTCAGTCCAGGGCCAAGTTTGAGACGTGGAACCTGTGTTGGTTAGAGTGACAACAATGTATCAACTTAACAGTGAACCTATCTATTTGGACCACATTGGTTGTAAAGGATTTCCTAGCATTCTTAACATACCCCCCCTCCTCCCCCCTCATGCTGTAGAAATCCTTAAGCACTTCTACTGGCTATTTCCACCAGGAAATTTGTTTGTGTTACAGCAGATGCCACATTTTCGGCAGGTAATACAAAATCACCTCCAAATTGATTTCGACCTTTTTTCTTCCTCCTCCTAATCTTATTGGAAAAATGCTGAGTTCAATACATTCTTTGTAAGAAATTCTTACAATTTTCCCTAATACAGTATTAAAAAAGATGGGTACAGGCCATCACCTTGTGGTACATGTGTTTTTATTTTGAAGGCTGTGAAATTTCTCCCATAAGGTTTACTTAACAGAGTGGTATCTGTAACTGTTTCATGGATTAGGTTTGTCAGTTTAGACCTTATACCAAATCCTCAAATTATTTTATCTGTAGTTTTTCTGTCAACATAATCAAAAACCTTCTTGTTATCCACAAACATAATACAATATCCTTTGAATTTAGTAATTGGTGATGAATTAGTGACATGAGATTAAATATTTGATCTGATCATGACCTTCCCTTCATCTAAGGCAAGCTGTCTAGTGTTGTTTTTTATTCTGCTTGATAAAATTTTGGAAAATACTTAGCTGCTACTGACAGTAGAGAGGTTACTATGTAGTTGTTTCCAACTGTTTATTATCTTTCTTATGCAGTGGATGTATCAAGGTAACTTTCCACTCCTCTGGGATATTTTTTTTTCTGTTTTTCAGATTTCATCAAAGAGTAAATTTAGCTAATTTGCCTTATTTGGCAGGGACCACATCAAAAGTTCAGCTAAAATACAATCTTCTCCACAATCTTTCTTATTTCTGAGGGTGTTAATTCCTTTTTCAGTTTGTTGCATAGCTTGTGGTAAATCTTCTTCACAATTTTCATTACTAACTGAGATTTGAAATTCATGAAAAATCTTGAAAGCATTATTTAACCCAATTTGACCATTTTTATTTTAGAAACATATTTGCGGTTTTAAACCTCTTCAATTTGTTCTTCACAGTTTGATAAAAAACAGGGGATTTATTTTTGTCTATTTGCAAAAGTTTCTCTTTCTCAAAGGTTTATTTGGTATTTCTGATTAATCTGGTAGTTTTCTTTATTTGTTGTTTAGATTGATCATGATCTAGAATTTTCTTTCAGCATTTTTGCCTTATTCATCTTTTATCCCTCTCTGGTATGGTTTCTTTGCATATTTCATTCCACCACATTTTACCTTTATTTTTTATTATTGAATTATTTTTGGTGCTGTGAATATCTTTTTGCAAGCTGCCATGCTTAGTCACTTTAATTTCATGTTGATAGCCTTTACCTGATTCCTTGGTTAGTGAGTCTATCTGCATTATGTTTTAGTAACCTTTGTGAGTTTCTTTGTTCTTTGTTAGACAGAAGTTTTACTTCAAACTCACCTTTCCTTACTTCTTTCAAATTCATAACTTCCATTGTATGTCTTTGTGAAATAGGTACATGACCTAACTAATTTTTTTCTGACATTTTGTTGCGGGATATCCATGTTTTAGCTTCCCTTGGGAGCTTGCTAAGGTGGGTTGACATCAATTTCAAGAGGGCTTTGACACAAAATGATTGACCTCAAATGTGTTGGTTCTTCTGTGAGGTAGGTGATATCCTACTTGATTTATGAATTTCTTTACTTTCTGTTTATTTCATTGCTATCATGATTTTGGCTTCAAGCCCTTAATGAGCACAGAAAAATATATGGCAGACAGGTGAAAAACATTTTCTTTGAGCCACAGAATTGACAAAACATTCGTTACATGTGCTGTTTCTCTGAATATGTTAAGAAATCACTGGGCAGTTTGAGGCCAGTTTGGTTTCAACATTGTAGTAGTTACAATAAAAATATCTCCCTCCATCATTTGGAAAATTGTCATTTGTCTGAGGAGGTCCATTAGCAGTTCGTCTCCTTCTTAAATTACGTTCAGTTACATTTGTGGAAATTCTAAAAGGCCTTGAATTTCTGTGGTGGTTCTTCATTTACAGACCTGCATATGAATGTAGTCTGGCAGCCTTGGCAGAATTGCCAAAGCCTGACCTCTCCTCTTGTCCAGGCCAAGTAGGAGTGTCGTAAATATTGCATGAAAATTTTGATATTTAGATAAACATCTCTGAGCCCGTACTTCAAAATGTCTAATGGAGAAGCCTTGTCAGTGTTTAGTTCTGTGATTCCAGGAGTCCTGCTGAGTTTTCAACATTTTATGCACAATATTTCGATGACATATTGTGCAGGCTCTTTCAGGTACTGCAAGTCTGGAGTTATACGAAATTCGTGCTAGGTATTCAATCTCTCAAGGAACAATTTATTGTATGTCATGCACCAGTGTATATAACAGAGTTTGATTGCTGGTACCCACTGTGCAATTTCATGCTTTTTGTTGGTCGGGGCACTCACTGATATTCTGTAACACGCAAATACTGTGTGTTTTTCAGCAGCTCCTATCTCATACCCTTCTAATAGATCTAGATGCAGACACATCCCACACGTCCTCCCCCCACCAACTCCACCTACTGAAGTCCAGCTGGAAACATTATGTATCCCTTCAGTGGTGGGCAACCTGTGAAACACGTCATGTGATCTAAATGCTAGGCCGCAGCCAACCACTGTACTGCATTCTAGGAGGGCAGGAAAAACAAGCAGTAACTGTCTGCATAAATGGCACACCACCAAACCCAATGCACTGCTACCAGTGTCATCATTATGACCACAGTCAAATGTCATGGCGACGCCCAGCCAACTGTGTCACCTGGCTACCTTGGCCTCTCTGCTGCACAAGTTGCAATGGTGATCATGCCACCTCCTTCCAAGATTGTCTCGTGTATCTCAATGACTGGGTGTCCAGGAGATCTGGGTCAAGGAAAAAGATGCCTTACCAGATCACTCGCAAATTGTTGGCTAGTCAGTGACCCTGTGTTCTACCATCAGGCAGTTACAGTACCATTGGTGCTACATCTCACTCCATGAAGGATGTGGACACCCAGATGTGTGATGTGAAATACAGCACTGTGGTTGTTAAATCACCCAGTGTCATAGCAGCTGTGTCATCGTCGTCATCCTCCTCCTCCTTCTCCTCCTCCTCCTCCTCCTCCTCCTCCTCCTCCTACTCCTCCTCCTCTCCAGCTGTGCAAGAAGCCTCAAACTTTTGTCTCATGGGACAAAGTCACCTGCTACACAACTGAAAGCCCAGGAGGGATGGAATGAATACTCCCACAAAGACTTTCTATGTCCCTTCAGCCAACAAACATTTCAGTCTTCCTATGCCAACCAGAAAGGATCCAAGAAATCAAACAAAGGCGAACAATGTGCTTCTGTATTGGCTCACAGTTCCTCCTTGATGGTGTGGCCACATGATACCCTTTGCTGACTGAACACCTTGTAGCTGGTATGCATCTCCGGGCATCTTTCTGCTCTGGACCTCAAGGACGGACAGAATGAGAATGCCAACACCTCTGTAGATCTTACAGAGGCTGATTCTCCAGCCCTTCTGCCCTGTAGCAGTGAGCCTTCAAAAGCTGCCACTCAATAGTCATTGAGGTGACACCCCTGCATTTTTCCCTTCTCGCCTCTCCTAATCATGACAATCCACCAATGGAATGTTTGCTGCCTTTGATCCAATAAAGAGGATTTATGGCTGCTCTTGTAATCACAGCCTCTGCTTATTCTCTGCCTCCAGGAAACAAAATTGAATCCTCATGACCTGCTTTGAGCTCTCGCGTGTATTTCCAGTCTACTGTGACATCCCCCCAACCTCACAGCATCATCCAAGGACCAATTCAATGTAATTGGGTGGAGTGATGCTGCTCATCAAGGATGATGTTCATAGTCTTCTTGGAAACCCAGATTCAAGCTATTCCAGTCTGCATTTTACTTCCTATCGTAAACTTTTCCATATGTACTGATTGCATACCTCAGTCATTCTGTGTCACTGAAAAGTCTTCTTAATGCTTACTGGCCAACTCCCTCACCCCTTTTGGCTGCTCGTTGACTGTAATGCACACCATTCCCTTTGGGACTCTCCCAGAACCTGTTGGAGAGGTGCCTCTTGGCTGACTTTCTCAGTCACCATAACCTCATTTGCTTTATTGTTGGAGTACCCACCTGCCTTTCACACTCCATGCACTCCTACCCCCATCTGGACCTCTCGTGCACTGCCCAATTTACCCATCATCTCATCATTGTCTTTGTTATGCACTCAAGCGACCATTTCCCATTAGCTATCCATTTTCTGACTCCTACCCCACCTACGTGCCCACCCAAATGGCAGCTTTCTAAGGATTTCTAGAGATTTTCTGTTCCCTGGCACCCTTCAGGAAACATTGTTTCCCCAGTTCTGATGCCCAAGTAGAAAATCTTAAAAATTCTATCATTACCACCACACAATGTTCCATTCTCGCACTTCATCTTTACCGTGCTGTGTCCCAGACCCTTGTTTGACTGAGCCATGTTGTGACTCAACTCATATGCAGAGATGTGCTCTACATGTTTTTAACATTCTATGAAAGAAAACTGCAGACATTGCAAACTGTTGCTTGAACAGTGTCGTCACACCCTTCAGGATAGCAAGAAATTGGTTGGATTAAATTAACTAGTTCTTTTAACTGTTCCACTACCTCTTCTGTTGTGTGGGCCAACCTCAGGTGGCTCTTTGGGACCAAGAATCATTTTCAAATTTCTGCCCTGGTAGCAGCAGATACAATCATAATGGACCCTATCACTATCTCTATAATCTGTAATTTTATAATGGTCTGTTATTGATTTCCCCTTCCATGATGGGATGGTTCCTCTCAAAGGGCACGGCCGACTTACTTCCCCATCCTTCCCTAATCCGATGAGACTGATGAGCTTGCTGTCTGGTCTCCTTCCCCAAACAACCCAACCCTTCCATGCTGCTTTAGACTACTCCACCAGGTCATAGTTGAGGGGTGTTCTTTCCAGCAAACCATGCTGTGCTTCTATTTCAGTCACTGGCATTATCCTTACACCAGCCTTCATGAATCTAGCAACTGTAGTCTACATTCCCACCATGCTGACTTGTGGTTTGTGGGCACCTTCTTTGTCCTGCACTGTGACAGTTGCTGTATGTGGCAGCTGGCAGCTCTAGTAAATTCAGACAGTTATGCTCAATTGAAATAGAAATATTTTGTGATTCTTCATTTGTATTATTATGCAGTTTTCGTCAATTGCACTTTAATAAAATTTCACATGTATCTACTTGTCACTGTACCTGATTCATAATCTGTCATTATATAATTTACCAACTTACTAACACTGAGATGAGCATGTGCAGTGAGATAACATACCACTGACACATTTGAAGGTGTTTGATTTATGCTTAAATTCAGTTCATGTAAAGTTATTCAGATTTTTAATTTTTTTTTGCAGGAGCAGGAAGAGGTACACCCAGAGGAGGTACTGGCAGGTGAGATTTTTGCTTTATTCAGTAGCTTAATTACATGTTAAAGTTATCACTTTAATATTTTCTTATGTGGTATTTTTTTCCATATTTTTCTTTCTAAAGTATTTCAGTGAAACAGTTGTTCAAAATTTTATACTTGAATTTGACACTGGATGTTAATTACATGGTACATAATTCATACTGAAAATTGGCAGTGCCTTTGTAACTACAAAAGATTGGTCACAAATGTGCAGTTGTGTTTAAAATGTATGCGGTGGTAGATTGTGAGGGAAATGTGATGAAAGAGAAAGAAGACAAATTTCTAAGTACCAAATTGATATTTTAAAATAAGTCATTGTAAAGGTGAGCTAACATTACAAATTGGCACACTATGATAAGTAGTAATGTTAAGATCACAGTCCCCTTATTCCGTAGTCGTGGCTCATATTAAAATAATCACCTTGAGATAAATATATTTATGTATAAGACAATCACTCAGCATAGTTGAGCTTCTTAAAGAGAAAAATTGCCAATCTTATTGGGGACTGGATCAAGTTAACCACATTCATGTCCAGTGATTTGAAACCTCATCATCATGTCTCAAAATGAAGAATATTGTCCCTGTAATCCTCCTTCTCTCCTGAAGCAGTATTTTGCAACCTCACTGACGTGACGTGTGAAATAGCCTGGGTGCCTCAGTTATCCCTCGCCTGCCAAGAGGGTTATTGACTACGCATTGACAATATGCTACTGAGTACAAAATGCCTGACTTGGTTGTAGCTTCACAACCTGTGTACTGCATTCTCGAGACCCATCTCCAATTCTGTCACCCTGTCCACTCCCATATCAGCTTCCCTAATTTAAACATATGGGAGTTCCCCTTAACTCATCCTTAAGTTCCACAATACTCCTTCCCTCATTACTCATTACCCGTGTGCTGCCCTTCCTCAAGCATAGCTCCGTACATATCCCCGTATCTGTCCCTGTGCCTCCTATATTACATCCTGTGCCACCCCATCCCTTCACTGACATTCTCACTCAATCTGTCCACCACAACTCCTCACACAGTTGTCCTGCAGGTTTAAGAAAATCTATCTGATTGAGAAAGGGACAGAGTGTGGCAAATGTTATTCAAGGCTTAACCTTTCACTGCTTATTTCCATAGTAACTCTTTCATGACAAACAGAACATCTTAGGCTGGTGCATAAGACTGTAATGTTTTCTGTAAGTTCAAAAAACACACACTATACACAATGGAGACTTAAGTCGTCATAAATAATATAATCTGCTCCACTAATCACTGCAGTCTGCCAATGTTGGGGTAACTTTCTGAATCCACAACAGTAGAAATCACGTGGTTTTTGTAGCATTGCTGCCTTGTTTAGACAAAAGCATTCCATTCTATTCCTTCCCTTAAATTAGCACAAAGACACATTTTCTAATCATCAGTAATGGTGCAAGATAGGAATGATCAGTGGTGTTCACACACTAATCGATGACAAGCAAGTGGATGATGCACATAATGCCAACCAGTAATTTTTCTGATTTGGCCTGTGGTTCTCATACTCTTCATTGTTGAACCTTCTCCATTGCATTCAAATGCTCCACAATGAGGGAATGAGCATGAGGGACACAATTGCGGGGGTGGGGGATGTTTTAAAACCAATTTCCATCAATTGACTTAAGAGTGTGCTTTGATTTTGCACAATAATGCCATTGGCTTCATAGCCATTCTTGAATGCCTGTTGAAATGTTAATATGTATGTCATGCTGTGTTGTTCTGTTATTGAAAAAAAAACATGTTTCTAACTTTATAGACCCATTTGTAGTTTTCAACTGTGCACAATATCAGCCACATCACATATCTTTCACACATACTCATATCCTGCAATAGAACACACCTTACAAGACCAAAAATATATTTTTTCGGTAACTCACAGACTGGTCAAACAATCTTAATATTTCAACATGATCTTCAGAATGGGTATAAAGCTGAAATCATGACTGTGTAAACAAATGAACAAGTAATATTCAAATCATGGAAATTTCTTTAAAAAGAAAGGTAAATGAGATAGTGATAGTCAGTGAGACAGTGTTAGTAAAAGAGGAGGCGAGATTTGTGAAGATAGACTCAGTGGGAGGAAAAGAGATAGGAGCCTGTGTAGACAAAAAGGAAGACTTAGGGACACCATAAATCAGCTTCTTGGTATACATGAACACATAAGTGTGGCAGAGAGAAAATTTTGGTCTGAGGTCTTACACTCTAGTGTATAAGGAAAAACAACTAACTTGGATGCCCCAGAATTATTTTTGAGCTGTTAAGGAGTTGTGGAGTCAGTGAGCTTATCAAAGAAAGACAAAAACAGGCAGTGTAATTGAGAGAGGTGACATTGGCAGTGGGATATACTGTAAATCAGTGGGAGAAAAATGAGACAGTGGGGGACAGCCATATACATAGACAGTGACAGTGACAGTGAGGGGGAGGTGCTGAGTATGAAGGCTTCACTAGAGGGAGAGACCAGATGAATGAATTTAGGTAATTGCGTGTTAAAACAGTGGGAATATGTTCACATTGCAAAAACGTTTGGTGAGGAAGGCAAAATGTAGACTGGGGCAGCTGGTTCCTCACTCTGCTGTCAGTATTTTAAAGAGGAACATATTCATCTTTCATGTGCTCCAATAGGTGCATTTTACCAGTTGTTTGCCCTATGGTACTGTGTTGCATGAGATACTGCTGGTGGAACTAGAGTTTGTTTTTTTGTTGTTGGTGATGTGGTAGTTTAAAAAAGCGTATTGTCGAGCCACTATTGAGTGCACTACCTTCGGTTGCATGTTACATGGAAAGTTAACCTGTATTGTGGAACATGTGGACACTGAAGTGCATAATCTTCTCATTGAGTAGAGGACAGGGATGTAATAAACATTACTTATCAATAATACAGTGTCTGCTAATGCTTCATTTCCTGTACAAAAGGTAATGTTCATCACTCTGATTTTAGATGCTTTTGCTTCATCTGTATTTCTTCCCACAGGAACAAAGCATCAGGTAATTTAGTATCTTGTGTAAAATTTTCTTATTTCATTTCAGGCATAAAAATACATAAGTGTATTTACATGAGAGTGTGGAAAGACAAAAATCCAGGATGGAATGTAACAGTATTATGGGAAGGGAGGTTGCTACTCACCATATAGCAGAGATGCTGAGTTGCAGATAGGCACAACAAAAAGACTGCCATTAAGACCTTCATCAACAATAGTGTCTCTGTTGCGTCTATCTGCAACTCAGCATCTCCGCTGCATGGTGAGTAGCAACTTTCCTTTTCATAGTATGGAAAGACAGGGTTCCTAATTACAGAACTGACACTGAAAACTAAATTTGCTGCCTCCAATAGGTATTTTTTTCTTTTTTTCAAAGCACATTTTCTGAATCCATGCTACTGGTACCAACACACATTTTCAGTCAGAATTAGATTTTGCTATTATCTACAGATTTGAATAACATTTAAAAATGTATTTGCAATTTCCACTGTAATTAATTATGATGATTTCACAGAAAGAAAACAGTAGCATGCCCATGTGATGAGCCCTTGCTAAGTTCACACTTTTGTCAAACAGTGTAATTTAATTGGATAGATAAAAACATCTAATAACCCATCACATTCTTTCGTGTGTGTGTGTGTGTGTGTGTGTGTGTGTGTGTGTGTGTGTGTGTGTGTGTGTGTGTGTGTGTGTGTGTGTGTGTTTGTTTTTCTGCTGCTGCTTGGCAAGTAGATCTTTAATCTATCAAATAATTAAATTGTAAAGAAGAAATAGCTCATTTAAAATTAAACATGAAATAGAATTAGACGCAACTGAGGTGAATGACTCATAAAACTGAAGAACTGAATTGAAACAAAGAATATTATGAAACAGTTGCTACTCACTATATAGTAGAGTTGAAATGAAGGATGTCGTGTTGGGCAGCATGCTTAGCAGCAGGGTATCAACTTGTTTCTTGCCACAGTTTGTATGTGGCCATTTATGTGGAGAGACAGTTTGTTTGTTGTCATGCCCACATATAATGCAGCACAATGGCTGCATCTTAGCTTATATAGCACATGACTGGTTTCACAGGTAGTGCTGCCTTCAATGGGATAAGTGATCTTTGTGACCAGGCTGGCATAGGTGGTGGTGGTGGTGGTGGTGGTGGTAGGATGTATGGGACAGGTCTTGCATCTAGGTCTATTACAGGGATATGAGTGATTAAGTATGGGTTAAAAGTTCTTCCTAAACACCCAGAATCCTAAAATCCCTCTCCTCATTCAGATTCATTGAAGACATCTTTGTGATCTGGATTGAGAGTGAGAACACCCTATACGCATTCCTCCAGAACCTCAACAGCTTCTCCTCCTTTGCTTCACCAGGACCTTCTCAAGCCAACAAGCCACCTTCATAGGTGTTGATGTACACTTCAAAGACGGCTACATCACTGTTCGTGCCTATATCAAACTTACTAACTACAAGTAATACCTCCATTTTTGACAACTACCACCCAGTCCATACGAAGAAGTCCCTCCCATACAGCCTATCCACCCATGGTTGCCACATCTGCAGTGATGAAGGGCCCTCCTCGAAATATACCGGGGGACTCAATGAAGTGTTCAGACAATAATTATCCTCCAAACCTTGTACAAAAACAAATCTTCAGTGCCTTATCTTTGCAGTTTCCCATGACCCCCAAAGTCTCACAATCTGGCCACAGAGGATTATTCCCCTCGTAACTCAGTACCACCCACGACTGGAACAACTGAATTACATCCTCTGCCAGGGTTCTTACAAACTGTCATTGTGCTCTGAAATCAGAAATGTCCTGCCTACTATCCTTCACACCCGTCCCACAGTGGTATATCTCTGTCCACCAAACCTACACAATATACTCGTCCATCCCAGCACAATCCCTGCTCACAAACCCTTACTTAATGGCTCATATCACTGTAATAGAAGTAAATGCAAGACCTGTCCCATACATCCTTCCACCACCATCCACTCCAGTCTGGTCACAAACATCTTATATCCCACCAAAGGCAGGGATATGTGGGAAACGAGTCATGTGATATACAAGCTGAGCTGCAACCAATTTGCTGATTTCAGCATGGGAATGACAAGAAACAAGCTGTCTTTCTGCATGAATGACCAGTGATAAACTGTGGCCAGGAATTCTCCCTGCAGTATATCAATCGTTCCTGTAACCCTCCTTGCTTCAACCTCGATTAGTCAGATTTCTCACCCATTCAGACCCTTCCCTGTCTCCATTCCAGTGCTAGACAGCCCTCATATCACCAACACAAGAAGTCTTCTGAACTCCTTTTGTAGAAAGAACTTCCAGGATTTTGCTTTCTTGTGGGTGGCAAAGTCAGTGAAGATATTATTTATCTTTGACATTATTTGCTAGGTATATACTATTAGACATATATTTTCACTGATAACTTATTCTTGAAGAGAAGTGATGTCTGTGTCTTGTAACTAGTGTGTTCAGAAAAATCAGTGTTTTGATCACTCCTTTTATATTCAAAGCTACGTTTTTACATTTATAATAGCTACCACAGCTAAGGCTAAGTATCTATGGCTGGATGACATGACTGGCATTGCAGTAATAGAGCTTACAAAACAACTTTGCTAATTAATGCATGTATCTATTAATCCTGACTCTGTCAAAATCCTGACTGTAGTTGGAGATTAGCCATCACAAATGTACAGATACTGTTTTTTGATGTACTATTTTTCTTCCTCCTCATGAGATAGTGTATTGGAGACAATTGCATTGTTTTCCTTATTTTGTCTTGGCTGTCTTAGTAGTTTATTGGCATAATTTAAGTGTTTACAATTATTTACGGAGCTGTGTTTTGAATACTGGGAGAGAGGGGGATTTATGAAGAATAGTCAGCAAGAATAAGGTTTCTATGCTTTACTTTGACACATGAGAGCAGATTACCTCTGAAATGAAGAGTCTAGGAGTAAATAGTGTAGTAGAAACAACTGAAACACATAGGAGAAATGTGCACACACATTTGGAGAGAATTTCTAATAAGTATCCGAAGATAATGTACGTACAGTATCACTGTCCCTTTGCTCTTAATATGTTTCCCATTAAGACTTTCACTACAGTCTGTTCCCAGACCAATGTGTTTGTCTTCCTGCCTCACCTCTCTACAGGGAGTCCAGTAGGGAGCTGCATTGCCCCACCTGCCACCCACTCTCATGGTCATTCATCCCACCTATTGTGGATGATCCATGCACAAGGTGAGAAATGTGCTCAGGTTGTCATGAGCATCAGAACTTCATTGCAACACAGAAGGCACATTATAATGTTGGGCATGTTAAATGGCTTCCTAGTGCAAAAAAGCATGACAATAGTCCTGTTATGCTGTAAGGTTGTCACTAATATGAGCTAAGCTGGGCACTGCATGCTGCACTGGTAATTTCCTAGATTCCAATGCTGTTGTGCTCAGAGGAATAGTTGTGAATGTTATAGCAAGGCAAGGTAAAGAATGCCCTGATCCAATGAAAGATGTTTGATAATATGATAACTATTCTTGCACTCCAGTTCAGCACTCTGTTTGTAACAACTGAGAGGCACTGTTGTAGGTATCTAAAGAGTAGGTTGCACTAATGATGCCAATATTGTGGGCTGCGTTCTTACTAATATAGACATGGCACTCGGACTTTGATAGATGATGTCAAGTCTGGGTCTTGGGTTGGCTGGTGAGCCATTGTGCAGTGGTCTATGAAGGCTGTGAAGAGCACAGGAATACTGGAAAACTGTCCAGTGTCATGTGGTCCCTATACAGAAACTATGCAATGGCTGTCATGGGCAAGATGATATGCTCTGAGTTTGTTTCAGGTTTATTAACATGCCAGCAACAGGCAGCGCCCTGTTGAATGTCTCAAGACAGCATTGTAAGGTACCAGTCAAATGGTACACTTCCACCTCATTCCTATGATGTCTTCTACTCCATCCTGTTCCCATACTCATAAAATTTCTTCCTGCCTCACCTTTACGAAGAATGCACCTGAGAAACAACCCACATCATCTGCTACACAGTCTCCTTGCTATGTGTATCCATCTGTAAGTAAAGAAAGGAGGATTACATTGTATGTGTTTGATGTGCAATTTTACTGCATGAACAGCAAAAATGTGGTAAGTGATAACATTTTTGCTATTACCTTATGAGGGGTATCCCTGAGAAAAGTTAATGATAATTTGAAATTCTTGGTGAAGTTTTCTGCAAGTCACCAAGTGCTCTCATTGTCAAATACTGGATGAATAGAATGACAGCATATGCTTGCAGTGAGTGAGGCTGCATATACAGTCATAAACACAGTTCCTCACTGTTAAACTTGCCACAGTGAGTTGACCCTGTAACATAAAATTGTATGTTTTAATAAGCAGATTACTACAGGATTTTAAATTATAAAATTTGGTTAGTAATTATTTGAAATATTGACAATAAAAGTTTATTTGCCCCTGGCGGTATTCAGATAGCCAGCTTGCAACTCGAATAAAGTTCTGACATTGTGGAACTCGGTTAGTAATGTTCACTGTTGTACATAATTGACTAGATTAGATGCTCAGTTATTCACTGATCACTAGGCACTCTAAAAGATTGAAATAATTGATACTGTTCTTTATAATGTCATATTGAAACAGTCTTCATTTATCAACTGTTTGTTTGACTTTTGCAGATTAAGTATTTTTTTATATTAACACACAATTTCCTTTTTTGTCAATTAGGCCCAGTTGTCGACGAAGCCCCGCGTCCTATAGCTCAGGTGAGTGAAAGTAGAGGAAGCACCCCTGAGACGGTCAGAGAGAGGGTGAGTTTCACCAGCAGCAAAGAAGTTTGGCTTTTTGGCATGTAATGAACCACCCCCCCCCCCCCCCCCCCCCCTCTGTTTCCTGGCCTCCTTCCAGGGTGCTCACAGTTTTCATTTTAGATAACACAGACATGACCTTACTCAAATATAAAAGAACAACACTTTACTCCACTCAGTTGTGAAGGAACCATACATTGCAGGATTCCAGCCAGGGTATTATTGCATCCTACACACTCAGGTGATCATTGAGGAGCCATAAAATTTAAGCTTGTAGAGTAAGCCAGTTACTTGCCAATCAGGTTGCTTGCAATGTCCGTATGTCTTCATGCAGCTCACCGCTATCTGGCCTTATGACAGCCTGCCCAGCTTGACGTGACTGATTCAACCTTCAGCAGCATCTCGGGACCTGCACCGGACAGTGGGAGTCTGCCAAAAGCAACAACTTGCCAGCCACATGCCCACATGCCAATTCTTCTTCAGGACCCACCAAACCAACACACATGTGCAAGTGTTGCTACGACTCGGACATGATTTAATCCTTCTGTCTTCCACAGTTTGTTCAAGAAAGTCGGTGTCAGTTTTCACAAAGCGTAATATGAATGGCCACCTTGAAAACATTTTGTGCTCTACCATTTGATACTCCTTCACATACATAATCCAACACAGTTCTGTATCTTAAAGCACTGGATGATCAGTTCTTCTGGAGATAGTCCTTGCCTTCTGAATGTACAGAGAAACTTTGGCTCCCAGCAACTTGTCGATCTTGCCAGGTGACCAAAATTCTAGATCGATAAGTTTTATACGTGTCAAATCCAACACACTGTTTAATTTTGCTGAAGGTAACTGACATCTTGTCTTGATCCCAGACAGAAGATGAAATGAAGAAGTTTATACAGAAGTCAACTTAAACAGAGACGTGCTGCTTCATTTGTTATATGATTCCACCTGTTCCTTGAATGTATACTCTACTGTGCCATCTGTGAAGTCAGAGCCACTACTATCTATCAACCATGTTGTCACTGTTGTAAGCAGCACTTGTTTGTCTCGGATGATTATAAGTGAGCAGTAATGCAATGTACTTGGATGTATACCATTTTTTGTGTTTCATGTCACTAGGACAATCCTTCCTTGTTCCATCTTGTGTGTTTTATTTCTGTGTGTAGCAATGTGTGGTGCCCTTTTTGACAAGCATGACGGCATACATAAGTGCAACTAGAAGCCCTACAATCACCCTTTGGACAATTGTTGAACAATTTGTTTGGCATCACTATAGGTTTGTGTTCACTACACGTGGCTTGCCTGAATTTGCTGCACTTCTGCAAAGCTTGAGTCAAGTGACGCATGACATACGCAACACTAGCAGCGACTAGATTCATCTCAAACGCCCTAAGTGCTTGACATTGCAGGTGGTCTGCTGTTTGTTCCCATATGTGCTGTGTCGTGGTAGTACTGTAGCCTTGATAATTTCAGATTTGCATTTATTTTTGAGAAAAGCACATCTCCATTCTAATATCAGAAAGCTATTGAAACTCAGGCAGGTTTTAAATCTTGTTGTTACAGACTGGCCAACTTTTCTATAAAGAGCAGTGAAGTAATTACATCTTGAAAGGATACATTTAGTTGTAATGCCAACAGCACATGAATATTGCTTGAAGTAGTGCATGAAGTTCACTTGCACCTTCCCCAGTCGCTGACAGAAACGTTAACAGCTTCTTCAGATGTGCTGATGCAATCAGTCTTGGGTTATTGTATGTGTTGCAAACTGTATCAAATGGTTATTTAGCAGTGTCCTGTAATTCATAATTATTTACCACGAGACTCAAAAATGTCACTAAAATGCCTGAACTACTTTACATTCCGATTCCCTCTAGGCAGACAGTATCCCCCCCACCATTCACAAGTGCACATGTGGCTCTGAGCTAATGCAGCCAATTCTTCCTTACTGTCCGCATTTGTCACCCTGCCCTCCCTCCCTATCCTTGCTCAATCCCAGTTGCCCCCTCCTACCCCTTTCTTGGTGATCTGATTCATCTCGACATGGCTATCCACCTGGTTTCCTTTATTGTTTACAATTTGCTTTCCTCTGCCAGTTCATTCATGATTTTTGGTTTTTAGGTCCCCAATTGAGTTTTACCTCCACTTCAAAATTTCTTGTTTTTGTTTAATGTGAGCCGTTTGGGGAACAACTCGCTCCCTGGCATCTGCGGTGTGGATTCCTCTTGCCTTCCCCCTGTTGCCCCCTTCAACCCAGCTAGGTCACCAGCACACATAGCCAGTCTGTGTGATGGGTCTGTTATGTACCCATCTGGCTGAGATCCCTGACAACACAGGAATCACTCTCCTGATTCCTAAATTGTTCATTCCCCATGTATGCCAAGGAGTGGTTGCTTGTCTTCTTGGAGCATCAGAACTCCCACCTATAGCCACCGTGCTAGATGGCCCTTGGTTTGGGTGGGTGGCACCCTTCGGGAGAGCCCATGGTCAGAATGGCTGGTATTTGGGGGATGCTTGATGCATGAAGCGTATGGAGCTGCAAAGATCTGGCCGATCTCAAACGGCTGCTTCTTTGAATGGTGAACAATCATTGAATGGTGCTTCATGTTACCCAGCAACCTCTGCTTCCCTGGCTACACCATGGGAGGATGGCCAGGCTAGCCATCTTTGGATGATATACTTCCACACTAACCTCATCTGTACGAGGACAGATGGGGACACATTCATTGCCACAATGCCATTGTTTTTGTGGAAAATATTGAGGAAAACTTTCTTGATCAGAGCATCTTCTGCCACCCAATCGGCAGCTCTTTGCATCTGTGATCCTATTGGCAATGTCCCAGTGTCTTTTATCCCTCACCAATCTCTGAATATGGTGTAGAGAGTGATTTTTCATTGGGATCTCACCCTGCAAAATGATTAGGAACTCTGGGCTAATCTGGAGAGGTGTGCATTAATTTGGTTTGGCATGTGGAGAAGGGCCACAAAGACAACCGCATCCATACTGGTGCCTTCATTCTAGCTTTTCTGGGGATACCCTCCCAGAGAATGTCAAGGTTATGTGCTGAAGTTGTGATGTGAAGCCATACACCCCACCACCTATGCGGTGCTTCTGGTGGCTGCAATTTGGGCATATGTTTTCCTGGTGTGTGTGGTAGACCCTCTGTACACTCACTGTGGACACCCATTCCATGAGGGAAGCCCCTGTGTTCTGACACCTGTGTGTGACAAATGTACTGAAAGCCACTCCCCTCACTCGCTAAATTTGCCCGGCGTAAAAGAGAGGAAGGAGATCCAAGAATACAAGTCATCGAATCGCCTGTCTTATCCTGAGGGTTACTAAAAGTATGAGATACTCCATCCAGTGTCACTATCTTCAACTTATCTCTCTTTTACTTCATTTCCTCCTCCTACCTCTCCCTTGCCCAGCCCCATCCACCTATCCCCTCTCTCTCCCCCTACCCCTGCAGTTGCCACAACCTCCTGTCTGGGTCTGCTCCCTCTCTCCAGCCGAAGAAGTGCGCCCCTTCTTTGGCACCTGCCAGTGATTGGGGACCCTTACAAGGCCCCTTTGCCCAGCTCAGCTCATGCTGGAAGACTCCTACCATAACTCAGACAGTGCGTTTGCTCATCCGAAGGCCACTCGCTCTCTTTCAGTCACCTGTACTCCCTCTGTGCTCTACCCTCCTCCAGCTCTGAAATAGGAGGAGGAGGAGGAGGAGGAGAAAACGGACAGGAAGAAACATAAATCCTAAGACAAGGTCACCGCCCCCCCCCCCCCCCCCCCAACCGCTGTCCCCAGTAATGCCACCTCCTGCCTTGCAACCTGTGCCTGAGATCTTATCTTATTTACGGATGTCACCTCACCCTTGTAGGTGAAGGCTACTGACCAAGTGACATGGTATCCTCATTTTTTTTGTGTAATCTGGATTCTGGCCACACAGTCATCCACTGAAATTGCCAAAGTTACTATCATCACCTACCAGAAATGCAACCTTCTGTCGGAAGTGTACTGGCCCCAGGGAAGCATCTGGTGGGATCTGCACTTTGGTTCACTCCAATGTTGTAGTGACCGGATCCCACTAAGTACCTACCTGGAAGCTATAGTGGTTAGAGTGCAAATGTCTCTGGCAATCACCATTTGCAGTGTCGACCTCCCTCCAGGTACAATAATTCCTTACTTTGCACTGTCTACCTTAATCTAGCAATTCACACCCCATTTCTCATCCTTGGGACTTCAATAGCCACCACCCATTGTGCGAGAGTGACACTTCAATGGGTAGGGGTCTCCTAATTGACCAGCTTATTACGGACCTGAATTTGTCTCTCCTCAATGAGGGTTCCCCTACCCAATTCAATGCTCTTAATGGCACCTTTACCACTATCAATCTCACGATCACCTCTCCTGCTCTCATTGCTTCCCTACATTTGTCAGCCCATGATGATGTTTGTGACAGTGACCACTTTACAGTGGTTCTATTGTTCCCCTGCCACCACCAGGCAGACAGGCCCCCAAGTTACGAATTCCGCAGGGCCAATTGCCCTTTGTATACATCTGCTGTGCACCTCTACACCTCCCTGTCGAATTGCATTGATGCAGTCTGCAAGGCATCTCTGCCACTATTCTTCACACTGCTGCCACCCCCTCCCCCCCCCCCCCCCCCCCATCAACATGTCCCCTCATCGTTGATGGGTACTTTGGTGGGCCAAGGATGTCACAGTCACTGTCTATAACTGCTGACATGCACTGCAGCATTTTAAGCAACACATTTCAAAGACGAACCTCTTCGCTTTTAAGTGTGTTCATGCGAAGGCTCATTACCTTATTAAGCAGTGTAAAAAGGAATGCTGGGAGCACTATGTGCCCCTCTGGGGACATACGCCTCTTCATTGCAGGTTCGGTCCAAGCTCCGTACTGTTCGTGGCTGCCAGCGACAGTCAGTATTCCATAGCCTTAACCTTAACGGTGATTTGTGCACTGATCCATCGGTCCTCGCAGAACACCTTGCTACATGCTTTGGGACGGTATTGGCATCATCTTTCTGTCCTCCTAAATTTCTCCAGCAGAAATGCAGTGTTCACTATGCCCCCCCCCCCCCCCCTGCCAAACCAATCTGTTCATAACACATAACACTAAGTGAGTGCTATAGTCAAGCAGGCTCTTACCTCTTCATGGGACATGGCAGCTGGCCCATATTCTGTCCGCAACCAGATGGTCTATTATCTTCAACTGCATTAGGTTCACAGCTGCTTTTCTGTCACAATGATGAAACAGTATAGTTCTCCCTGTCCTTAAGGCCAGGAAGAACCCAATGGCCTCAACAGCTACCACCCAATTAACCTGACAAATGTACTACATAAACTTCTCGAGAGGATAGTTAGCTACACATTATGTTGGGTACTAGAATCTCCGGGCCTTTTGTCCCTGTATCTCTGTGGCTTCCAAGTGAAATGATCTCCAACTGATCATTTACTTGGGTTGGAAAAAGTTACGCAACAGGCTTTTACTCACCACCAGCGCCTAGTTGTGGTCTTCTTTTTACCTACATTGGGCACACAACATGGCTTGGTGCCATCACATTTTAGTTAACAATCATGACTGAGGCTTCCATGTGCCCCTTCAGATTTTTATCCATGAGTTTTCCTCTGAGCGGCTCTTCTGGTTTCAAGTTGGAACTTCCCTCAGCACCCCTGGAATTCTGCAGAATGGTATCCCACATGGTTCTGTGGTAAGTGTCACACTCTTCCTCCTTGCAGTCCATGGGCTTGTGACCTCTGTTGGGCCACTGGTTACTCTGGCATTGTACGTCGATGATTTTTGCATCTGATGCAGCTCCCACTAAGTAGCATCTGGTGAGTGTCTGCTCTAAGATGCCATCCCATGGGCCTCTTCATGGGCCACCTCCTATTGCTTCCAGGTTTCTCCCTCAAAAATGTGGGTAATGCACTTTTATCGCTGATTCACAGTACACCCCAACTCAGAATTTTATTTAGGTGAACAGCTTCTCGATGTTGTAGCACAGTCCTGTTTCTTGGGCCTTACTTTTGATAACCAGCTGACATGGCTGCCCTTCATTTGCCACCTAAATACTGTATGTATATGGAAGCTTAATGCTCTCCACCTCCTGGCCCTTGCCTTTTGGGGTGCAGACTGTGTCACTTTTCTCCATCTTTACTGTGGCCTGGTCTTCTCCAGACTGTTGTGGTGGTCAGGTTTATGGCTCAGCAGCTCCTTCCACTTTGAAACTGCTTGACCTTCTTCACCATTGTGGGGTTCATCTGGCTATTGGTGGCTTTCTCAGTAGTCCCATTGATAGTCTCCTCACAGAAGTGGGGATTCCCCCTCTACACACATGACTGAGCAAACTACTACTTTCTTAATCAGTCATCATTCGCCAATTCCCTGACCATCCGATGTATCTTGCACTCTTCGCCATTGAGGACTGTCTCCCTCCTGACACCCGTTCTTGTGTGGGATTGCTGGTTGGCATGCGTATCACTTCCTTATGTCGGGATACCCATCTCCCTTCGCTGTAATGTACTTCACATATTTCCTCCCATACCCCTCCCACCCATGGATGGTAACTAGACCATGAATTATGACTGATCTATTCCAGGGTCCTAAGATTCATGTCATCTCTTTAATTCTCCACCATCTTGTATGTGCCATCCTTGGAGTGTTCTAGGGTGCCACAATTTTTCACACTGATAGTTCTAAGGCAATAGATAAGGTGGGATACACTTTCATGTCTCCTACTGCCTTAGAACACCATTTTTTGCCAGGATCAATTAGTGTGTTCAGAGCAGAGTTTCTGGAAATTCACAGAGCCCTCCTTTTTTATCTCAGGCCTCCCTCCACAGTGTTTTAATCTGTTCAGATCCAACGAGCAGGCTGCTGGCCATCGACCTCGTCCTTTGGTCTCTGCTATACGTGCCCTTCTCTTGGCC
This sequence comes from Schistocerca piceifrons, assembly GCF_021461385.2. NCBI lineage: Eukaryota > Metazoa > Arthropoda > Insecta > Orthoptera > Acrididae > Schistocerca > Schistocerca piceifrons. The sequence continues at coordinate 814,884,631 of NC_060141.1, forward strand.
CACGAGTGTGCCACCTGTTCAGATGTCTTTCTCTGGGTCCCAAGTCATTTGAGCAACCCAGGGAATGGACTGGCTGACCGTTTGGCTAGAGAAGCAGATACTTACTGCCATTTCCTTTCATTATTCCAACTGTGGATGTGCGGATCTATGCAAAATCTCTCTTTACCCAAAATCTGAATGACACCTGGTGTGCTACTGCACATAGTAATAACTCCCCACAATCATGTAGTCTTCCCCCTGTGGGTGAGGGGTAAGAATAGGCCCAAGGTATTCCTGCCTGTCGTAAGAGGCGACTAAAAGGAGTTTCAACCGTTTTGGCCTTCCATGTGATGATCCCCCTTGGGGTTTGACCTCCATTTTCCAAATTCTACAGAAGTACGAGCCTTTTGGGGAAGGACACCATACGTGGTGTATCACTGGTCCTCAGTGCACTAAGACCTTGGCACTCAGCATTGTAACTGCGTTGTAACCACACCCACTATTCCTCAAATTTGGCCTAAACGTCTGATGGGTTGCACAAGTTATGCCCATAATGCGCCCCATCTGCACCTACAATCATGATGGACTTTCCATGGCACCCGAAATCCAGCACGGTAGCCAGCCCATTGTGGTGGGGTCGTCATGTACCCTCTAGGTTGTAGCCCCCTGACAACAAAGGGATCGTACTGCCGATACCTGAGCTGCACCCTCCCCACATCGGCCAAGGAGTAGATGCCTGTCTCCTTGGGGCATCAGGACTCCCAGCAACGGTCATCCTGCCAGGTGGCCCTTGTTGAGGCTGGGTGGCGCCCATGGGGAGAGCCTCTGGTTGGAGTGAGTGGTATTGGGGTGGAAGTTTTGCAGATGAAATGTCAAAATGTATCAGGTCGATCTGGGGCCGAGTCTTTTGAAAAGAAAGGTACTGTCTCTGGTTCTGGTACTCCTGCCCTTTCCCCCTTGGCCACTCCCTGGGAGGAAGGACAGGCCCGCCGGCTTGGGGCGATATACTTCCCCCGCTATTTAGTCTGTTCTCGGACCGATGGGGGGGACGTTCGCCACCTCCAAGCCCATGTTCTTTGTCCACCACATCTAGGACATCTTTGGGGAAATCGAGGCTCTCAGTAAAATGTGTTCGGGGTCCGTTCATATAAAGACCACCTCCGCCACACAGTCGGCGGCGCTCCAGCGTGCGACTGACTAGGGGACATCCCAGTATCCATTGTCCCGCATCTGGCACTGAATAGGATGCAGGGGGTTATTTTTCCTGAGGACCTCCTGCTGCAATCTGATGAGGAGCTCAGGGCCAACCTGGAGTGCTGAGGCGTGCATTTCGTCCGGCGAGTCCAGCGCGGCCCCAAAGACTGTCGCATCGACACCGGGGCCTTTATCCTCGCCTTTGAGGGGGACGTTCTCTCGGAGAAGGTAAAGGTGATGTGCTACCGGTGCGACGTGCCACCTTACGTCCCACCTCCTATGCGCTGCTTTCGGTGTTTGCGCTTTGGGCACATGTCGTCACGGTGTGAGGCTGAGCCCCTTTGTGGCGATTGTGGACGTCCTCTTCGTGAGGAACATACATGCACTCCACCACCTCGGTGCATCAATTGTCCTGGCATCCACTCACCTCGATCTTTAGACTGCCCCGCGTATCAGATGGAGAAGAAGATTCAAGAATTAAAAACTTTGGATCATCTCTCTTTTTCTGAGGCCAGGAAGAAGTATGACCGCCTCCATCCCGTGACGTTGGCAATATCGTTGGCCTCAGGCTTGTCCCCTCCTTGCACAGTATCCTCACCCCTATCCTGTCCCCCCTCCACCTCCTCACCCCATCAGGGGGCTCTGCCTCCGCCTCCCAAATCCCTCCCTTCCAAATCCTCCTCCCTCGCGGCCCCTGCCCCCTCTGCCCCAGGGGCCACCCTTCCTCCTCCTCCTCCCCCTCCGCCGCCTGAGAAGCGATCCTCTTCTCAGGCGTCCATTGGGGAAACGTTCCAGACCCCGGCTTCCAAGGTCCGGCATTCCAAAATGGACCCCGCGTCTGACGCTCCATCCATGAGTCGCTGGTCCCGGCCGTCCTCAGTTTCGCTGGGACGCTCTGCTGCCAGGCGCTCAGCTGGCCTCTCGTCAGCGAATGATACTGCCCCTCCTACGCAACCCAGGACAGCGGCCGCAGCTGGCGACGACTCGATGGAACAGGATCCGCCTCCCGCTGGTTGTAGCGTTGTTCCCTCATAACCTGGCCCTCTGCGGCCGTCGAGGTGACCAGCTCTTCCCCTGTTTCATTCCCCCTTTTTTCTGACTAGCGATGGCTTTATTACATTGGAACATAAGAGGTATTCGATCTAATCAGGAGGAATTACAACTGCTCCTCCGCCTGCACTGTCCGCTCGTCCTTGGTCTCCAGGAAACCAAGTTGTGCCCAACTGACCGTATTGCTTTTACCCACTATACCTCGGAGTGGTATGACCTCACCCCTGTGGACGGTATTCCAGCTCATGGTGGGGTCATGTTGCTCGTTCGGGACGATGTCTATTACCATCCCATCCCATTGACCACCCCACTCCAAGCAATAGCTGTCCGTATTACTCTTTCTGTCTTTACTTTTTCTGTTTGTACCGTCTACACTCCATCGTCAACCACAGTTAGTCGGGCTGACATGATGCACCTGATTGTTCAGCTTCCTCCGCCGTTTTTATTGTTTGGCGACTTCAATGCCCATCGTCCCCTTTGGGGCTCTCCTGCATCCTGTCAGAGAGGCTCACTCTTGGCGGATGTCTTCAACCATCTCAACCTTGACTGCCTCAATACTGGCACCCCGACTTTCCTCTCGGACTCTACTCATACGTACTCCCACTTAGACCTCTCGATCTGTTCTACCACTCTTGCCTGTCAATTCGAGTGGTGTGTCCTTTCTGACACCTATTCGAGCGACCACTTCCCCTGTGTCGTTCCTCTCCTGCACCACACCCCATCCCCACGTCCTTCGAGCAGGAACATACCGAAAGGTGACTGGGGACTTTACTCCTCCCTGGCGACCTTTCCGGACCACGATTTTCTCAGTTGTGACAGTCAGGTCGAATACCTCACGGCTGTTATCATCAATGCTGCCGAACGTTCCAATCCTCGTACTACCTCTTCTTCACGTCACGTTTCTGTCCCCTGGTGGAATGAGGCTTGTAGAGACGCTATCCGTGCTGGACGACGTGCTTTACGCACCTTTCGCCGCCATCCTACGTTGGCGAATTGTATTGGATACAAACGACTCCGAGCGCAATGCCGTAGAGTCATCAAAGACAGCAAAAAAGCTTGTTGGGCCTCTTTCATCAGCTCCTTTAACAGTTTTACTCCCTCTTCTATCGTCTGGGTGGCCTGCGCCGGCTGTCGGGCATTAAGGCCCACTCCTCAGTATCTAGCCTGACCTCAGGTAATGAGGTCCTTGTTGATCCTGTGGATGTCTCCAACGCCTTCGGGCGCTTTTTCGCTGAGGTTTCAAGCTCCGCCCATTACCACCCTGCCTTCCTTCCCAGGAAAGAGGCAGAAGAGGCTCGGCGACCTTCCTTCCACTCGCTGAATCTGGAAACTTACAATGCCCCCTTTACTATGCGGGATCTCGAGCGTGCACTTGCACTGTCCCGGTCCTCTGCTCCGGGGCCAGATGCCATTCACGTGCAGATGCTGGCACACCTTTCTCCGGCAGGCAAAAGCTTCCTTCTTCATACCTACAATCGCGTCTGGACCGAAGGTCAAGTCCCCATCCATTGGCGTGACGTCATCGTTGTTAGTATACCCAAACCTGGGAAGGATAGACACCTTCCTTCTAGTTACCGCCCCATTTCTCTTACAAGCTGTGTCTGTAACGTTATGAAGCGCATGGTTAACGCTCGGTTAGTTTGGATTCTTGAATCTCGATGGCTACTTACCAATGTTCAATGCGGCTTTCGTCACCGCCGCTCCGCTGTTGGCCTTGTCGACATTCATCATGAACAACTTTTTGCGAAAGCGCCAAACGGTAGCCGTGTTCTTCGATTTGGAGAAGGCTTATGATACCTGTTGGAGAGGAGCTATCCTCTGCACTATGCACAGGTGGGGTCTACGCAGTCGCCTTCCCCTTTTTATTGATTCCTTTTTAACAGATCGAAAGTTAAAGGTACGTGTGGGTTCCGTATTGTCCGACGTCTTCCTCCAGGAGAACGGAGTGCCTCAGGGCTCTGTCTTGAGTGTAGCCCTTTTTGCCATCGCGATCAGTCCAATTATGGATTGCATTCCACCTAATGTCTCAGGCTCTCTCTTTGTCGATGACTTCGCGATCTACTGCAGTGCCCAGAGAACATGCCTCCTGGAGCATTGCCTTCAGCGTTGTCTAGACAGCCTATACTCATGGAGTGTGTCAAATGGCTTCCGTTTCTCTGAAGAGAAGACGGTTTGTATCAACTTTTGGCGATATAAAGCGTTCCTTCTGCCATCCTTACATCTCGGTCCCGTTGTTCTCCCTTTCGTGGAAACAACTAAGTTTCTAGGGCTCACATTGGACAGGAAACTTCGTTGGTCTCCACACATCTCTTATTTGGCTGCCCATTGTACACGTTCCTTAATGTCCTCAGAGTTCTTAGTGGTTCATCTTGGGGAGTGGATCGCACTGTCCTGCTTCACTTGTATTGGTCCATAGTCTGATCAAAGCTGGATTATGGGAGCCTCGTCTACTCGTTTGCTCGGCCATCCCTCTTACACTGTCTCAACTCCATCCACCATTGGGGGTTACGTCTTACGACCGGAGCATTCTACACTAGTCCCGTCGAGAGTCTTTATGCTGAAGCTGCCGAATTACCATTGACCTACCGGCGCAACGTACTGCTGTGTCAGTATGCCTGCTGGCTGTTGTCAATGCCCGACCAGCCCTCTTATCAGCCCTCCTTCGCCGATTCTCTCGACCGTCAGTATGGGTTGTATCTGTCTGCCCTGCTGCCCCCTGGAGTCCGCTTCCGTCACCTGCTTCGACAGTTGGGTTTTGCCCTCCCTACCACCTTCAGAGAGGGTGAGAGCCCGACACCACCTTGGCTCCAGACTCTGGTTCATATTTATCTCGACCTCAGCTCAGTCCTGAAGGAGGGTACTCCGGCTGATGTGTATTGCTCACGGTTTGTCGAACTTCATACACGACTTGCTGGTCACACCTTTATTTACACCGATGGCTCCAAAACTGACGATGGTGTCGGCTGTGCCTTTGTCATTGGGGCCGCCACCTTTAAATACCGGCTCCTCAACCAATGTTCCAGCTTTACGGCCGAGCTTTTTGCTCTCCATCAGGCTGTTCAGTATGCTCGCCGCCACCACCATTCATCGTATACACTCTGCTCTGATTCCCTCAGTGCTCTTCAGAGCCTTGGAGCTCCCTATCCGGTCCATCCTTTGGTGCAACGGATCCAGCAGTCCCTCCATTCTTTCGCTGATAAGGGTCTCCTGTCAGTTTTCTGTGGGTTCCCGGACATGTAGGAGTGCCTGGGAATGAGGCTGCAGATGCTGCAGCCAAGGCTGCAGTCCTCCTGCCTCAGCCAGCCTCCCATTGTGTCCCGTTATCTGACGTTCATGGGGTTGTTTGTAAGAGGCTTGTGTCGTTGTGGTGGGATGCTTGGTCATTCCTCCAAGGAAACAAGCTCCGGGCAGTAGAACCGCTCCCAACAGCTTGGACATCCTCCTCCCGACCATCTCGGCGAGAAGAGGTCCTTCTGACCAGGTTGCGGATTGGGCATTGCCGGTTTAGCCACCGCTACCTGATCTCCGGTGACCCAGCCCCACAGTGCCCTTGTGGTCAAGCATTAACAGTGCGCCATGTTTTATTGTCGTGTCCCCACTTTAGTCAATCTTGTGTTGTCCTGTCCCTGCCATCTACTTTACCAGATATTTTAGCTGATGACGCTCGAGCAGCTGCTCGTGTTCTGCTTTTTATAACTTTGACTGGCTTGTCCAAAGACATCTAACTTTTATACGTCTTTTATCTTCATCTTTGTCAGGACTTTCTGGTGTCCCCCCCCCCCCCCCCTTGAGTTTTACTAGATTCCATGTGCTCTAACAACTGTGACTGGGCGCTAATGACCTCAGTAGTTGAGCGCCCTTAAACCCCACAAAAAAAAAAAAAAAAACACCGTGGATTACGTTTAGTATCTAGAGCTTTTTACACCAGCCCTGTGGAAAGCCTTTATGCTGAGACTGCTGAACCTCCACTGTCCAATTGGCGAGCAGTCCTTCTGAATCTTTATGCTAGCCATTTATCTTCCATGCCTGCTAATCCAGTCCATGACATTTTCTTCGACGCCTCCTTTGATGTAGGGTATGCAGGCCACCCTTCCTCCATACTACCACCGGGAGTCCACTTCCGTCAACTGCTCCATTCTCTTTCCTTCCGCTTTCCTAAAACTTTCTTGAGAACTGGGGGTACAGCACCACCTTGGCTCCGTCCCCAGACCTGCTTGCTCTGTGATCTTTGTCAGTTTATGAAGGATGGTACCCCTTGACTTGTTTATTGTCGGGCATTTTCTGCTCAATGTGCACAAATGAAGGATGCCACATTTATTTACACTGATGGATCAAATACATCATTTTGTGTAGGGAGTGCCTATATTGTTGGCGACACCCCAAATCGATTTCGGCTTCCCGATCAGTGTTCCGTTTATACTGCGGAGCTTTATGCTGTTCTCCAGGCTGTCCAATAAATCCGTCACCATCAGCGGATACAGTATGTTATGTGTACAGATTCTCTCAGCTTTCTCCTCGGTCTCCAAGCTCTCTACCCTGTCCACCCACTGGTCCACCGGATTCAGGACTGCCTCCACTTGCTCCCTTTGGGGGCGTCTCGGTGGTGTTCCTCTGGATCCCAGGTCATGTTGGTATCTGTGGAAATGAGGCGGCTGATATAGCAGCCAAGGCTGCAGTCTCTCTTCTTCGGCCAGCTATTCACACGATTCCCTTCACCGCTATATGGAGTGTTTTATGTCGTCGTGTTGTTCTTTTATGGCATGCACATTGGTCAACACTTCCCCATAATAAATTGCGGGACATGAAAGCTCTTCCCTGTGCTTAAACCTCTTCCTCCCGAATGCGTCGTCGGAGGAGGTAATATTAACTAGACTTCGGATAGAGCACTGTCCTTTTAGCCATCGACATCTTTTAAGCGGCGATCCTCCCCCATTCTGTCCCCACTGCTCTCAGCTGTGGACAGTAAGACACCTTTTACTCAAGTGCCCCTATTTTACTCTGTTACGCGCCCGTCTACAGCTGTCGCCTGAAATATCGTCAATTTTAGCAGATAACGCGCTCAGCCGATCGCGTTCTCAAGTTTATTAGTGCCAGTGAGATGACGTCAGTCATTTGAAGCCCTTTTTCGGGACAACCAAACCCTTTCTCTAGTGGTTTTTCATGCTGTACTCCTGCTTTTAGTTTCTCCAATTTTTTGAGTTTTGCTCCCTTAGCTGCTGGTTCCATTTTCGTATTTTACTTTTACCTAAGTCACAGATGGGGTGCTAATGACCATAGCAGTTTTGCACTTTAAAACAAAACGAAAAAAACGCAAAACCAACTGAGGAAAATACAGGCAGCGGAAATGAGATCCTAAAGGAGTATTAAAGATGGTGTGAGGGTGGATACAATCCGAAATGAAGATTATTAGGAAAGACTAAATATAGGATCAATACGTAATAAAACATTTAAAAAGATACAAAACCAGACTTTACACAGGTAATGTAAGAGTACAAGCTGAGCGGCAGAAGAGATGGAGGACAGCCCAGGAGATTGTGGAGACAACTGTAAAACCAGAGCTGGCAAGAATCCCTGACTCATAAAATGAAAAAGCAGTAGAAGAAGAAGAAGAAGAAAGGAAGAAGAAGAAAGGAAGAAACTGCAGCAAACTACCCCTTAGAGAATAATGAGCAAAAAGGATCATACAGACTCGAGGCCGGAAATCCTGTACAGTACATTACAGCACTCAACATACTGAGACAAGACAACCGTTAGAGAAACTGTCCAAAGTGGCTCCCACAGGCCTCTAAGCAAGTGCGGACATGATTCAGCTGCATCTGACACCAATTTTCAAATGTCCATTTACTAGTTCTCTTAACTGTTCCACTCCCTCTTCCGTTGTGTGGGCCAACATCAGATGGCTCTCTGGGACCAAGAATCAATTTCAAATTTCTGTCCTGGTAGCAGCAGATATAGGCATAATAAACCCTATCACTATCTCTATGATCTGTAATTTTATAATGGTCTGTTATTCATTTCCCCTTCCATGATCCTTCAGACTACTCCACCAGGTCATATTTGAGGGGTGTTCTTTCCAGCAAACTATTCTGTACTTCTATTTCAGTCACTGGCATTATCCTTGCACCAGCCTTCATGGATCTAGCAGCTGTAGTCTACATTCCCATCATGTTGACTTGTGTTTTGTGGGCTCCTTTGTCCTGCACTGTGGCAGTGGCTGTAAGTGGCAGCTGACAGCTCTAGTGAATTCAGACAGTTAAGCTCAATTGAAATAGAAATATTTTGTTATTCTTCATTTGTATTATTATGCAGTTTTCTTCGATTGCACTTTAATAAAATTTCACATGTATCTACTTGTCACTGCACCTGATTCATAATTTGTCATTATATAATTTACCAACTTACTAACACTGAGATGAGCATGTGCAGTGAGATAACATACCACTGACACATTTGAAGGTGTTTGATTTATGCTTAAATTCAGTTCATGTAAAGTTATTCAGATTTTTAATTTTTTTTGCAGGAGCAGGAAGAGGTACACCCAGAGGAGGTACTGGCAGGTGAGATTTTTGCTTTCTTCAGTAGCTTAATTACATGCTAAAGTTATCGCTTTAATATTTTCTTATGTGGTATTTTTTCCATATTTTTCTTGCTAAACTATTTTAGTGAAACAGTTGTTCAAAAGTTTATACTTGAACTTGACACTGGATGTTAGTTACATGGTACATAATTCATACTGAAAATTGGCAGTGCCTTTGTAACTACAAAAGATTGGTCACAAATGTGCAGTTGTGTTTAAAATGTATGCGGTGGTAGATTGTGAGGGAAATGTGATGAAAGAGAAAGAAGACGAATTTCTAAGTACCAAATTGACATTTTAAAATAAGTCATTGTAAAGGTGAGCTAACATTACAAATAGGCCCACTACGATAAGTAGTAATGGTTAGATCACAGTCCCCTTATTCTGTAGTCATCCTCCCCTGCAAATCGCACACTGGTGCCACCGTTATCCCTCGCCTGCCAAGAGGGTAATTGACTATGCAATGACAACATGCTATTGACAAGGGAACCTCCCCATCGCACCCCCCTCAGATTTAGTTATAAGTTGACACAGTGGATAGGCCTTGAAAAACTGAACACAGATCAATTGAGAAAACAGGAAGAAGTTGTGTGGAACTGTGAAAAAATAAGCAAAATATACAAACTGAGTAGTTCATGGGAAGATAGGCAACATTAAGGATGATGGGAATGCAGGAGCGCCGTGGTCTTGTGGTAACGTGAGCAGCTGCGGAATGAAAGGTCCTTGGTTGAAATCTTCCATCGAGTGAAAAGTTTAATTTTTTATTTTCAGTTTATGTGACAAACTCTTATGTTTTCATCACGTTTTTGGGAGTGATTATCACATCCACAAGAAAACCTAAATTGGGCAAGGTAGAAGAATCTTTTTACCCATTCGCCAAGTGTACAAGTTAGGTGGGTCGACAACATATTCCTGTCATGTGACGCACATTCCGTCACCAGTGTCGTATAGAATATATCAGATGTGTTTTCCTGTGGAGGAATCGGTTGACCTATGACCTTGCGATCAAATGTTTTCTGATCCCATTGGAGAGGCACATCCTTTTGTCTACTAATCGCACGGTTTTGCGGTGCGGTCGCAAAACAGACACTAAACTTATTACAGTGAACAGAGACGTCAATGAACGAATGGGCAGATAATAACCATGCAAAAATAAAGAAAGTAAAATTTTCATTCGAGGGAAGACTTGAACCAGGACCTCCCGTTGAACAGCTGCTCACGCTACCACGGGACCGTGGCGCTCCTAAGCTTACGTAGTCCATTATGTTGCTTATGTGGCTCATGGACTACTCAGTTCGTATATTTTGCTTATTTTTTCACAGTTCCACACAACTTCTTCCTGTTTTCTCAATTGATCTGTGTTCAGTTTATCAAGGCCTATCCACTGTGCCAACTTATAACTAAATCTGAGGGGGGTGCGATGGGGAGGTTCCCTTGTGAGTACAAGATGCCTGACTTGGTCGTAGCTTCACAACCTGTGTACTACATTCTTCAGACCCATCTCCAATTCTGTCACCCCTTCCACTCCCATATCAGCTTCCCTGATTTAAACATATAGGAGTTCCCCTTAGCTCATCCTTAAGTTCCACAATCCTCCTTCCCTCAGTACCTGTATGTGCCCCTGTGCCTCTTATATTACACCCTGTTCCAACTCATCCCCTCACTGACATTCTCAATCAATCAGTCCACCACAACTCCTCATGCAGTTGGCCTGCAGGTTTAAGAAAATTTATCTGACTGACAGAGGGACAGACTGTGGCAAATGTTATTCCAGACTTAGCCTTTGATTGTTTATTTCTACATTAAGAGTTTCATGACCAACAAAACATCTTAGGCTGGTGCATAAGACTCAAATATTTTCTATAAGTTCCAAAAACACACACTATACATAATGGAGACTTAAATTATCGAAAATAATATAATCTGCTTCACTGATCACTGAAGTCTGCCAATGTTGGGATAACTTTCTGAATCCATAATTGTAAAAATCATGTGGTTTTTATAGCAAAGAACTTGTAGAGCCATGTTCAAAGCGTATTTTCACCCCAAAAGGAAGTTTGTGAAGATCATTGTACAGAGAGCAGAAAAGGTGAAATCTGTGGGTGCAATGTCAGGTGAAAAGGTGGTTGCAGATTGACTTCCCAATCCAGTTGTTGTATAGTGCTACTGGCCAGTGTCGCAGGATTCCGGTTACTGTTATTGTGGAATAGCATCACTTCACACAGTCTTCCTAGTTGTTGTTCTGGGATTTCGTCTGGAAGATGTCTGTTGATGACAATAAATGCCAACAGGAGAGTTACCTCATGCAAGCAACTCTTTGTACACCACATGGCCACTGTTCCACCAGATGCATAACACTATCTTATGTGGATGCATGCAAGTCTTTTTATGTGGCATTACTGCTTTGTTTGGACTAAACCATTTCTTTCTTTTCTTTCCCTTGCATTAGCACAAAGACAAATTTTCTAGTCATCAGTAATGGTGCAGGATAGAAATGATAGGTGGTGTTCACACAAATCGATGACAAGCAAGTGGATAATGCACATATGGCCAACCAGTAATTTTTCTCATTTGGCTTGTGTATCTCATATGCTTCATTGTTGAACCTTCTCCATTGCATTCAAATGTTTCACAATGATGGAATGAGCATGAGGGATTCAATGGAGGGGAAATTTTAGAAAATGATTTCACTGAAGAAAATGTTAGTGTTCCTTTATTTGACCCTATAATATTCTTTCCCCTATTGTAACCATGTCTGTGGCATTCACTAAGAGAAGCAGAATGTTTCACAAGTGTTGATCACATTGAGTGTGGGATAGCATTTCACATTTCCTGATTACAATCTCTGAATTCCAAAGACAAGTCATGTTTCAGATTTATCAGTCCCCTTGTCATAGTAAATACAATGCAGGGTGAATGTTGTTTGTTTGGTATGATTTGAACTGGGAGTTGCAGCAACAGTAAGTGAATAATGCTTCTGATTTTCTCTCTGTTGCAATATGTCACCACTGACTTGAGAACTAGAAAAAGTTCATTCTGAGTGTCACATGACAGATAATGCATGTGGCATGTGGCATTGTGCAGACTATTGTTGGTCTCTAACCTTGCCTATGTATTCAATTGTTATAGACAGAAGAGTTCGAATATTCACAGGAAATTTTCATTAGTTGAACCTGCAATTTTCTGAGCTTAACCTCTGAATGCCAAGCCTCTTTGACCAAGAAATAATATCACATTAAGTAACATGAGAGCTCAAATGCAAGTTGGCTATTACATGGATGAACAGAAAAGTTACCTTTTTTACTTCCAACCATCAGCATACTTCTTTCATGTCATTTTATTTCTTCGTTTTTATGATTCTCCTGTGAAATATTTCTACAAATGTAAATATTTCGTTTGTTGTCTGTCATTGGATGAAAAATATATTGTATATACTGGTTTTTAATGTAAATCACCTTAAGATGTAATCAGAAATGTGTTACTTCTGGATGTTGTTGGCAAGGCTACCAAATTGTAATGTTGTTTTAGATCTGCCAACGTGTACATTTGTTGGGGAAATGTGATAGAATTCACAAGAATATTTGAAGAAAGCATTTTTTTAACTCTATCACAATGTGGGTTTAGTGCACAATATCTAAAGAAGAAATAGAATAATATAACAGTTAATACAATCAACTTTGCCAAAATAACACTCTTCTACAAACACCCTTGTATTTCTGAAAAAAATACATTGTGATCCTATTTGTACTTAGATAGCTGAATTCAAAACTGTTTTTAGTTTTTTTTCTGTCAGGAATTGTTTATGAATAATCACAATTTTCTTTTTCTCTTCTATTTCTGATATATTGCAGCAAACATGAGGTGAAATTCAATAGAGAAATTCACATATTTATGATGTTATAATTTCATCACATTAATGGAGGGTGAATTCTAACATATAACACAGAAATCTTTTTGGATACACCTTGTAGCATTTATTTGATATGAGAAATAAGAGGAAATCGACAAGAAAATGAACCACTCTATTCTAATGCACATCACTTTCTTCTCTTGTATTGTGAATCTTTCTTATCTTGAATGATATTCCAGCAATAATCTGCTAATATAGAAGGTACCCACTTCCCTTCATAACACCTTTCTATGGTAGAAATGTCCTTATGGTATTTTTCACCATGTTCATTCAATACATCACTACAACTCTCTATGAAGTAGTCCAGATGAGAGTCCATCATATGTATCTTCAAAGACACACTGCACATTGTTTCATTAGCCCAAGTTTGATGTGAAGAGGTGTAAGCGGTATATCCCCAAGAGCTATCTGACATTAATGTTGTACATTCTTTTCGCCCACTTTCCATTTCCGACTAGGCCATTTCTTTTTCATGTAGTGACAATTTCCATCTCAACTATCCCATTCACAAAGAAAACAGGCATACTCCACATACCCTTGTTACATTCTCTGTACCATCACAATTGCTTTGAAATCTGCAAATATTTTCCATTTGTATTCATGGTATAGTAATGAATTTAACACCCATTCTACAAATTGGTAATTCTCTTTGGTCAAGCTGGCATAAGCTACTGAAATGGAGGGTATTTTATTTCCATTATGCAGCAAAACACCATTGAGACTTAGTTTTGATGCAGCAACCGGCTGCCACTGTTAGAGATAATGGGCTATTGCAGGTGGTCTCAGTGACATACATATGGCAGGGGATAACTCGATGACATCTGATTCTTCCCACCTGCTGTTGAACAAGAAATTGTTATGTTCCATCACTAACAGATGTGGCAACGTACCTGTAACAAGAAATTGTTATGTTCCATCCCTAACGGATGTGGCAACATACCTGTATCTCTCTATAATGTCCCTATGTTTACCGTGAATTGTGTGTATATATATATATATATATATATATATATATATATAACGTATCCCTGACAATGATATTTTGTTTACATATTAGAATTTCCCATGGTAAACTGGGTTAGAAGCACACAGTTTAACATCAGAAATAGAAGTCTTGTCGAACAGTGTAATTTAATTGGATAGATAAAAACATCTAATCACCAATCACATTTTTTCTTGCCCGTGTGTGTGTGTGTGTGTGTGTGTGTGTGTGTGTTTTTTTTTTTTTTTTGTGTACGTGTGTGTGTGTGTGTGTGTGTGTGTGTGTGTTTTTTTGTGTTTTTCTTGCTGCTGCTTGGCAAGTAGATTTTTTAATCTATCAAACTAAATTATAAAGAAGAAATAGTACATTTAAAATTAAACACGATATACAATTAGATGCAGCTGGGGTGAAGGACTCATAAAACTGAAGAAGTGAATTGAAACAAAGAATATTATGAAACAGAAAGTTGTTACTCACTATAGAGTAGAGTTTAAATGAAGGATGTCGTGTTGGGCAGCGTGCTTAGCAGCAGGGTATCAACTTGTTTCTTGCCACAGCTTGTAGGTGGCCATTTATGTGGACAGACAGTTTGTTTGTTGTCATGCCCACATATAATGCAGCACAATGGTTGCATCTTAGCTTATATAGCACATTACTGGTTTCACAGGTAGCACTGCCTACAATGGGATAGGTGATATTTGTGACCAGACTGGAGAAGGTGGTGGTGGTGGTGGTGGTGGTGGTGGTGGTGGTGGTGGTGGTAGGATGTATGGGACAGGTCTTGCATCTGGGGCTATTACAGGGATATGAGTATGGGTTAAAAGTTCTTCCTAAACACCCAGAATCCTAAAACCCCTCCCCTCATTCAGATTCATTGAAGACATCTTTGTGATCTGGATCGAGAGTGAGGACACCCTACACGCATTCCTCCAGAACCTCAACAGCTTCTCCTCCTTTGTCTCACCAGGACCTTCTCAAGCCAGCAAGCCTAGTTCCTAGGTGTTGATCTCCACTTCAAAGATGACTACATCACTGCCTCTGTCCATATCCAACCTACTAACTACAATTAATACCTCCATTTTGACAACTGCTACCCAGTCCATACCAAGAAGTCCCTCCCATACAGTCTATCCACATATGCAGTGATGAGAGGCCATCCTCGAAATGTACCGGGGGTCTCAATGAAGTGTTCAGACAATAATTATCCTCCAAACCTTGTACAAAAACAAATCTTCTGTGCTTTATCTTTGCAGTTTCCCACGACCCCCAAAGTCTCACCATCTGGCCACAGAGGAGCATTCCCCTCGTAACTCAGTACCACCCAGGACTGGAACAACTGAATTACATCCTCTGCCAGTGTTCTGACTATCATTGTGCTCTGAAATCAGAAATGTCCTGCCTACTATCCTCTACACCTGTCCCACAGTGATATTCCTCCGTCCACCAAACCTACACAATACACTCGTCCATCCCAGCACAATCCCTGCTCCCAACCCTTACTTAATGGCTCAGATCACTGTAATAGAACTAAATGCAAGACCTGTCCCATACATCCTTCATTCACCATCTACTCCAGGCTGGTCACAAACAACATATATCCCACCAAAGGCAGGGCTACATGTGAAACCAGTCATCTGATATAGAGGCTGAGCTTCAACCAATGTGCTGATTTCTGCATGGGAATGACAAGCAACAAGCTGTCTGTCTGCATGAATTGCCAGTAATAAACTGTGGCCAGGAACTCCCCCTGCAGTATATCCTATGTTCCTGTAACCCTCCTGGCTTCAACCTTGATTAGTCAGTTTTCTCACCCATTCAGACCCTTCCCTGTCTCCATTCCAGTGCTACGTAGCCCTCATATCACCAACACAAGAGGTCTTCTTTACTCCTTTTGTAGAAAGAACTGCAAGGATTTTGCTTTTTTTTGTGGGTGACAATGTCAGTGAAGATATTATTTATCTTTATTACATTATTTGCTAGGTATATACTATTAGACATATATTTTCACCGATAACTTATTCTTGAAGAAAAGTGATGTCTGTGTCTTGTAACTAGTGTGTTCAGCAAAGTTACTGTTTTGATCACTTCTTCTATTTTTAAAGCTACATTTTTACATTTATAATAGCTACCACAGCTAAGGCTAAGTATCTATGGCTGGATGACATGTCTGGCATTGCAGTAATAGAGCATACAAACTAACTTTGCTAATTAATGCATGTATCTATTAGTCATGACTGTCAAAATCCAGACTGTAGTTGGAGATTAGCCATCACAAATGTACAGACACTGTTTTACAATGTACTATTTTTCTTCCTCCTTGTGAGATAGTGTACTGGAGACAATTGCATTGTTTTCCTTATTTTGTTTTGGCTGTCTTAGTAGTTTCTTCGTATAATTTAGGTGTTTACATTTATTTATGGAGCTGTGTTTTGATTAATGAGGAGGGGGTTTATGAGGAATCCAGTCAGCAATAATGTTTCTATGATTTACCATATGACACATGAGAGCTGATTACCTCTGGAATGAAGAGGCTGGGAGTAAATTGTGTAGTAGAAACAACTGAAACACATAGGAGAAATGTGCACACACATTTGGAGAGAATTTGTGATAAGTATCCGAAGATAATGTACGTACAGTACCACTGTCCCTTTGCTCAAAAAACATTTCCCATCAAGACTTTCACTACAGTCTGTTCCCAGACAAAATTGTTTCTCTTACTGCCTCACTTCTCTACATGGAGTCCAGTAGGGAGCTGCATTTCCCCATCTGTCATCCACTCGTGGTCATTTATCCCATCTGTTGCGGATGATCCATACACAAGGTGAGAAATGTGCTTAGGTTGTCATGAACATTAGAACTTCATTGCAACACAGAAGGCTCATTATAATGTTGGGCATATGAAATGGCTTCATAGTGCTAAAAACATAGTCCTGTTATGCTGTAAGGTTGTCACAAATATGAGCTAAGCTGGGCACTGCAAGCTGCACTGGTGTTTTCCTAGATTCCATTGTTGTTGTGCTCAGAGGAATAGTTGGGAATGTTACAGCAAGGAAGGTAAAGAATGCCCTGATCCACTGAAAGATGTTTGATAATATGAGAACTATTCTTGAAGCTCCAGTTCAGCACTCTGTTTGTAAAAACTGAGAGGCGCTGCTGTAGGTATCTAAAGAGTAGGTTGCACTAGTGATGTCAATATTGTGGGCTACATTCTTATTAATATAGTCATGGCACTCAGAAGTAGATAGTGGATGTCAAGTCTGGGACTTGGGTTGGCTGGTGAGCCATTGTGCAGTGGTCTATGAAGGCTGTGAAGAGCACAGGAATGCTGGAAAATTGTCCAGTGTCATGTGGTCCCTATACAGAAACTATGCAATGGCTGTCATGGGCAAGATGAGCTGCTCTGACTTTGTTTCAGGTTTATTAACATGCTAGCAACAGGCAGCACTCTGTTGAATGTCACAAGACAGCATTGTAAGGTACCAGTCATATGGTACACCACACACTTCCACTTCATTCCTATGATGTCTTCTATTCCATCCTGTTCCCATACCCAACAAATTTCTTCCTGCCTCACCTTTACGAAGAATGCACCTGAGAAACAACCCACATCATCTGCTACACAGTCTCCTGGCTATGTGTATCCATCTGTAAGTAAAGAAAGGAGGATTACATTGTATGTGTTTGATGTGCAATTTTACTGCATGAACAGCAAAAATGTGGTAAGTGATAACATTTTTGCTATTACCTTATGAGGGGTATCCCTGAGAAAAGTTAATGATAATTTGAAATTCTTGGTGAAGTTTTCTGCAAGTCACCAAGTGCTCTCATTGTCAAATACTGGATGAATAGAATGACAGCATATGCTTGCAGTGAGTGAGGCTGCATATACAGTCATACACACAGTTCCTCACTGTTAAACTTGCCACAGTGAGTTAACCCTGTAACATAAAATTGTATGTTTTAATAAGCAGATTACTACAGGATTTTAAATTATAAAATTTGGTTAGTAATTATTTGAAATGTTGACAATAAAAGTTTATTTGCCCCTGGCGGTATTCAGATAGCCAGCTTGCAACTCGAATAAAGTTCTGACATTGTGGAACTCGGTTAGTAATGTTCACTGTTGTACATAATTGACTAGATTAGATGCTCAGTTATTCACTGATCACTAGGCTCTCTAAAAGATTGAAATAATTGATTCTGTTCTTTATAATGTCATATTGAAACAGTCTTCATTTATCAACTGTTTGTTTGACTTTTGCAGATTAAGTATTTTTTATATTAACACACAATTTCCTTTTTTGTCAATCAGGCCCTGTTGTCGGGGAAGCCCCACATCCTATTGCTCAGGTGAGTGAAAGTAGAGGCAGCACCACTGAGACTGACAGAGAGATGGTGAGTTTCACCAGCAGCAAAGGAAGTTTGGCTTTGCGGCATGAGATGAACTGCCCCCCCCCCCCCCCCACCTTGTTTCCTGGCCACCTTCCAGGGTGCTAACAAATTTCATCGGCCCATGGTTTATAGCCGTTCTGTGGGCTGCCCTGCACACCCGATTTTAATTAATCAACACCTTTCTACATATCCTATTCATCTTCACTTCATACCTATTATTTTTTGCACTCCAATCTTTCCTGACACCACAACTTTTGCAACTTTATTTCCACTGGTAACTGAAGTGTTGTCTCAAGTCTTATATTACAATGTAATTACCTACTGAACAATTACAAAAATATATCAAAGAATACTCGCATACTGGCTAATGGCATCGTAACTTCATATTTTGTCTCCTGATATAATGGCGTTGTCACAGTGCTACAGATCTAGGGCAAAGCACTTCACTGAATGAGAATGAGATAGCATGGAATAAAACACTCAAGTCAGCAAGTACAGTGAAGCCTGATGAAGCAACTATTGCTGTCCCACTCTGCAGAAACTCTTCACACATCTGCAGCAGATTTCATGTGCAAGAGAAAAAATTCCTGAAGTGAATAAATGTTTAAACCCATTATTTGAACTAGAATGTGACTTTAGGGCAGCAACCGTCATTCATTGATACTATAGACATTGCAAAATATGTAACTTTACCCCAGAGCTAGGTTACAGCACATTTGATATTCATTAAACATGATAATTACCACCTACAATTGTCTAAAATATTTAGTTATTGCAATTATACATCAATCACCTTTGCAAAATGGTAATAGTCACTCTTCTTGCTATTATCATAGCCAGACAAACTTGAAAAAACCGTTTTTAGAATATTATTATGGTCATTAAATTGATTTCTCGTGCATTTCATAGAGAGGTCTTCTTGTCTTTGGGTATCACAAGTTTATCTTGGGTTGCTTAGTAATTCAATAAATCTAACTTCATGTTTGGTACCTCATCTATCACCGGTTGTGCTGTGTGAAGTAAAAGTAACTGTGTAGCTTAGATTAGATTAGATTAGATTAATACTAGTTCCATGGATCATGAATACGATATTTCGTAATGATGTGGAACGAGTCGAATTTTCCAATACATGACATAATTAGGTTAATTTAACAGCATACTTAAGTTAATATAACAACTTTATTTTTTTGTGTTTTTTTGTTTTTCTTTATTTTTTATTTTTTTTAATATTTTTGTTTTTTTTTTTTCTTTTTTTTCTTAATTTATATATAAAAATTCCTCTATGGAGTAGAAGGAGTTGTCATTCAGAAATTCTTTTAATTTCTTCTTAAATACTTGTTGGTTATCCGTCAGACTTTTGATACTATTTGGTAAGTGACCAAAGACTTTAGTGCCAGTATAATTCACCCCTTTCTGTGCCAAAGTTAGATTTAATCTTGAATAGTGAAGATCGTCCTTTCTCCTAGTATTGTAGTTATGCACACTGCTATTACTTTTGAATTGGGTTTGGTTGTTAATAACAAATTTCATAAGAGAGTATATATACTGAGAAGCTACTGTGAATATCCCTAGATCCTTAAATAAATGTCTGCAGGATGATCTTGGGTGGACTCCAGCTATTATTCTGATTACACGCTTTTGTGCAATAAATACTTTATTCCTCAGTGATGAATTACCCCAAAATATGATGTCATATGAAAGCAATGAGTGAAAATAAGCGTAGTAACCTAATTTACTAAGATGATTATCACCAAAATTTGCAATGACCCTTATTGCATAAGTAGCTGAACTCAAACGTTTCAGCAGATCATCAATGTGTTTCTTCCAATTTAATCTCTCATCAATGGACATACCTAAAAATTTGGAATATTCTACCTTAGCTATATGCTTCTGATTAAGGTCTATATTTATTAATGGCGTCATACCATTCACTGCACGGAACTGTATGTACTGTGTTTTATCAAAATTCAGTGAGAGTCTGTTTACAAGGAACCACTTAGTAATTTTCTGAAAGACATTATTGACAATTTCATCAGTTAATTCTTGTTTCTCAGGTGTGATTACTATACTTGTATCATCAGCGAAGAGAACTAACTTTGCCTCTTCATGAATATAGAATGGCAAGTCATTAATATATAATAAGAACAACAAAGGACCCAAGACTGACCCTTGTGGAACCCCATTCTTGATAGTTCCCCAGTTTGAGGAATGTGCTGATCTTTGCATGTTGCAAGAACTACTTATTTCAACTTTTTGCACTCTTCCAGTTATGTACGAATTAAACCATTTGTGCACTGTCCCACTCATGCCACAATATTTGAGCTTGTCTAGCAGAATTTCATGATTTACACAATCAAAAGCCTTTGAGAGATCACAAAAAATCCCAATGGGTGGTGTTCGGTTATTCAGATCATTCAAAATTTGACTGGTGAAAGCATATATGGCATTTTCTGTTGAAAAACCTTTCTGGAAACCAAACTGACATTTTGTTGGTACTTCATTTTTACAGATATGTGAAGCTACTCTTGAATACATTACTTTCTCAAAAATTTTGGATAAAGCTGTTAGAAGGGATATTGGATGGTAATTGTTGACATCAGATCTATCCCCCTTTTTATGCAAAGGTATAACAATAGCATATTTCAGCCTATCAGGGAAAATGCCCTGTTCCAGAGAGCTATTACACAGGTGGCTGAGAATCTTACTTATCTGTTAAGAACAAGCTTTTAGTATTTTGCTGGAAATGCCATCAATTCCATGTGAGTTTTTGCTTTTAAGCAAGTTTATTATTTTCCTAATTTCAGAGGGAGAAGTGGGTGAGATTTCAATTGTATCAAATTGCATAGGTATGGCCTCTTCCATTAACAGCCTAGCATCTTCTAATGAACATCTGGATCCTACTATATCCACAACATTTAGAAAATGATTATTAAAAATATTTTCAACTTCTGACTTTTTGTTCGTAAAGTTTTCATTCAATTTGATGGTAATACTGTCTTCCTCTGCTCTTGGTTGACCTGTTTCTCTTTTAATAATATTCCAAATTGTTTTAATTTTATTATCAGAGTTGCTGATTTCAGACATGATACACATACTCCTGGATTTTTTAATAACTTTTCTTAATATACGTTCTATAGCTACGTTTGCTGTTTGGGATTTGCTTCCAGTAATATTCAGGTATGTCTCTGATACATGAAACAGAATCAAATGATCAATCTTTGGATGATCAACCAGATCTTGTACTGACTTCTGTATACAGGTAGCTGTCCCTCCTGCAGTGACCATATGATCAACATGCATGCTGTCTGTCATATGAATCTCAATGTATAGTGTCTGGCAGTAGGTGTACAACTCTGAGGACAAGGGCCCATTCCACATTAACTTATGCTGCCATAGACATTGCAAAAATATCTTTAATGTGATCACAATGGGACAAATTAATCCAAATGGATCAAAAATGTATGATGTGGCACACAGTACAGCGCATTTTGTGAAGCTGTAGATATTAGGTGCTGGTTTGAAATTGTTCACAGTTTCAAAATGTTGAACAGCTGGATGCTAGAATAAACCTCAAGTTCTAGCATCCTCATCATTATCAAGCAATAAAAGTAGTTGTGTTTTTTGCACCACTGAGGGGATATTTTTGAATAGTTCGTCTGTGTTGCTGTACCATTTCCATAGTGAAGCTCCACCTCTTATAAATATCTTCATGAGATCTTACTGGAGCTTGATTTCACCCCTTACTGTATTGCATCCTGAGATACAGTGGTCGATATTGAAATGATTAGTGAGAATGTTCGCTGCCTCACTCTGCTCACTCTCTTTGTGAGCTCACTGTAACAGATTACTGGCTGCAAGAAAGGGCGCACAAGTCATTCTGTATGTGATCGTCTTTCATTGGTATTCCCGAGGTGGTGCAGATCTATCACTCCTCCACAATATTCTTTGGAAAGTGCGATCTTCATCTACTACCAGAACTTGTCAATGCATATTCTCCATGTCTACTGTGAAGGCAATGCGATGTATGTGGAAGCATAATGTTATGGATTACAAATAATGTTGAATGGTTGGCCATATAATTGGAAGACTGATTAGTGACAAATTTGTGTTTGATTTGGCAAGACAATCAAATGCTGCTCTTGTTTAGTAGTTGAGCTGAAGTGGCATGTACTATGAAATGGCTTCTGTCATGACTAGTACTGCCGTGTGTGGTAAACCTTCATACTTCCTCATAAACTCTGTGTAGCTTTCCACAAGCTTTGATTGTCTTGTTAGTTTCTGTTCAGTCTGAGAGAAGCATTTTGCTGCATTGTGGAAAGAATTGCATAACAAACTTTGCTCTTCCTGAAATGGAAGATGAACTATGAACCTATCTGTTGAATCTTTAGTTGTGTGTTCCATGAAGTGCGAGTCACATTGCTGCTCATCTTCCATCATTAAGAGATTGATACCACACAACTAGTGTTTGGACAGCTTTAAGGAAAAGAAGTGGAATGTGGACTCACATATTTTTTCATTTGTTGTTTTATGTAATACAATTTATTACTTAACAACATTCATATTATTACAATTTAAAAGCGTATTAAAAGAGTCATGAGCCTCGCAGTAAAAACTTTAGCAGGCTTAATTAATTAGAATCCATATTTTGGCAATTGTACCATTATGGAAAGGGCATGATATTGGAAGTACACAGTTCACAAAACAAGGAAAGGTCACATGAATTGGGCAGGTTCAACAAACTATTTTATCAATCAAATTAATTACAGGGACTGACATTAGATCCATTAACAATTTGCAAGCTTAAGTTACTGTTGCACAGTCGAACAACATTCATCCAAATACATACTTGAGCGACCTTTTCCCCTGCATAATCCACCTCCTGCGTCACACTCCTTCTCCATGTTCCACTAGCTGGAACATCTCCAAAGCTGACTGGGGGCTTTTCACCTCCCTGGTGACCTTCCACGACCAAAATTATCCAGCTGTAATAGTCAGGTCGCATACTTCATGGACATTATTCTCACTCCTGCTGAATATTCCACCCCTCATACTTCCTCTTCTCCATGTCGAGTCCCAGTCCCTTGGTGGACTACCGCATGCAGCGACGCTATTCGTGCTCAGTGACGTACTTTACGCACCTTCCAGCGCCATCCTAAGTTGGCAAACTGTATCAGTTATAAACGACTCTGTGCACAATGTTGTTGTGTTATCAGAGAAAGCAATAAGGCTTGCTGGGTGGCTTTCACCAACTCATCCAACAGTTTTACCCCTTCTTCAGTAGTCTGGTTTGGCCTGCGCCAGCTGTCTGGCACCAAGGTCCACTCTCCGATTTCTGACCTGACTGTGGCAAATGAAGTCCTTGTGGATGCTGAGGATATCTCAAATGCCTTCGGCCGCTTTTTCGCAGAGGTTATGAGCTCTGCCCATTTCCACCCTGCCTTCCGCCCCTTAAAAATAAGCAGAGGAGGCACGGCCACCTTCTTTCCAGTCTTTGAATCGTGAAAGTTACAATGCCACCTTCACCGTGCGGGAACTCGAAAGTGCACTCGTCCGTACCCGATCCAATACTCCAGGGCCCAATGGTATCCGTATTCAGATGCTGAAGAACCTTTCTTGCTCAGGTAAAGGCTGTCTTCTTCGCTCCTATAATCGCATCTGGACTGAAGGTCATGTTCCCACACACTGGCGTGAAGCAATTGTTGTTCCCATGCCAAAACCAGGAAAGGACAATCACCTTCCTTCCAGTTATCACCCCATCTCCCTTACCAGCTGCGTCTGCAAGTTGATGGAGCACATGGTGAGTTCTCAATTGGTTTAGCTCCTTGAATCTTGATACTTTCTTGCCACTGTCCATTGTGACTTTCGTAGGCACTGCTCTGCCGTTGACCACCTAGTTACCTTGTCGACCTTCATTATGAACAACTTTTTGGAGAAGGCTTATGACACGTGTTGGAGGGCGGGAATTCTCCACACCATGTACACTTTGGGCCTTCGCAGTTGCCTCTCTCTTTATTAATGCATTTTTAATGGATCATATGGTCAGGATACGTGTGGGTTCTGTTTTGTCACATGCCTTTCGCCAGTAGAATGGGATGCCCCAGGGCTCCATTTTGAGCGTGGCCCTTTTTGCCATAGCTATCAATTCAATAATGGATTGCCTTCCAGCTGAGGTTTCAGGCTCCCTTTTCGTGGATGACTTTACGATCTACTGCAACGCCCAGAGAACATGTCTCCTGGAGCGCTGTGTTCAGCATTGTCTAAACCGTCTACATTCCTGGAGTGTCGCTAACGGTTTCCATTTTTCTGGTGAGAAAATGGTCTGTATGAACTTCTGGAGTTACAAACAGTTTCTTCCACCAGCATTAGATCTCAGTCCCATTGCTCTCCCATTCGTGGAGAGAAACAAATTTTTAGGTCTTACATTTGAAAGGAAACTTTGCTGGTCTCCACATGGGCCTTATTTGGCTGCTTGTTGCATCCATTCCCTAAATGTGCTCCGTGTTCTCAGTGGTACATCATGGGGAGCAGGTCGAATGGTCCTGCTTCGCTTATATCAGTCCATTGTCGGATCAAAGCTGGATTATGGGAGCATTGTCTACTCTTCTGCCCGGCCGTCCATCTTACACCATCTAAACTCTATCCACCATTGGGGGTTATGTCTGGCGACTGGAGCATTCTACACCAGTCCTGTTGAGAGTCTGACTGCCGAAGCTGCAGCATTACCACTTAACTACCAGCACGATATGTTGCGTTGTCGGTACGCCTGCCGACTTATGTCAATGCCCAACCACCCATCATATTTCTGCTGCTTTGACAACTCTTTTGATTGCCAATATGGGCTGTATGTCTCTGCCCTGTTACCTCCAGGAGTTCACTTTCGTCACCTGCTTCAGCAACTTGATTTTACCCTCCCTACTACTTCTTGAGTGGGTGAAAGCCCGATGCCACCTTCGCTCCAGGCTCAGGTTCGTATTCACCTTGAACTCAGGTCGCTCCCAAAAGAGAACATCACGGATTCAATATACCACTTGAGGTTTTTTGAACTTTGTTCGAGGCCCACTAATAACTGCTTTATTTACACAGATGGCTCCAAGACTAATGCTGGCGACGGATGTGCCTTTGTCATTGGGGATGATACCTTTCAGTATCTGCTCCTTGACCAGTGTTCTAGCTTTACAGCTGAGCTTTCTGCTCTCTATCAGGCTGTTCAGTATATCTGCCGCCATTGTCATTCTGCCTATGCCATCTGCTCTGATTCTTTGAGCGCCATTCAGAGTCTCTGGGACCCATATTCGGACCACCCTCTCATGCAATGAATTCAATGGTCCCTTCAGTCGCTAGCTGATACTGGCATCCGTGTCCTTTTTGTTGTGGATTCCTGGCCACGTTGTGGTGCCTGGGAATGAAGCTGCTGATACTGTGGCCAAGCTCATATCCTTAGTTTCATTGCATTGACAGACATCTCCAAAGAGATCTGCATCTTTGTAAGTACTCTCTGGTACTGCTCCCTTGAATTTTTCTATGGTATTAGTGCACTAACGTTTGTGACTGTGCGCTAATGACCTTAGTAGGTGAGTGCCCTAAACACAAAATAAAATAAAATATGGACATGGCAATCCACCTGGTTTCCTCTATTGTTTGCAATTGTGTTCTTTCTGCCTGTTCTATCATCCTGTTTGGTTTTAGGTCCCCACTTGAGTTTTGACCTCAACTTCAAAATTTCCTCTTTTTAGTGTGAGCCATTTGGGGAACAACTCCCTCCCTGGCGTCTGCAGTGAGGATTCCTGTCTCCCTTCCCCCGGGTAGCCACCTTCTGCCCTGCTAGGTCACCGGCACACATAGCCAGTCCATGCGATGGGGGTGTTATGTACCCATCGGGCTGAGTCCCCTGACAACACAGGAAGCACTCTCCTGATTCCTAAGTTGTTCACTCCCCATGTATGCCAAGGAGTGGTTGCTTGTGCTCTTGGAGCATCACAACTCCTGCCAATGGCTGCTGTGCTAGACAGACCTCGGTTTGCTATGTAGCACCCTTGGGGAGAGCCGCTGGTCACACTGGCTGGTATTGGGGCAGATGCTTGACGCATGAAACGTATGGAGCTGCAAAAATCTGGCCGATCTCAAACAGGTGCTTCTTCGAATGGTGAACAATCATTGAATGCTGCTTCATGTTACCCAGCAACCTCTCCTTCCCTTGCTACACCATGGGAGGAGGGCCAGGCTAGCCATCTTTGGATGAAACACTTACCCCATTACCTCATCTGTATGAGTACATATGGGAACACATTCACTGCCACAATGCTATTGTTTTTTGTGGAAAATATTCAGGACAAAATTATTGATCAAAGCATTTTCTGCATCCCAATCGGCAGCTCTTTGCACCTGTGATCATCTTGACAATGTGCCAGTGTATTACCCCTCACCAATCTCTGAATATGGTGCGGAGAGTGATTTTTCATTGGGATATCACCCTGCAAACTGATGATGAACTGTGGGCTAATCTGGAGAAGTGTGCGTTAATTTTGTTTGGCATGTGCATATGGGCCACAAACACAACTGCTCTGATACTGGTGCCTTCATTCTAGCTTTTGAGGGGGATACCCTCACAGAGAAGGTCAAGGTTATGTGCTACAATGGTGACGTGAAGCCATATGTCTATCCACCTGTGTGGTGCTTTGGGTGGATGTGTTTTGGGCATATGTCATCCCGTTGCATGGCAGACACTCTGTTTGCTGACTGTGGACACCCAGTCCATGAGGGAATCCCCTGTGCTCTGACACCTGTGTGTGACAAATGTACTGAAAGTGGCTCCCCTCACTAGCCAGATTTGCCAGGCATACAAGAGAGAAAGAAAATCCAAGAATACAAGTCTCCAGATCACCTGTCTTATGCTGAGGTTCACCAAAAGTATGTGACACTCCATCTAGTGTCACAATCTTCAGCTTTCCTCTCTGTTACTTCATTTCCTCCACCTACCTCCTCCTTGCCCAGCCCCATCCCCCTATACCCTCTCCCTCCTCTTTCCCTGCTGTTGCCACAACCTCCTGTCTGGACCTGCTCCCTCTCACCAGCCGAAGTAGTACGCCCATTTTTGGCACCTGTCAATGATCGGGCTCTCTCCCAAGACCCCTTTGCCCAGCATCTCTCAGGCTGGAAGACTCCTACAATCAGTCAGTTAGTCTGTGCATCCCAAGGTTACCTGCTCTCCTTCAGTTCTGGATCTTGCAGAAACCGGTACTCCCTCTGTGCTCTACCCTCCTCTGCCTCTGAAATAGGAGGAGGAGGAGGAGGAGGAGGAGGAGGAGAAAATGAACAGGAAGAAAGATAAATCATAAGACAAGGTTACAAAAGGTTTTGTGTGTGTGTGTGTGTGTGTGTGTGTGTGTGTGTGTGTGTGTGTGTGTGTGTAAGTAATCTGGATTCTGGCCACACAAATCATCCACTGGAATTTTCATGGATACTATCATCACTTACCAGAAATGCAACCTTTTGCTGGAAATGTACTGACCACAGGGAAGCATCTGGTGGGATCTGCACTTTGGTTCACTCCAACGTCGTAGTGACCGGATCCCACTATGTACAAACTTGGAAGCAATAGTGGTTAGAATGCAAACGTCTCTGGCAATCACCATTTACAGTGTCCACCTCCCTCCAGTTAGGATAAATCCTTACTTTGCACTGTCTACCTTAATCCAACAATTCCCACAGCTGTTTCTCCTCCTTGGGGACTTAAATGCCCACCATCCACTGTTGGAGAGTGACACTTCAATGGGTGGGGGTCTCCTATTTGACCAACTTATTAGGGACCTGAATTTGTGTCTCATCAATGAGGGGTCCCCTACCCTCTCGAATGCTCTTAATGGCACCTTTACCACTATCGATCTCACGATCTCCTCTCTTGCCTTCGTGGCTTCCCTCCATTTGTCAGCCCGTAATGACGTTTGTGACAGTGACCACTTTCCAGTGATTCTATTGGTCCCCTGCCACCGCCTGGCAGACAGGACCTCAAGTCGAATATTCCACAGGGCCAGTTGCCATCTGTATACGTCTGCTGCGCACTTCTACACCTCCCTGTCGAATTGCATTCATGCAGTCTTGCAAGGCACCTCTGCCACTATTCTTCACGCTGCTGTCACTGCTGTCCCCCCTATCAACATGTCCCCTCATCGTTGATCGGTACTTTGGAGTGCCAGGGATGTTACAGTCACTGTCCACACCCGCTGACAGGCACTGCGTCATTTTAAACGACACCTTTCACAGACGAACCTCTTCAGTTTTAAGTGCATTCATGCTAAGGCTCATTACCTTATTGAGCAGCATAAAAAAGAATGCTGGGAGCACTGTGTGTGCTCTCTGCAGACGTATGCCTCTTCATTGCAGGTTCGGTCCAAGCTCCGTAGTGCTCTGGGCTGCAAGTAACAGTCAGTTGTCCAGGACATTATCCTTAAAGGTGGTCTGTGCACTGATCCATTGGACCTCGCAGAACACTACTTTGTGATTTCATTGACATCATCTTTCTATCCTGCTACCTTTCTCAGACACTAATGCAGTGTTGACCAGACCCCCCACCCTTTGTATGATCACACTAAGTGCTGTAGTGAACACTTCACTGAATGGGAATTCTTGCAGGCTCTTACCTCTTCACAGGACATCGCAGCTGGCCCAGATTATGTCCACAACCGGATGGTCTAGGATCTTCAACTGCATTAGGTTCACAACTGCTTTTCTGTCACAATGACGAGACAGTATAGTTATCCCTGTCCTTAAGGCCAGGAAGAACCCAACGGCTCTCGACAGCTACCACCCAATTAATCTGACAAATGTACTACGTAAACTGCATGAGAAGATGGTTAGCTTCAGATTATGTTGGGTACTCGAATCTCTGGGCCTTTTGTCCTAGTAACACTGTGGCTTCCAAGTGAGATGATCTCCAACTGACCATTTACTTGGATTGGAAAAGCCATCTAACATGCTTTTACTCACTGTCAGCACCTTGTCATGGTTTTCTTTTCTCCTACATAAGGCACACAACATGGCTTGGTCCCATCACACCTTAGTTACCAACCATGACTGGGGCTTCCATGTTCCCCTTCAGATTCTAATCCATGAGTTTTTCTCTCAGCAGTTCTTTCGGGTTCAAGTTGGCACTGCCCTCAGCACCCCTGGAATTCAGGAGAATGGTATCCCACAGGGTTCTGTGGTAAGTGTCACACTCTTCCTCCTTACTGTCTGTGGGCTTGTGACCTCTGTTGGACCTCTGGTTATTCTGGTGTTGTACGTTGATGAGTTTTGCATCTGATGCAGCTCCCACTAAGTAGCGTCTGCTGAGCGCCGGCTCCAAAAATCATCCCATGGGCCTCTGTTGGGCTAACTCCTATGGCTTCCAGTTTTCTCCCTCCATAATGTGACTCACAGTACACCCCATTTCAGAATTTTATTTAGGTGACCAGCTTCTTGATGTTGAAGCACAGTCCTGTTTCTTGGGCGTTATTTTTGATAACCAGCTGGCATGGCTGCCCTTTATTTGCCGCCTAAATACTGTATGTATATGGAAACTTAATGCTCTCCACATCCTGGCCCTTGCATTTTGGGGTGCAGACTGTGTCACACTTCTCTCCATGTTTACTGTGACCTGGTCTTCTCCAGACTACATTGTGGTGGTCAGGTTTAAGGCTCAGCCACGCCTTCCACTTTGAATCTGCTTGACCCTCTTCACCATTGTGGGGTTCATCTGGCTATTGGTGCCTTTCTCCCTAGTCCCGTTGATAGTCTCCTCATAGAAGTGGGGATTCCCCCTCTACACATATGACTGAGCAAACGACTACTTTCTTAATCAGTCATCATTCGCCAATTCCCTGACCATCCGATGTACCCTGCACTCTTCACCAATGTCGACTGTCTCCCTCCTGACACGGTCTTGCGTGGGATTGCCGGTTGGCATGCGTATCACTTCCTTATGTTGGGATCCCCATCTCCACCCGCTGTAATGCACCTCACATCATTCCTCACATACCCCTCCGACCCATGGATGGTAACTAGACCATGATCACTCCCCCATGGGAAGACCACCCCACTTTTTTCCTTTTTTTTTCAAGTTTTCACATTTGATCTAAACTTACATGCCTTTTACTGTGTGTATTTACTCTTCATTATTTTATTATTTGACTCCCCTGACTAGGTCCATCCACTTTCATTGGACCCTGTTTCTTGTGTGTCTAACTTAGGAATCGTGGGACTGATGACCTCCCCGTTTGGTCCCATAACCCCTCTCAATCAATCAGTCAAGTGAGATCCATCAGCTAATGAAATTGGCTTCATCCCCATGCTGCTCCATTGAAGCTCACTGCATTTTCACCCACAGGTGGTTGCTCCTGCATGCTATTTCATCGAATCCATCACAGTTCAGCCCAGATGAACCAAAGTGTTAGTGTCCACAGACAGCAATTTAAATCGTCAATTTATATGAGGACCAGGAATTCAAAGGACTGTATAATTGTTCAGATCCAGTCAGATGGCAATGAATGGCAGTGTGTGTTTGGAAGCACTTACAATTGACAGTTAACACACACATGAATGAAAATACACATATTCACCCTTCAGTGTAAGAGGCGTGTGGGCCGACAGATGCTTGTGTAATCTACAAGCTAAGCTGTGACCACAGTGCCATGTTCTATTGCATGTGACAACCAACAAGCTGTATGTTCACATGAAGGGAAACAGACAAATTGTGGCCGAGAGATAACTGGACCACCCTGCAGCACTGCACAGCCTTCTATTTCACAAGTACAATCACAGTCTTTTTTCTGCTCTTCTAATTCTCACATTTTCCTCACCCCTTCCCCCCCCCCCCCTGCCCCCCTCTGCCTCACCACTTCCTTGTCCAACATTCTGACTGCACATAATGCCCCTGCCCTGTCCGTACCACATCACTGTATGCACCCACAACCATCACTTCAGTCACCCACACCTACCGTTCTATCACTTTCCCATCCTGTACCAGCTTCATCTCTCTCTTCACCACCCAGACTGCTTCACCCATCATGTGCAGTTGCTCACAGTCCACTTCGGAGGTCAGAGACAATGGTCATTCACAGGTGAGCTGTTTGTCTGAAGTTCACATGTTTGGTAGTTTTTTTTGTTGTACCTGTGTACGACTTATCTCCACTCTGTGGAAAGTAGCAGTTTGCTGATTTCATATTATTATTATCATTATTATGTCCTGGATTACTTCATTGTTTAAATATTTATGTATGAATGTACTGACGTGTGTTGCTGTTTACAATAATTGTTCATCTGTTTGGATTATGATGCGGTAGTAAATGGAGATTCTGTAAAAATATATTTTGGGAAAATGTTGTTTGACTACTGTATCCAATGAAATGTGTAACTTCATCATTCTTAAATTTTTCAGCCAGTGTCTTGTTACATGAACAGAAATGAAATGCCTCCCCTTCCTCTTCAATTTCTTCTCACAAATTTTTATCTACTTCTCATCCTCCATTTGGCTCTCAGTTTGCTCCATTGTTATTGTAGCCGTGTTTATGAATTTTGATACTGCTTCTTTCACTATGTTTAGTTGTTGTTTCAATGTACAAAATAAATTGTAGAGAGACAGCTGTTACAATACTACTGAGAGCTGTCTCCTTTGTATGTTGTTGAAAATCAATGGTTCACATCTGGATAACCTGTCTTATGCTTAGGGTCACTAAAAGTGAGTCACTCCATCCAGTGTCACTATTTTAGTTTCCATTGATTACAACTTGATTACTGTAAATAATTTATTATTATGAATGAATGTGGCATAAAGAAATAAGTTTCCAGTTTCAAATGAAACCCACTGCTCAATTCTGAAAGTATGAGTGAGACGTGATTTTTTGACCCCCCCCCCCCCCCTCCGCCCCCCAGAGTGCTACAATTTACCAGCTTCAAAGAATGTGAGTTCTTTAGATATCCAAAGTAATTTGTAAGAAATCTGTCATTATGTATGCCTCAAAAACTCATTTCTTTGTTACTAGAACACAGTTATTGAATATGCAAAATTATTAGTTGTATGAAGCTAGTGAGTAACTAAATGGGGAAAAGTCAGTCTGGTAAAACCTTAGCGACACTTGCTTCATACATTTGCTGTAATATGAGGACTTTAGACTATTGCTCATGTACAAACTGAAAATGCAACAGTAGTTGAACATGTAAATGCTGTATTTGAAAGTATTTCTCCCATGATTCTGTTCAGAGGAAAGATGTATAAAGACGAAAATCATATCAATTTACCTGGTGACACTTGTTTTCAAGTAACAGATAAGGCTCAGTGATAGCCGTTATCCTCACAAAACCTACCTCATTGTTAATGGAGGTAAACGACATCTTTGATGCCTCTTATTCTCTCTGCTGCTCAAGGAAACTACAGATTCTAAATTGCTTCTAAAGGAATTAAAAATGTGAATGTTTTCTACTTGACAAGGGTATTTTCAAACAATTTGAATATTCTGGGACATTGCTGACGTAAGTACTGGACAATTGGAAGAGTTAAAACAGTCACAGGTGTGATTTTTGGAAGTGTTTGGCTGAAAGAAATGACACCAGCTGAGCTGACTCTTTCAAAGAAACAGGAATATTTCCTTCAAAACCTCAAGCAATTCCCAAATCTAGATTTACACCTTCAGGATTTACAGTGCATCCAATTGCCACAAATTTCACCCATGATCCCTCTATCTTATTATCTGATTAAGGACAAAAGTGATTTTAAATTTTTTGTTAGCAAGAAAAGGAATACCAACAAAATGTTATGGTTCACAACAAAGACAAAATATTTCCCAAGCACAGGAACAAAACTTCGCAGCCTAATGAGGTTACCTGCTTGGAAAACTGACCAGGACTTGATGGTATGCAAGAGAAAGCAGCAGCAAATTTAAAGATTCATTATGTTCTGAAGATAAAGAACATATATTTGTCCCGATTATGTGGGTTATCTGTAAAATGATAGTTGAATATTTCAATGCCATTTGGAAATTTTCATTTGTTTTGCTTGTTTGATTATTTCTGTCTATAAATGCTTACTGAATTATGTATTAGATTCAATAAGGGCAACTTCATGAATAACTCTTTGTAGTTTACACCAGAAAAACTATGAAGTTCATAAATTACATATATTCCCCTTTAAAGAGGAATAAATTGATTGTCCAGCATCACAGAAGCATTTCCTTGAATACCTTAACTAAAGATTTGGAATCTACTGGCCTAGAAGTTACTTACTTCATAATGTCAACTGTTGTGAAGTGTAGGCTGACGTTCAAGAGATTAATTATGAAGACTCAATACACAAAGAAGTGGGGTGCAGACATGCTAAGGAATGAGATATGCTTGAAGTTCTTCAAGGCTCTGGATAAAGCAATAAGAAATAGCTCATTTGGCAGAACAGTTGAAGAGGAACACATGTCTCTAAAAAGTGCAATCACAGAAGTTTAAAGGAAAACACAGGTACAAAGATGGTAACTGTGAAGAAACCATTGGTGACAGAAGAATTACTTCAGTTGATCAATAAAAGAAGGAAGCACAAAACTATTCAGGAAAATTTGGGAAGACAAAAATAAGTTGCTGAGGGATGAAATAAATAGCAACAGGGAAGCTAAGATGAAATAACTGCATGAAAAATGTGAAGAAATCGAAAAAGAAATGATGGTCAGAAGGACTAATTCAGTGTGTAGGAAAGTCAAAACAATGTTTGCTGAAATTAAAAGTGAGGGTGGTAACATTAAGAATGCAATGGGAAGGCCACTGATAAATTCAGGGAAGAGGGTAGATAGGTGGAAAAACTATTTTGAAGGCCTTTATGAAGGGGTAGATTTGCCAGATGTGGTAGAAGAAGCAGGAGTCTAGTTAGAAAAGATAGAGGATCCAGTAATAAAATCAGAATTTAAAAGAGCTTTGGAAGACTTAAGATGAAATACGGCACAATGGGTAGATAACATTCCATCAGAATATCTGAAATCATTGGGGGAAGTGGCAACAAAACATTAATTCACGTTGGTGTGTAGAATGTACGAGTCCAGCAAAAAACGTCTGACTTTTGGAGAAACATCATCCATGCAATTCCAAAGACTCAAAGAGTTGAGAAGTGCAAGAATTATCACACAATCAGCTTAACAGGTCATGCATCCAACTTATTGACAAAAATAAGAATGGGTAAGAAAATTGAAGATTTATTAATTGTGATCAGTTTGACTATAGGAAAGGTAAATGCACAAGGGAGGCAATTCTGATGTTGTTCATAATGGAAGCAAGACTAAAGAAAAATGAAGACACATTCATATGATTTGTTGACCTGGAAGATGTGTTCAACGATGTAAAATGGTGCAAGATATTTGAAATTCTGAGGAAATTAGGGGTAAGCTATAGCAAGAGAGTGGTAATATGATATTTACAAGAGCTAAGAGGGAATAATAAGTGAATAACCATGAACAAATGGCTTTGATTAAAAACAGTGTAAGACAGGTATGTCGTCTTTCACCCCTACTGTTCAATTTGTACAGCATAGCAGCAATGATGAAAATTCAGGAATCTGATTAAAACTGAAGGTAAAAGTATATCAGTGATCAATCTAATGAGTACAGAATATGAATTGAGAGTAAATCTAAGGAAAGATGAAATTAATGAAAAGTAGCAGACATGAAAATAGTGAGAAACTTGAGAGTGAAATTGATGGTCACAAGGTTGATGAAGTTAAGTAATTCTACTACCTAGACAGCAAAACAACCAATAATGGATGAAGCAAAAGGACATCAAAAGGAGACTAGCTCTGGCTGAAAGGTGTTCTCTGGCCAAGAGGAGTCTACTGGTATCAAACATAGTCCTTCATTTGAGGAAGAAAATTCTGAGAAAGTATGTTTGGAGCACAGCCTTGTATGATAGTGAAACATGGGCTGCAGAAGAACCAGAAAAAAAGAATCGCATTTGAGATTGTGCTGCAGATGAATGTTGAAAATTATGTGGGCCTGTAAGCTAAGGAATGAGGAGATAGGAAGATAGAATACATCCCATAAATAATTGATACATAAGTTGCAACTGTTACTCTGAGATTAAGATTTTGGATCAGAAGAGGAATTCATGGTGGGCCACATCAGACCAGTCAGAAAACTGATGACGAAAAAAAAGTCAACAGTTACAGAAAGGATAGATTGATGCTTATCATAAACATGAAACATCACCAAGAGCAAAATGGAGCACCATGCACAGCATGCAGATGAACATAGCCTACCAAGTTTCAATGGCTGCTTCACAGCCCAGGCCACCTGGTTTGTCCCCACCTCCACCACCACCACAAGCATTTCTGAACTGTGAATCTGGGTGCTATCCTTAAAACACATTCACTGCTCCAGAAATCATCCTGACCTCAACCTGTGGTAATCATTTGTCCCTACATCCTTCACCCAAAATTTCACACAGCATGCATGATCAGAATCTTTGTGGGTATGCATCTAGTAGGTAATTCTGTTGAAATATTGAGTTCAGAGTCTGTTCTGAGGTTCTGTAATGCATGGACGTCAATGAGATAGTGTGGTAGTTTTGTTAAACACTTCTGGTATCCTTTTTGTAGATAGGTATGTCCTGTGCTTCTTTCCAATCACTGGGCACAGTTAGCTCAAGATATCTACAGTGTAATGTATTACAGTGAAAACAGGATTTGACTGAGGTATAAATTGAATATAGGATATTACAAGGATTTCTTCATGCCCTTAATCCTTGTTCAATGTCACTGATTTTAGCTGTTTCTCAATGAAAATGACACTAATATCTACATTACTCATCTTTGCAGTGGTGTGAAAAGGAAACCGAAGCATTTCTTCTGTATTTTCCTTTGTAATGGAAAGATATATGTAGTGAGAATTATTAAAGCACTGTGGAAGGAAGAATAGGATATCTGGTAAGGGCATTTCAGTGCTGTCAACACAAAATTAAGTAGGGGTAATGCTGGAATAGGTTAAAAAATGAACAATAATAATAATAAGAATAAGAATAAGAAGAAGAAAAAGAAGAAATGTAAGTTACCATAAAAAATTGTTGTATCTGGGAACACTGAAAATTTCCAATTTTTCTAATGGTGAGATTGAATTTTGACACTACATTTTAAACTGATATTTTGAGGGACAGATGTGATAGTGGACCAGAATTTGTTATGAAATGTAGATTAAAAGTGCAAAATCATACTGAATCTATAAACAGATAGAACATTATCTCTTTAAGGTTAGTTTTTGTTCTACAGAAATATCAGTTCTGACTTTAGAATTTGCCCATCCAAATAGCTTGAAGAAAAGCAAACCCATATTTATATCATTCATAGATTTTGAGGAAGATGAATTAAGAAGTTATTCTTTCCAAGATCTATACATGAATGAATGGAATATGAAAAAATCCCGAACAATTCTTAGAATGGAAACTACACCCAACATGCACTACACTCCAGACTATGGGTGCTTTTGTGGAATATAAGGTTGTGTGATGCTGGACAGGGAACAGGGAAACAGTTAAGTAGGTGCAGGATGCACCAGGAGGTTTATGGGAACATAGGAACCCACCCTGCAATATATCCTATCTCTACAGTTCTAAAAAGCTGATGTTGGTAGGAAGCACATCGATGGATCAGTCATTAAGACACAATTTTGGACAGTGCTCTCAACAACTGTGTGGCCCTGTTGTTTTTTCAGGACACTTTGTTGGTGACCATTCATGCAGACAGACAGCTTGTCTGTGGTCTTGCCCAAGTAGAATGCAGCACAGTGTTTGCAGCTTAGATTGTATATCACATGGCTTGTTTCACAGGTAGCCCTACCTTTTATGGGATAGTTGATGCTTCTGACAGGACTGGTGATGGTGGTGGATGAGGAGGATGTATGGGACATCTTGGTCTGTTATAGGAATATGAGCCATCAGACAAGGGGTTGGGAACAGGGGTTGTGTAGCGATGGACGAAGTTATTGTGTAGTTTTAGTGGGTGGCAGAATACCACTGTGGTAAGTGTAGGAGGGATAGTGGGTAGGACATGTCTCATTTCAGGCCACGTTCATAAATCTTGTTGGAGAATATGATTCAGTTGATCCATTCCTGGGTGGTAGTAACATGGAGAACACTCCTCTGTAGCCAGATGGTGGGGCTAACTGGGGGTGATGGGATGACTGGAGAGATGAGTCCCAGGAGATTTCTCCTGTCACCCATCATCCTCTAAAGTCCCACTGCCGAGCTGCAGAGGAGCATTACCCTCATGACTCATTATGACCCAGGACTGTAGAATCTGAATCATATTCTCTGCTAGGGTTTAAACTACCTCTTTTTGTGGCCTGAAATGAGGAATGACCTACCCACTATCGTTCCCACTCCTCAAACAGTGTCATGCTGCTGTCCACTGAACCTACACAATATCTTCATTCATCCCTTTAAAACGCCTGCTCATATTCCCTTGTATGTTTTCCCATATCCCTGTAATAGACCATGATGCAAATCCTGGCCTATACATCCACCACCACCACCACCACCACCACCACCACCACCACCTAGACCAGTCCAATCACAAAATAACCTACCTCATCAAGAGGCAAGGCTACCTATGCGACAAGTCACATGATTTACAAGCTAAGCTGCAACCACTCTGATGCATTCTACATGGGCATGACAACCGAGAAGCTGTATTTCCATATGAATGGCCACTGAGAAACTGTTGCTGAGAGACAGGTAGACCACCCCATTGTCGGGCATGCTGCCTGACACAATGTTCTTCCATGAAATGACTGCTTCACAGCCTGTGCCATCTGCATTATTGATACTAACACCAGCTTTTCTGAACTGCTGAGGAGCAAACTTCCCTACATTGTACCCTACATTGCCTCAACCTTGGTTCATTAGTCACTTTCCTCGAGTTGCCTAACCCCTTCCCAGTTCAGAACCAATGATGCTAGCAGCCAACAAAGTGGTTGCAGTAACAGTGTCTGCTGACAGGGCATGATTTAATAATGTATGTTGGAAAAGCCTCTGGTTTATGAGGTGTGAAGAGAAGGTAACCATTGACTTAATGCTGTTGGGAGTGTGGTTGCTTAGAAGCCAGACCTGCTGATGTTCTACCACTCATATGTGTTTGCCTGTTTTGGGTAACACTCTTGATTTCGTCTCTTGGCATATTACATTTGATGCTCACATTTCTGGCTAGTGTGTCATTTCAATTGTTTCAGTTCTTCAAAAAGCTTGAATTCTTCCTGTTGGCAACTTGTTATATGCTGGATTGGGTGTCATGTTGTCCCCTAGTTTTTGACTTAATGCATCTGAACCTGCACCTTGAGAATGAGTTGTAAAACTGGTGACAAATGTGTCTTGTGCATCCAGTGATCCAGTTGCATCATCTTGGGGAACCAGTTTATGTAATTATGGTTGCTGCAGCAGCAGTAGCAACTGCTGCAGCAACTACAGTAACAACATGCTGAAGTGTTGACCTCCTGCAAATGTTGCAAATTTTGAGAGCAACTGCAGCAACATGTCACTGACACCAGGAACCTTCCTGTTTCCCTAACCCATCCAACCTCTTGGTCATTTTGGCATAGTTATGGACAAGTAGAATAGCTGCATGAAGTGGACGAAAAGTTATTGACGCTGTATACAGGGTGTCCCATTTATCGTGACCAGTTCGAGTAACTGTTTGTCCAGATGCAAATTACAAAATGTTTAAAGTAAATGTTCTTTAGCTGTCAGAGGGACATCAATTAGCATGATTGCCTGTGTTGTAGCTTTGTTTTTTACAAAGATATGAACAGCAGAATGACTCTTTTAAATGGCACACTGTATATTTTATTCAGTACTAAATTTTTTCTCCTGAAGACCTATTCAAAAATGTATCACAATTTACCATTCACTGAAACACAAAATCATTAATT
The DNA here is from genome assembly GCF_021461385.2 of Schistocerca piceifrons. Lineage (NCBI taxonomy): Eukaryota > Metazoa > Arthropoda > Insecta > Orthoptera > Acrididae > Schistocerca > Schistocerca piceifrons. The sequence goes on from NC_060141.1 coordinate 814,923,627, forward strand.
ACATAGCACAACACTGATGATGTCACTCCCAGTGCTTAGTGGAGATACTCATGGTAATGGAACACATCCACGTGCTGACGTTGACAGAGGACAAATGTAAAAATAAGTGAAATTCACACCCGTCATTCTGTCAACCACTGCTGTTGGAGTTTTGCGAGTAGATTGTACACCAACAAAGAGAAGTTAGAAATGCTACTCACCTATGGGGAGTGTAGGTTAGCAGAACAATAATTGCATTACTGTTCTTTTATAAGGGTACATTTAGTATGGTACTTTAATCCTTTTAAATACTGATGTGTAGAGTACACATACAGTAAAGGCTATCCTTCATACAGACTGCATTGTCATAACATTTCTTTTATTGTTGTTGTTGTCGTTGAAGGTAGGCAAAATGCTACACAGGCAGTGGAACTGTACAGATAGTATATCCTGATAAGAACCCACCTTCCTGGCGTATATTTTCTCGTCTTGTTGCGATGCTTCAGGAAATGGGAAGATTCAACCCACAACAATGCAATCATCACTGAACTTCCACATAGGAAGCTGCCTAAGTCACTGTTCTCACTTTCATTGCTATGAATCCACATGTGCGCACATGACAGCTTGAACATGATATTGGCATTCCTAAAACCAGTGTACATCATATTCTCACACATCACAATTTCCATCCTTACCATGCACACCTACGTCAGGAACTACATGGGAATGATTTCCAGAATCATGTACAGTTCTGTCAGTGGGCACAGCAGCAAATCCTCAACAAACCAAACTCTTTCTCCAATATTCTATTTACTGATGAATGTTCCTTCTCAAAAAAAGGACATGTAAATACAGGGAACATGCATTATTGGTCCAGCATCAACCCACAATGGCTTAGATAGGTGGAACATCTGTGTCAATGGAGAGTTAATATCTGATGTGGGATGCTTGGTGCTACAATTATTGGCCCTTATTTCATTAACGGTAGTCTAAATGGAACAGCGTATACCAGCTTCCTGAGATGAATTCTTCCTCCACTTCTGGATGAAGTGCTGCTAAGGACCAGAATGCTTATGTGGTATGAACATGATGGATGTCTAGCACATAATGTCTTGCATGCACGTAGTGTTCTGAATCGAAGGTATCTTGCCAGATGGATTGGTCGAGGAGGAACAGTGACTTGGCATGCTAGGTCTCCTGATTTAAATCGTCCAGACGTTTTCTTTGGTGTTGCATTAAGGACGTTGTCTATGGCTATATTCCAACAACTCCAGAGAATAGCCAGGAACGTATTGAGCTTGCTTGTAATTCTCTTTAGCACAAACACTGGAAGCAGTAAATAATTCTTCCATTCAATGAGTGTGCCAGTGTATCGGTGTCCAGGGTCACCACTTTGAGCACCTCTGAATGTTCTTCTCCTGAGCAATGGTACAGACGAGTCAAAGCGAATTATGTTTTATGTGTTTACTTGGTTTTCATTTGTTTTCTGACAACTCCAGGAAGTGAAAGAGTTTGTGATCCTGGGCACAAAGTCATTGTTGTTACGTAATTAATAACTTTGTTTTTCAATGAATGGTATAATCTGATACATTTTTGAATAGCTCTTTAGGAGAGGAAGTGAATTACTGAATAAAAAATACAGCCATGTAAAAATCATACTGCTGTGGTTCATCTGTAAAGGAGACCGCTTATAAAACGCTAATACAACCAATTCTTGAGTACTGCTCGAGAGTTTGGGATGCCTATCAGGTCAGATTGGGGGAGGACATAGAAGCAATTCAGAGGCAGGCTGCTAGATTTGTTACTGGTAGGTTTGATCATCATGCGAGTGTTACAGAAATGCTTCAGGAACTTGGGTGGGAGTCTTTTTGTGGCGGCGTTCGTAGGGACAAACAATTCGCTGTAGAAACAGCTTACGAAGTCACCGCCACACTTTTAATAGCGGGCCGACCGGTCCGCTGGAACAGTGAACAGAAAGATGAGAACCCAAACACTCTGATTAAATAAAAGTCGGTACTTATCTTTATTAACGAAGATACAGAAACACAGTAGTGAACTCCGTGTCTATAGAAAACTGTCTAGTCGAGTCAGAGCGGCTAGGTCAGCGTCGGCTGACGACAAACAACTACTCTGCTGCGATGAACACACAACTGACTAGCAAGTACACAATTCGGTGGCGAGTATACAACTGAGCGGCGAATACAAAACTGTCCTAGCACTCGCGACTCCAGCGCTTAAGAAACCAGAAGCCAGCGGTGGCGCGCGCAGACTTGCAGCGATTTCCTGTCTCACTGGCGCTGCTTATGCGGACGGCGTCCGGACTTTGATGCTGCCAACCTTTTGGCAGCGGGCTTGGGTGGCATTACTGGCTAGGATATAACACTCCTCCCCCCCCAAATCTCCGCACTGTCGTTAAATAATGACGTGGCGAGCGTCGACGGCGGGGGAGGTGTCTGGCCGCAGGCATAGCAGAAGAGACCGGGGCGGAGACTGTTGTCGGTGGCAGTCCCCGGTCCGCACCCCAGCATTGGCTGCGCGGGGCCTCGGGAAACACCGACTGAAAACCGAGGTCAGGGTGCACGCCTGTGACCACGGGCGCAGCTTCTGGTACTGGACGCGACGGGGCGTCGGGACCCACGAAGAGAGGCAGCGTCTCCTGACGCTGCGTCGACGGCTGCTGAGCGGGCGACGGACAAGGCGCTGCGGTGTCAGACTCCTTGGGGGTGCCCAAGGAAAGCGGCTGCAGGACAGGCTGCACAGCCACCGCTTGGGAAGGCGGCCCGGCTGAGGGGTCGACGTCCATCAGCTCCGAAGGCGGTGGCGACTGAAGAGGGACCGCAGGCGCCGGAGCGACCACCTGGGGTGCTCCTGGGTGAAGCTGCACGGGAGGCATCAACGGGACGGGCTGTCAGCGTGGTAGCGGCGACAGCTGCTGCTGCTGCTGCCCTTGGGGCCGCAGCGAAGTCGGAAGGCGCGGCTGGAACCCGCCGCGGACCAAATCTGTGGACAAAGAACGAGCGGCAGAATCCGGGCGGCCAGCGCGGCGCAACTGGTTCTGATGCCTCCTGTGCACCCCAGTAGCACCTTGAACAGTATAAAAACCGCGACCCTGGACATTATCGCGGTACCACGTTCCCAACGACGGCGACCGTGATAAACTCTGAAAAAAACGGCGTCGTTGCGCTGAAAACGCGTGCGATGCTCAGAAGCGGCGGGTCGATCCGGGGGGTGCAACAACCGTAGTAGGGTGCGATGACGACGGCCGTGGAGAAGCTCCGCAGGCGAAGGGCCGTCGTGTGGCATGGTCCGGTACGACGACAGGAACGTGATGAGGGCCTGCTGACGAGAGTGCGTAGCACGAAGGCGGTCCATATGACCCTTGAATGTGCGTACAAAACGTTCCGCTGCACCATTCGATTGAGGGTGGAACGGCGGAGTAAGAACATGGCGAATGCCATTGGCAGAACAAAAACTGTCAAATTCAGCAGATGTAAATTGTGGACCATTGTCAGACACTAAAACTTCTGGAAGACCCTCAATGCACAAACTATACAGGCGTTGACTTCAATTTTTTGTAGACGTTGTAGACTGCATGGGCACAACAAACGGAAAATTACTAAATGCATCTATCATGATGAGCCAACGAGAATTCCAATATGGACCAGCGAAATCAATATGTACTCGCTGCTAGGGACCGGCAGGGCGTGCCCACTCAAAATAGCGTTGAGGCGGAGCAGCTTGGTGTTCGACACACGTCGAACAATCTGTAGACATCTGTGTAATCTGCTTATCAATGCCGATCCATGTACAATGACGGCGGGCAAGCTGCTTGGTGCGGACCACTCCCCAATGACCTTGATGCAACAAGTCGAGGACCTTGGATTGGAGCACTTGGGGAACCACTACACGAAGCTGGCCATTCTCGGTGCGTAACAGCAAAACTCCGTGCGAAACAGACAACAGATGACGTTGCGGATAATAGCGACGAACCACAGGATCCGATATGTCCTTTGCTTGGACGGCCAACCACGTTGAACAAAACGTAATAGTAAACTCAGATGAGGATCCGTAGCTGTCTCACGTGCCACCTGACGATAATCAATCGGAAAATCCCGGAGGGATTGATGCTCATCGGCGTCAATCTGATGGCAAGAGTGGTCAGAGGAATCGAAGACATCATCCGCAGCAATCGGCAATCTAGAATGCGCGTCAGCGTTTGCATGCTGAGCTGTAGGGCGATACAGTATCTCATACTGGTATTGTGATAACAAAAGAGCCCAACGTTGTAGTCTCTGAGCTGTCCACTGAGGAACTGGTTTAGACGGATGAAACAGTGACGTCAGGGGCTTGTGATTTGTTACTAAATAGAGTGGTCTACCATAGAGGTAGTGATGGAATTTTGTGACACCGAACACAATAGCCAACGCTTCCTTGTCCAATTGGCTATAATTACACTGAGCTTTGTTTAGCAATTTAGATGCGAACGCAATAGGACGTTCGGTGTTACCGACTCGGTGAGGCAACACAGCACCGAGGCCAAAAGAAGAGGCATCACAAGCTAACACCAGAGGCTTGTTAGGGTCGTAATGGACCAGACAACGATCATTCAATAAAGCCTCTTTAAGCTGCTGAAAGGCTGATTGGCAATCAGCTGACCACACAAACGGAACATTCTTACGGCGGAGACGATGCAACGGTGCAGCAATCTGTGATGCATTAGGTATAAACCTAATTTAATATGTCAATTTGCCAAGAACTGCTTGCAATTCATGCAGATTGCGAGGGGCGGGCAAATCACGAATAGCTGCTAAATGTGACTGGGAGGGATGAATGCCTTGAGCATTAATAACATGTCCCAGATACTCCATCTCCGTAAGGAAAAATGAACATTTATCGATGTTGCAACGTAGGCCTGCCTGAGACAACACAGTAAACAAACACTCCAAATTACGGAAATGTTCAGCAGGCGTCCGACCGAACACAACAATATCGTCTAAATAGTTGCAACACGATGGCACATTAGCCAGAAGTTGTGACAAAAAACGCTGAAAAACAGTTGGAGCTGACGCACAACCAAAAGGCAAACGCAGAAAACGGAACAACCCCAACGACGTGTTTATGACAAAATACAGTTGTGATTGCTCGTCGAGGGGCAATTGCAAATATGCTCCACGGAGATCAATTTTGGAAAAGAAACGAGCTTCCCCTAACTTATCCATCAGCTCGTCCGGTCTAGGCAAAGGAAAAGAATCAATGACAGTCTGAGGATTAACTGTCGACTTAAAATCAGCACACAAACGTAACTTGCCAGACGGTTTCTTTATAATAAATAAGGGAGAAGCCCACTGGCTCGCTGAAACGGGTTGAATAACACCGTTGTTTTGCCAACGACGAAGTTCATCTTCTACAGGTGCCCGGAGGGCGTGAGGCACTGGACGAGCACGACAAAATCGAGGCTGAGCATTATCTTTTAACGTAATATGAGCGGCAAAGTTCGCAGCACAACCTAGTTCGTCTTTAAATATGTCACTGTACCGTTTACACAAATCGGTTATGCTGTCTTGCAGAATAACAACAGAATTAATTTGCAACACATTGTCTTGGATAGACAGGCCAAACAAGTCAAAACAGTCTAATCCGAAAATGTTTACACTGTCTGTAGCGCGGAGCACTGTGAATGAAACTGTTTTTGTATTGCCACGGAATGTGGCTGGCACGCTACATACACCTAACACAGGAATTTGTTCTCCACTATAAGTAGCCAAAGAATGTTTTGCCGCTGAAAGTTTAGGGCGGCCGATAGCCGCATACGTAGCACTATTTATGAGAGTCACAGACGCACCAGTGTCTAATTGAAAATTGAAGGTCTTATCCTGGATGCGTAGCTTCACAAATAGTTTATTACACTGTCTCTGGATCGGTGCAGTGGAGGCGGAAGACACAAAATCAGCGCGTTTAGCGAGTGTTCGCTGCTTACGACAACTCGTGGGTTGGGCGGGTGGAACAAGAACTCCCGCTTCACTTGCAGTCTGTACATTACTTTTTACAGCGTTTGAATTACGCCTGGGTCGCATAGCAGAGGGCTGGGTGGGTGGCTTATTGCGAACAAGTTTATTACCCACACGAACCGTGGAAGAGTCTTTAAACGCGACCTTCTGGGCGGGCTGGCTTTGAAGAACATGAATATCCATGGGCTGGGCAGCACTAGAATTGTTCTTGCATTTACGCAAACAAACAGTCTGGATGTGTCCTTTCCTTTGACAAAAGTGACAAACCGCGTTTCTTAACGGGCAACGTTCACGAGGATGAGCAAGAACACACTTAGGGCAAGACTTAACTCTATCATTTTGCACACGCGGCTGACGAATGTGTTTAACATGACGCGGCCGGCTAGTGTTTACAGTCTGACTCTGCCGGTGGGGCCGCGGGCGTGACAACTTGCTTAGCACAGGCAATTTGAGAAATACATGGCTGATCTAACTCACACTCAGCATAGTCAAAAGTATCTTGGGCTTCAATGATGTTCATCACAGTCTCTAATGACGGGTCAGGCAACTTTAAGATAGCAGCACGAATACGAGAATCTGCAATGTTTTGAGTAATAGTGTCTCGTAACATGACATCCCTGTAGGAAGCTCCACACACACAATTAAATCGGCACTGACGGGTGAGGCCCCGTAAATCTGTTAACCACTGTTTATTAGATTGATGTGACAGTTTCTGTAATCTGAAGAACTTGAATCTGGCTGCTGCCACATGAACTAGCGACTCGAAATACTCAGCAAGCTTGTTAACAACAACGTCATAGTCTAAAGCTTCTGGCTTGGATTCCGGGAACAACTTACAAAGTAGTCGATAGACTTCCACGCCTGCAGTGGAAATTAAATAAAGCTGCCGCTCACTACCCGCGATTTTGTAGACTGTCATGTGCACCTGCAACTGCGCGAAATATTCTCGCCATTCTTCTCTTGATGCATCAAAAGCACGGAAAGGTGGTGCTGCCTGTGCTTGTTCCTTTTGTGTTGGAGGATTAGCCGCTTGTTTGGCGATTGCTTCCACCAGACTTTGTATTTGCTGACTCTGTAACAAGATCAACTGTTGTAATTCGGCAGACATAGTGAACACAAATTAAACCAGCCCCCAAAATTTTATCGCTATAATTAGTATAACCAGAAACAAGTTGAACCAGCCCTGCACACGAGTTCGGAAGCCCTCGTCGCCAGTTTTGTGGCGGCGTTCGTAGGGACAAACAATTCGCTGTAGAAACGGCTTACGAAGTCACCGCCACACTTTTAACAGCGGGCCGAACGGTCCGCTGGAACAGTGAACAGAAAGATGAAAACCCAAACACTCTGATTAAATAAAAGTCGGTACTTATCTTTATTAACGAAGATACAGAAACACAGTAGTGAACTCCGTGTCTACAGAAATCTGTCTAGTCGAGTCGGAGCGGCTAGGTCAGCGTCGGCTGACGACAAACAACAACTCTGCTGCGATGAACACACAACTGACTAGCAAGTACACAATTCGGTGGCGAGTATACAACTGAGCGGCGAATACAGAACTGTCCTAGCGCTCGCGACTCCAGCGCTTAAGAAACCAGAAGCCAGCGGTGGCGCGCGCAGACTTGCGGCGATTTGCTGTCTCGCTGGCGCTGCTTATGCGGACGGCGTCCGGACTTTGATGCTGCCAACCTTTTGGCAGCGGGCTCGGGTGGCATTACTGGCTAGGATATAACAAGTCTCTAGAAGAAATGAGTTGTTTTCTTCGTGAATCGCTACTCAGGAAATTTAGAGAACCAGCATTTGAGGCTGACTGTAGTACAATTTTACTGCTGCCATCCTACATTTCGCGGAAAGACCACTAAGATAAGATGAGAGAGATTAGGGCTCATACAGAGGCATACAGCAGTAATTTTTCCCTCATTCTGTTTGGGAGTGGAACAGGGAGAGAAGATGCTGGTTGTGGTACAAGGTACCCTCCACACACCATATGGTGGATTGTAGAGTGTGTATGTAGATGTAGATCTCCAGGTCGAGGACACCTTCCTGGGTGAGTTTTCCACCATACATTATACAGTGTCGATTTGGGCGTCGAAGAAGACCACACACATCTTTGCATTTGATATCCAGCGTGGTAGGCAGTCGGTTCTGGTGGGGCTGCATTGTGGCTTGTTGGTTGTAGCCCCCTGACCACAAAGGGATCACTCTGCTGATGCCTGCACCATAAACTCCCCACATATGCCAAGGGGTAGATGCCCATCCCCCTGGGGCACCAGGGCTCCCAGCCATGGCCATCCTCCCAGGTAGCCTTTGCTGCGGCTGTGTGGCACCTGTGCGGGAGCCCCTGGTCGGTGTGGGTGGCATCAGGGCTGGAAACATGTGACGAAGCATACTCCATGTCATGCTGGTAGTGGAACACCAGCAGTCTTTAAGAGATCACGAGCTCAATACAAATCACAGAAGTACAAGCTCAAATCATTACCACCACTGGCCACACCATGGGAGCAACGTCTGGGTAAGGCTGGAAGCGGACCTTATTCGCCCCAGTACCTTGTATGTTCAAGACCTGATGGGGAATCTTTCATGACGATGAAGCCTCAGTCTTTTGTTGAGCATTTAGAGGACAAGTTTGGGGAGGTGGAGGGCTTGTCCAAAATGAGATCGCCTGGCTGAACTACAGCAACTGTTAAGCTTTCAACTGATATCTGTATTGCCCTCCAAGAACTCTGGTTCTCAGAAATGCGGACCCCTGCCCGTCTCAGCTATAAGGGATATTACAGGAACCGTAGCGACTGTAATCGAGGGACAGGTGGAGTTTGCGTTTGTGTCCTAAATTCGGTGTGTATTGAACATGTGCTTTAAATAGCTCTTGAAGCTGTGACTGTCAGAATAAGGACGGTGCAGGAAATAACTTTCTGCAGTGTATATCTTACTCCAGATGGTGCAGTATCCCTGAATGTATTAGCTGGAATGCTTGGTCAACTCCCTAAACCTTTCCTACTTCTGGAGGATTTTAATGCTCATAACGCCTTGTGGAGTGTTAACATGCCTATTGGCCATGGCAGAGATGTTGAAACTTTACTGCCACAATTCGACCTCTGCCTCTTAAATACTGGGGTCGCAACACATTTCAGTGTGGCTCATTGTAGTTACTCGCCCACTCATTTATCAATTTGCAGCCCAGGACTTCTCCCATCTATCCACTGTGTAGTAGCGACCACTTCCCCATCTTCCTGTCACTGCCCCAGCGTCAGGCACATGGATGTGTGCCCAGATGGGCTTTGAGCAGAGCGGACTGGGGAACTTTAACCTCTGCTTTCATCGCTGTATCTCCCCTACACCATAACATGGAATTGATGGTTAAGCAGGTGACTAGCACAAATGTTTCTGTGACAGAAAATGTGGTCCCTCACTCTTTAGGGTGCCTGAGGCATAAGGCAGTCCCTTGGAGGTCGATGGAAGTCGCTGAAACAATTAAGAAGCATCAGTGATCTCTACAGCTGCGGAAGTGGCACACTACCCTGGAGCACCTCACAGCATTTAAATGGCTTTGTGCACATGTTTGCTACCTTATCAAACAATGGAAGGAGGAGTGTTGGGAGAGATATGTCTCCACCATTGTGTGTCACATGGCACCTTCACAAATCGGGGCAGAGATCAAACGTCTTTTCGGGTAACAGGCCCCACCTGCTGTCCCCGATGTTCCCATAAATTACTAGTTATGTACTGATGCAAGCGTGGTTCGCAGGTTCTGTGCCAAGCAACTATCATTCCAGCCTTTCGCACATGCAAACATTGGCTGGAGGGGAACGTACTCTCATTCACTACAGGCTGTAGTGAATCCTGTAACGCCCAATTTACAGAGCGTGAGCTCCTCAGTGAGTGCCCTTGCGCATTGTCTCGACAGAGCTTCTGGGCCTGATCGCATCCACAGCCAGATGATTAAACATCTCTCATCTGACTAAAAGCTTGTCATCTTCAATGGCCCTGGTGCGATGGCATCTTTCCATCGCAATGGCAGGAGAGCACCATTATTTCGGTCCTCATAGCCAGTAAAAACCCTCTTGATGTGGATAGCTATCGGCCCATCAGCCTCACCAACGTTGTTTGTGAGCTGCTGGAATTTATGGTTTGTCGGCAGTTGGGTTGGGTCCTGGAGTCACGTGGCTTGTTGGCTCCATGTCAGGGTGGCTTCTGCCAGTGTCGCTCTAGCACGGATAATCTTGTTTTCATTGAGTCTGCCATCCGAACAGCCTTTTCCAGACAGCAACACTTGATTACTGTCCTTATTGACTTCTGTAAAGCATACAACATGACTTGGCAATGTCATATCCTTGCCATGTCTGAGTGGGGTCTCCAGGGATCACTCCGGATTTTTATCCCAAACTTCCTATCGTTCAGTACTTTTGATGTCCAAGTTGGTGACTCCAATAGATCCATCCATATCCAGGAGAATGGAGTCCTGCAGGGCTCTGTATTGAGTGACTCTCTAGTTTTAGTGGTCATTAATGGTCTAGCAGCGGCTGTCAGCCCTCCATCTCACATTCTCGGTATGCGGATGACTTCTGCATTTCATATTGCTGCTCCACTAATGTTGTTGCTGAGTGGCGCCTCCAGCGAACCACACAATGCACAGCCATGCGCTCTTGCTAATGGCTTCCGTTTTCAGCAGCATAGTCATATGTCATGCACTTCTGTCGGTGTCATACCATACATCCAGAACCTGCACTTTACCTTAATGATGACCCACTAACTGTAGTGGAGACATATCAATTCCTAGGGCTGGTTATCGACGCTCGATTGACTTGGCTCCCTCATCTTCATCAGCTTAAGCAAAAGTGCTGGCATCACCTCAATCCCCTCCATTGCCTGAGCAACACCAATTGGGGTACAGATCGCTGTACATGGCTGCAGCTCTGCAGAGCCCTTGTCCAATCCTGAATTAATAATAGGAGAGTGGTTTATGGTTCGGCAGCACCGTCAGCATTGCATTTACGCGACCTTGTGCACCACTGTAGGGTCTGCATAGCGACGGGATCCCTTAGGACGACTCGGTGACTAGTGCACTGGTGGAGGCTGGTTTCCATCCACTGCAGATCACACGTGCAACTGCTCACCAGTTATGCAGAACACATTAATAATTCCCCTGAGCATCCGAATTACCGTCTCCTATTGCAGTCCATCTCCCGCATCAGTGGCCCAGATCAGGGTTTACAATAGCAATTCGCATATGGTTTCTTCTCTTTGAACTGGAGTCCTTCCCTTTACCACCTCTACTTGCGGGCTGTTCATGTATGCCTCCTTGGTGTATGTCTTGGCCGCAGCTTCGTGTGGACCTTTTGCATGACCCTAAGTGTTCCATTAACCCCACCACTCTCTGCTGTCAATTCCTCTCGATTCTTGTCGTGTTTCGTGGCTGTGAAGTGGTTTACACTGACGGCGCAGTGGCTGATGGACACGTATGCATTGCATATGATGATGTAAGACATATTGAGCAGCACTCCTTGCCAGTGGCTGGTGGTCACATCTCATGCTGTTGAGTACATCCACTCATGCCCTGGCGAGTCAGTTCTCCTGTGTACTGACTCATTGAGCAGTCTACAGGCTATCGTCCAGTGCTACCCTCACCACCCTCTGGTAACATCCATTCAGCAGTCCATCTATGCCTTGGAACAGACCCACTGTTCCATAGTGTTTGTGTAGACTGCAGTACATGTCGGAATCCTGGGCAACGAACTTGCTGACATGCTGGCCAGACAGGCGATGTAGAAACATCTTCTGGAGATAGGCTTCTCCAAAGCTGAAATACGTTATGCCTTACATCACAGGGTTTTCCGGCATTTTCAGACGGAATGGCATAACAGCATGTACAACAAACTGCATGTCATTAAGGAGACTATAAATGTGTGGAAGTGTTCCATGCAAGCCTCTTGCAGGGAATCGGCTGTCTTCTGCCAGCTCAGCATTGGCCATATGTGGCTAACACATGGTCACCTACACCATCTCGAGAACCCACCTCAGTGTTGCTGTTGCTCCCAAATGACAGTTGCCCACCTCTTGCAGGACTGCCCACCTTTAGCCCCTCTGTGACAGACTTTTAACTTTTCCAGTACCCTGCCTTTGTTGTTGGGCGAGAATGCCTCCACTGCAGTTTTTGTTTACATTATATTCGTGAGAGTGTGTTTCATAATTCAGTGTAGGTTTTAGTGCATGTATTTTGTTGGTCTGTGTCCTCCACCCTAGTGCTTTTTAGGGTGGAGGTTTTAATGTATTACAGAGTGGCTGGCTTTCCCTTTTTATTCTTGTGGTTGGTCAGCCACTGTAATCTGCTTTCATGTTTTACTGTCTTTTGTTTCTAGCGTATTTCTGTTTCTTTTCTGTACCCTTTTTTTTCTCTTAGTATTCGTTGCCTCCTCTTCACTGTTTTGGCTTTTCCTTCCTTTCTTTCTGTTTTGTGTTATATGTTTCGTCCATTTTATCCTCACACTTGTGGCATTATTTTATTAGGACCAAGTGACCCATGACCTTGTAGTTTGGTTCCTTCTCCTGCTTCTAAACCAACCAACCAATCCTTTTTTCCACAAACAATATGAGACTGGAATAGAAGGGAGAACCGATAGAGGTTCTCAAAGTACCCTCTGCCACACACCGTCAGGTGGCTTGCCGAGTATGGATGTAGATGTAGATGTGGAACCAACCAACCATCTTTGCTGTCCCCATTAACACTTCCATGATCTGTTTTCCCACAGGCATATCCAACTTCCTTTTTGGTCAGTGACTTAGCTATCTTAAGCAGTTCTCCATGGACTTGTATCCTTGTGTGGCATCCTTGGTAATGTCTTGATCATCTACTTGTGCAGGATCAAAAATTGTTTTTGCTTTTCTATTGAAAAAAACAGTTTGTATGAATTTCTAGTGTCACAGTGGGTTTCTTCCACTATCGTTACATCTTCCATTTATACCAATCCGGTGTCCATTTGAAACTAGACTATATGTGTTTCATTTATTCATGGTCATAACACAGTCTACCATTGTGGAGTATGTTGGGCCACTGGCAACCTTTACACTAGCCTGGTTGAGAGCTTCTATGCAGAAGCTGCCTAACTGGAACTGTTCTACGGGCATGATCTTCTCCTCAGTGGATATGATTGCCATTTGTTGTGTTGTGCCCAGCCACCCATCTTGTGCCCTTTATTTTGATGCCTCCTTCAACTGCCAGTACGGGCCACATTTTTCTCGTATTACCTTCCAGAGTTCGCTTTTGGCTACTGCTCCAACAGCTTAGCTTCGTGCAATCTGCCACGTTCCTGTTTGGTGTGAGCCCTTCACCACTTTTGCTTCATGTAGCTGCCCGTGTTTATCTTGGACTTCAAAGTATTTTCCTCGGGAGGCAAATGGATTTGATCTATTGCTGTCAGCTCCTCAACCTTTGCACCCAATTTAGTGGTAGCATATTCATGTAGACCAACGACTCACAGTCCACGGTGTTTGGTGCGCCTTATCGTTGGCACTGACCATTTTTGGTACGATCTTCTTGCAAACTGCTAGATTTTTAAAGCAGAGCTCTTTGCGCTCTTTTGGACCACCTAGCACATCTGACAATATACACCTTTTAATTGTGTCATATGCTCCAATTCTCTCTCAAGCCTTCAGATCCTCATTGTACTGTAAGAGTCCAAGGAAGCTTACAGTTGTTGTTTTTGAGGGAGCCACTATGATTTTCTTGTGGGTTCCTCGTCACATTGTTCTCATGTGTGACAAGACTGCAGTCCTACCTCAACCTGCCAGCTCTTCCATTCATTCAGATGATCTTCTTGTTGCTGTCTGTTGGTAGATGGTGTCACTTTTGCATCACCACTGGTTTTCTCTTTACTGGAATAAGCTCCATTGACTTAACCTCTCCCAACGGTTCGGCAGGCCACCTCTTGGCTCTTTCACTGCAAGATGGTCATTTTAACTAGGTTGTTTATTGGGCACTGTCTCTTTAGCCATCACCATTTGTTGAGTGGTGATCTCCCACCACTTTGCGTTGGTCATAATAATAACTTGATGGTTTGCTATTTTCTGATCCGATATCCTTTTCTGAACTGCTTATGCTTAATTGTATGTTTTCCACCTGAGTTATTGGTTATTTTGGCATGCAACGTGCAGATTGTTTATATAAATGATAGCAATTTTGCAAAGGACATTTAATGTTTGTTTAGGGATCTCCGCTGCCACTACGGCATATTTTATTGATGTTTCTTCAAGTAGTAGTTCTTGATTTTAGCTCTTTCCTACTGTTGATTGAGCTTAACATACAGTTGCTCTTAAGATCTTTCGCATAAAGGTGTTCTAAGGTTATGACACGGGTGCTTATGACCTCAGTCGGGTTTGTGCCTTAACGCAAAAAAGGTAGGTATGGAAGTAAGTACTAGCTTCCGGCAAGGAAAGTGTGTTATGATCCTCATTACATTATATGGTGATGACCAGATAATCAATATTAATAGATCTTCAGTCTTTTCACAAATGACAGTTGTCTGTTATGAAGTACTGCATAAACACATCAAGTGTTGATAAGTTTTTGAACCGATGCAATGATTGGCAAATTGCTTCAAATATGATATATTATAATACTATGTAACTTTTGTAAATTTGCTTATTTGTTGTTATAGAACTTAAACAGAACAAATTTATTTCAGGAAGAAGAAATAACTCTGGTTGACTGGTTCCCTGTATTGGAGGCAGGCAACCTCCACTTCGAAGGACTCAGGTATAGCTGAAGCAATGTTACACCTGATTATGACCATTCTTCATTTATCACTTTTTTAAAATTAGCTTTTCTCGTTGCATACAAATGTATATTTACAAACGCTTGCTGTTTATCTTCTTCCCTCCAGCCCATTTTCCTTATTAGCTGCACTGTTAAGGAAGATCACAAGAAACTGTGATGTTCTGCAGACCAAAGTAAAATTGACTTGATAACAATCTTAATCACAGCCTTAATCTCTCTTCAAAAGGAGCCTCGCAGGATGCTATGATTGCATAATGAAGAGAGATGCCAGGAATTAAAATAATAATTTGGGTATCAGAATGAAAATGTTTGAATAATTAGTTACAGATTTTCAGGGTGGAAAGGAAAAGAAGTAAAAATATTTCTAATTTTCCTGAGCATTGTGACTTTTTGAAAACTTCTTTTCATCAAGGGGAAGTTTCTGTTGATCTGGAATTCCACTGTACCCTCTAATCTGTTTGCATTTAAACCAATAATAAAAATAGAAGTCTGATTTTACAGATTTTGTAATATTATAGGTTTTACAATAACAGGCACTACTCAACTTCAAAAGTCAACAATCACTGGTTCATCACTGAAACAGAACAAATGGACCTGATGATGGCCATGCAAGTGCTCTCTTGCAACTGGAACTTTACAAATCTACATTGTTTATGTGCAATACCATTGCCTATTAATACAGTGCATAAATATAAAACTCTTTCCATTTTGGAGGCTAACACAATAGTCACTGCATTACTGAAGAACATGTTTTTCTAGCAGAAGCATTTTTTATCAACACACACAGACATATACGGTATTAATTCAGTACAAGCACATGAGCTATGTCTTTGTAAAATAATCAGTTTTAAACTCCTTTTTTATCTAAAGATCTAGATTACAAAATGCAGAATCAGCTTGAAAAATCAATAATCAGGAAAAAAAGGTCACAATTACATGTTGGTTCAGGTTCAATTCACTGAAGAGATATAATGGGTATATAATCCACCATTTGTCTCCATATCATAGCAAACAATGATGTAGAAATTTAACTGCATTAGAGACACTTGAACAACATAGTTCCTAAACAAACTACCACCTAGCTTTCTGTATTATATTTTGCTCACTCTTACGATTTTTCGCCGCTGTAGGTCTGGGGATTGGAATAGGCCAGAGGTATTCCTGCCTTTATGTGATGGTCCCCTGTAAGATATGACCTCCAATCTTCAAAATTTTCCTGAAGAGTGAGCCAACTTGGGAAGGGCGCCTTACAAAGTGCATGGTGTCCATTGTGCATTGACATCTTTAGCCCACTTTCTTGTTGTCGCATTGCAGTCATGCCCATTCTCCATCCCCTGGGCAAGGACACCATTCACTATGCAGTGTCGATTTCTGCATCGACAATGACCATGGACTTCTTTGCACCTGATATCCAACATGGTAGCCAATATGTTGTGGTGGGGTTGCCATGTACCCTGTTGGTAGTAGCCCCCTGACCACACAGGGATCACTCTGCTGATGCCTGCACCGTTAACTCCCCATGTATTCCAAGGAGTAGATGTCCATCCCCGTGGGGCATTGGGACTCCCGGCAATGTCCATCCTGTCAGGTGGCTTTTGCTGCGGGTGGGTGGTGGCTGTGGGTAGGGCCCCTGTCGGAGTGGGTGGCTTCATGGCAGATGACATGCGATGAAGTGTAGTCCATAGTCTATTGCTGGTGGTGAAACACCAGCAGCCTCTAAGCGATCACTAGCTCAATTCAACGCACAGATGTACGACAGAAAATTGTTCACCTCACTGGCCACACCATGGGAGGAATGTCAGGCTAAGGAAGGCAGAAGATCTTATTTGCCCCAGTACCTTGTATGTTTGAGAGCTGGTGGGGAACCTTTCACGATGATGAAGCCTCAGTTTATTGTTGAGCATTTAGAGGACAAGTTCCGGGAGGTGGAGGGCTTGTCCAAAGTGAGACCTGGGTCAGTCTTGATTAAAACATCATCCTCATGGGAATTACTCGCTTGTGACAAGCTGCGGGATATATCTGTAAATGTCACACCCAATAAGAGCTTAAATATGGTCCAGGGTATCATATTTCACAGAGACCTTCTTTTGCAGTCCGCCGATGAGCTGCGCGCCAATTTAGAGTGGTGAGTGTACATTTCATCCGGTGTGTCCACCGGGGTCTGAAGGATAATCGGGTTGCCAATGGTGCCTTCATCTTGGCCTTTGATGGTAATACATTACCCGAGAAGGTGAAGGTGATGGTCTACAGGTGTGACGTAAAGCCCTATATCCCTCCCCCAGTGTGGTGCTTTAAGTACTGGAAGATTGCCCATATGTCTTCCTGCATCACATGCCGAGATTCCAGAAGTACATCACATCCCAATACTCCATGCCCCCACTTCCCATCTGTATCAACTGTGGAGAGCACCATTTGCCTAGTTCACCTGACTGCTGGATTCTCCAGACAGAAAGGAAAATCGTGGAGTAAAAGGCCCTGAACAGACTAACCATCATCTGAGGCTAAGATACAATTTGAACACCTGCATTCTGTGTGTATGACGACATCTTACACTGCCGTTACAATAGTTTTGGCACCATCAGCTCCGCAAACCCAGGTCAGCTCTTAGAGCTGGAAGACTACACCTGCCCCCTTGATGGTAGGGGGCATTGCCCTCCCTGTTGCTCATGTGCGAACTACTTCAGGACCAATACCTCCCCCCTCCCTCCCCAGCCATCGGCGACATATGTCCCCACTTCTAATCCAGAGAAGCGTAAGTCTTCTTTGGCTTCTAGCACTAGGAAGGGGTCCCTTGTGTCACTCCCTTCCGAGGTTTCTTCTAGTGGGAAAGATGACACCTGCAAGTCGCTGAAGATCCCAAAAGCAGCTGGTAGTACGGCTTCACGCTCATCCTCAGTCCCAGAGACTGAGCCAGTGAAGTCTTCCCAGCCAGGGAAACCCAAGGAGCAGCGAGAGAAATCCAAAAAGAAAATGCCTAAGACCAAGGAAATGGCGGGGGCACCAACACAACCGCTACCTACAAGCTCTGCAGCTGATGATGAAGTGGAGATTTTGACATCCGCTGAGGCCCTAGATCTCACCAGGCCCACAGACACAAAGGATATAGACTAATCAGGCAATGAATCGGTGGCAGCATTGAATGTTCCATGCCTTCGCAGTCTCACGATGTCATCCTCCTGTGGAATTGCGGTGTTTTTTTCCACTGCCTGGCTTAGCTACAGCTACTGTTAAGCTTTACACTTGCTATATACATTGCCCCCCAGGAAACCAGGTTCCCAGCAATGCGGATTCATGCCCTCCATGGGTATAAGGGATATTACAGGAACCGTAGCAACTATAATAGAGAGTTAGGTGGAGTTTGCGTATGTGTCCTAAATTCGGTGTGTATTGAATATGTGCTTCAAATAGCTCTTGAAGATGTGACTGTCAGAATAAGGATGGCGCAGGAAATAACTTTCTGCAGTGTATATCTTACTCCAGATGGCGCAGTACCCCTGAATGTATTAGCTGGAATGCTTGATCAACTCCCTAAACCTTTGCTACTTCTGGAGGATTTTAATGCCCATAACTTCTTGTGGAGTGGTACCATGCCTACTGGCTATGGCAGAGATGTTGAAACTTTACTGCTGCAATTTGACCTCTGCCTCTTAAATACTGTGGCCGCTACACATTTCAGTGTGGCTTGTGGTAGTTACTCGGCCATTGATTTATCAATTTGCAGCCCAGGACTCCACCCATCTATCCACTGGAGAGCACATGACGACCTCTGTAGTAGCGGCCACTTCCCCATCTTCCTGTCACTGCCCCAGCGTCAGGCACATTGATGCGTGCCCAGATGGGCTTTGAGCAGAGCAGACTGGGGAACTTTAACCTCTGCTGTCATTGCTTTATCTCCCCTACACCCTAACATGGAACTGATGGTTAAGCAGGTGACTAGCGTAAATGTTTCTGCGGCAGCAATGTTTCCCTTGGAGGTCGACGGAAGTCACTGAAACAATTAAGAAGCGTCAGTGATCGCTACAGCTGTGGAAGTGGCACACTTTCCTGGAGCACCTCATAGCCTTTAAATGGCTCTGTGCCCGTGTTCGCTGCCTTATCAAACAAAGGAAGAAGGAGTGTTGGGAGTAATACGTCTCCATTGTTGGGTGCCACACGTCACCTTCCCAAGTCAGGTTAAAGATCAAACGTCTTATCAGGTACCAGGCCCTAACAGCTATCCCTGTGGTTACCATAAATGGCGAGTTATGTACCAACGCAAATGCGATTCCCAAACACTTTGGTGAGCACTTTGCTCGAGATTGTCAATCGGAAAATTTCCCGCCAGCCTTTTGCACACTCAATCATCAGCTGGAAGGGAACGTCCTCTCATTCACTAAATGCTGCAGTGAATCTGATAACGCTCCATTTACAGAGTGGGAGCTCCCCAGTGCCCTTGCACATATCCCCGACATGGCTCCTAGGCCTGATCGCATCCACAGCCAGATGATTAAACATTTCTCATCTGACCACAAACAACAAATCCTTGTAATCTACAACTGTATGTGGTGTGACGGCATCTTTCCATCACAATGGCAGGAGAGTGCCATCATTCTAGTGCTCAAACCCTGTAAAAACCAGCTTAATGTGGATAGCCACCAACGTTCTTCGTAAGCTGCTGGAGCGTACGGTATGTCGGCGGTTGGGTTGGGTACTGGAGTCATGTGGCTTGCTGGCTCCATGTCAGTGTGGCTTCCGCCATGTTCGCTCTACCACTGATAATCTCATGTTCATCGAGTCTGCCATCTGAACAACCTTTTCCAGATGGAAACTTCTGCTTACTGTCTTTTTTGACTGACGTAAAGCTTATGATATGACTTGGTGACCTCATATCCTTGCCACATTGAATGAGTGGTATCTCTGGGGACCACTCTCAATTTTTATCCCACGCTTCCTTTCGCTCCGTACTTTCCATGTCCAAGTTGGTGACTCCCGTAGTTTCACCCATATCCAGGAGAATTGAGTTCCACAGGGCTCTGTATTGAGTGTCTCTATTTTTAGTGCCCATTTACGGTCTAGCAGCGGCTGTGGGACCCTCCGTCTAACCTTCTCTGTATGCAGATGACTTGTGCATTTTGTATTCCTGCTCCAGTACTGTTGTTGCTGAGTGGCACCTCCAGTTAGCCATCTACAAGGCGCAGTCATGGGCTCTATCACATGACTTCCAGTTTTCAGCTGCAAAGTTGTGTCTCGTGCAGTTCTGTCAGCATCATACCATTCATCCGGAACCCACACTTTAGCTTAATGATGATCACCTTAGTGGAGACATATCAATTCCTAGGGCTGGTTTTCGACACTCGATTGACTTGGCTCCCTCATCTTCGTCAGCATAACCAGAAGTGCTGGCAGCACCTCAGTGCTCTCCATTGCCTGAGCAACACCAATTGGGTTGCAGATCGCTGTACACTGCTGCAGCTCTACCGAGCCCTTTTCCATCCCGAATTGACTATGGGAGTGTGGTTTATGGTTTGGTAGTGCCTTCAGCATTGCATTTACTCAACCCTGTGCACCACTGTGGGGTTTGATTAGCGACAGGGGCTTTTAGGACGGGTCTGGTGACCAGCGTACTGGTGGAGGCTGATTTCCCTCCACTGCAGATGGGACATGTGAAACTGCTCGATGTAGCACAGATTCATTGTTTCTCCTGACAATCCAAATAACCATCTTCTTTTCCCACCGGTGGCACTCCATCTCCTGCATCGGCGGCCCATGTTAGGGCTAACAATAGCAGTTCGCGTGCAGTCCCCTCTCTCCGAACTGGAGTCCTTCCCTTTACCACCTGTACTTGCAGTCTGTTCACGTATACCTCCACGGTGTACACCTGGCTGCAGCTTCGTGTAGCCCTTTTGCATGGCCCTAAGGACTCCGTTAACCCTGCCGCTCTCCGCAGTTACATCTCCTCGATTCTTGATGTGTTCCGGGCCTCTGAAGTGTTTCACACCGACGGCTCAATGACTGATGGTCATGTAGGCTTTGCATATGTTCATGGAGGACATGTTGAGCAGCATTCCTTGCCAGTTTGCTTTAGTGATTTCACTGCAGAGCTGGCGGCCATATCTTGTGCTCTTGAGCATTTCTGCTCGTGCCCTGGCGAGTCATTTCTCCTGTGTACTGACTCATTGAGCAGCCTACAAGCTATCGACCAGTGCTACCTTCACCACCCTCTGGTAGCGCCCATTCGGGACTCCATCTATGCCCTGGAACAGTCCCGCCATTCCATGGTGTTAATGTGGACCCCTTGACGCATTGGGATCCCTGGCAATGTAATTGCCAAGAGGCTGGACAAACAGGCAATGCAGAAACCACTTCTGTGGATAGGCACCTCTGAAGCTGACCTGCGTTATTTCTTACACCACAGTGTTTTCCGCCTTTGGGAGATGGAATGGCATAACAGCACGCGAAACAAACTGCATGTCATTAAGGAGACTATGAATGTGTGGAAGTTTTTCATCCAGGCCTCTCACAGGGAAGCTGTTGTCCTCTGCCAGCTCTGTATTGGCCATACATGGCAAAGGCATGGTTAAATACCCCCTCGTGAAGACCCACCTCAGTGTCACTGTGGCTCCCAAGTGATAGTTGTCCACCTATTAGTGGTCTGCCCACTTTTAGCCCCTCTGTGGCAGACTTTTAACTTTCCCAGCACCCTGCCTTTGGTGTTGGGCGACAACGCCTCCACAGCAGCTTTAGTTTTACGTTTTATCCATGATAGTGTGTTTTATACTTCTCTGTAGGTTTCAGCACATGTCCTTTGTCGCTCCGTGTCCTCCACCCTAGTGCTTTTAGGGTGCTTCATGCTGAGTGGCTATTAGGAATGGTGTCCACAGGTTGTGGTGGTGGAGGGTGGTGGTAAGAAGGGGGGGGGGGGGGGGGGATGATACTGTTTAGTATCCCATGATGCAGTGCAGTGACAGTGTGGTGTAGAATGGAGCATCTGGGCTCTATTACCTGGTGTCTGCACTGCACAGACATTTTGCTGGCGCCCCCTGGTGGAACATGTAACTATTTGCGTATCAACAAACTGTTTGTATACTGTATCGAGTTCGTAACATTGATGCCCTTGTGGTATTCATAAGTACATAATGGTGGACACACACCTGTGGGCCAGGGTGGGCACACCCTCAGGGTGAAACCATTGTGTTTTGAAGCGTAACATTCAGCTTGCAGTTGATATGCAATTATCATAAGGAAGGTGATGAAAAATACGATTCAAAATATTAAAAATTTTCCAGTTTTGAACCACCCAAAAATCTATACAAATGACTGAAGAGGATATAGTTACACAATTCTAAAAAAATAGAATCTAATGTGTGGTTTACAACAAAATAGTAATTTCATATTTTATTTATCAAGGATACAGACGGTTTAATGCATTCTAAAATGAAACACATTTTAAAACTGTAGCAACGCCTATGCAAGAATTAAGTGTCATTGAATAGCATTATAAACTATTATTTGTGGCCAAAAGTGTAAAAAAAACCCTTAGGTTGAGCACTTCTATGTAATGTGTTTTTCATGTGATTCAATGATTTAACTCCACTAGTGGTGATCCTTATATAAATGAGTAGTATTACACATATTTAGTGAAATATTGTCAGGTATCTGTTTTTCATTGGATGTGAAGGATTGAGCCAACTTTCAAAACAGATTTGAGTATGTCTAGTAATCAATACATGGTTGTAAGATAATTGGATAGAAGATAAAGAGAAGTAAAAAGCAAATAGTTTCTTCTGGAACAGACTTTTAAAAAGGGGTCTATCCTCTATAAAGTCTCCTTGGAATGGTGTTCCATTCACAGCAGTGTTGCACAGCATATTAACAGTGATTGTGAAAATATGCTAACTGGAAGAGACTTGGGGTATGTATCACACTTTGTCAAGGACAATTTATTTCAAACCTGACAGTGAATTACATGCCACATATGGGCAGATTCTTTCTGGTTTTTAAATTCACCACTGGGACACAATTTTTGTAGAGCTCAACAGGCCTCTGGTGACTTTAGTATTTTGCTGCTGTAATTTCCATAGTGGTTTGGCTGCTTCCATTATTAAAACGAGTATATTGAGTTCAATGAGCAATGATTTTTGGACTTTTCTAGGCTGGTATAGTTATATACAGACTAGGCAGAATTGTGCAAAGATCTAGTCTCTTCATTTAACCATTTAGGCATCGTCACACACAAAAATCCTTAAGTGTGAAACTGTGATATGCGAGTCACTGCTAAAAGTAGTAGTGTATTGTTAGAGGTGGATATTCATTTAAGATAAGAAGTAAGGGAAGGAGAAAGGAATGAAAGAAGATGAGGGTTGAATATCCTGAGCCATCTGAAATTGAACTCTATCTTGGAATGAGAGAGGACGGGTAAGAAAGTCAGGGTTGTACTTGCCTAGGGTGATTTAGGGGAAGTTATAGAATACCTATGTCTGGATAGCCAGGGAGAGAGAGAACTGCTGTCATCTTGACTGAGTGTCTAGTCTAGTATGTTGATCACAGCACCGTATTACTGAGTTTGCAGGTATTTTGCTGATTGTATATTCTTACTGACATTGGTATTTGTATTCCTAGATATGAAAACATGTCTACAAGTAGATAATGATGTTTGCACGGCATTTCCAAATTCCTGTTTAGTGCTTGTCTTCACAATGTTGTAATGTTACCTGAATGGCAGTTTGTGTGTTTTTTCTGCTACTCAAAAATTTGTTCTTTGTAAATGTAGTTATTGGTGTAATATAGGCACCTCTTCAGTAAGACATGTAATGATTATGGATCAGTTTGTGAGTTTTGTCACAAGTAACGATAAAGTACTTGATCATGCTCTCCCACGCAGCTGTGGGTTGAATTGGATAGGTTGATGAAGGAAAACATGATGAAAACTGGGAAAGGGTAAGAACTAACAAGTAAAAGGAAATAAATACAGAAATCACATTGGTAGTTCAGGTTAACAAACAGTTTGGCTTGTTGCCTGAAATAAGTGGGTATGTGCCACAATGAAGTTTGTTAAAATGAGATGCAGCAGACTCATTGGAATATCATTAGTGTTAGTCATAAACATTAACAAATAGAAAGGAAAGATTCTTACTGCTTGATAAAAACCATGGAAGACATGATAGATATACAGTAGAGAAAAAAGTTAGGTGTAGAGTCCCATGTTTGTAATCATCATGAAACAAAGTCACACACAACCAGGTTTGTTGCCTTTGACTGTAGGTTAGACCAATATCTATGATGAATCTCTTTCTCCAATTATTAAATGAAGTTCCTTATAATTCTACTGGATGTAAGATGGATCAATCAGTGTAATCATAAATACATCCACTGAGGTTGCTAGGCACAGCTGAGGATGGCATGGATTGATAAATATGTCAACATGATTTCAAGTGGCCTAAAAGCAACAGCAGATGAAAGTGCTGCAAAGGACCATCTCATCCACACTCATATGAATTTGCTGAGTTGTGTTATGTAGTCTATGGAGGACATATTTATGGTGACCTTAGAAAAAAATATAGCTATTCATGAACACTGATTTGGACTTCTTTTCTCCCAGCCATTTGTGTTTGGCTTGCATGTGGACATGTCTGTTTTCCTAATGTGGGGCAGTCTTAGTCCTCTGTTCAACTGCATGTTGTGCGTACTGTGAGTACACTCTTAGCATTTGTGTGCACAGAATGTATGTTCCATATTAGAGGATTCTTAGCCTGACAAAGTTAGTGTTCCAGTGTTGGAGATACTGGTAAATCTTGAGAGTGCCCTTATCCTCAGCATCACATGATAAAATTAGAGTACTTTCTATTAACCTTGTTTCACTTTTGTTGACTTTCATCTTTTACCCTCCTTTCAAGATTGTCCATCCCATTCAACTTCACTTTCAGTCCCTCACTGTCTCTGACAGAATTATATCACCATTAACCATTGACTGACCTCAAAGTTTTTATTTCTTATCCTGAAATTGAATTCCTACTCCAAATATCTGTGGGGTTTCCTTAACTGCTTGGTCAACATAAAGGCTCATTGTGCATAGGCTGCAAGTCATCAAGGATGGACAGGATGATGCAAGATGACTTGGACGTAATTTCTAGTTGGTGCGATGAATGGCAGCTGATTCTAAAAATGTGAGTCACTGCAGATGACTAGGAAAAACAAACCTGTAATGTTTGGATACAGCATTAGTAGTGTCCTGCTTGACACAGTCATATCATTTAAATATCTGAGCATAATGTTGGAAAGCAACATGAAATGAAAGAAACATGTGAGGATTGAGATAAAGAAGTCAAATGTTTGAGCTTATTATGAGAAGGAAAGTTGCCTCTCACCATATGGCAGACATGCAGACAAACAGATAGGCACAACAAAAAGACTATCACAATTAAAGTTTTCGGCCATTAAGGTCTTTGTCAACACTAGACACACACACGTGTAGCAAAAAAGGAGAGAAATGAAACAACTGGGTGTTGTGGTGGATTGACAGCTGTGTAGTTCTGGAATGGGAATATGGAACGGGTAGACGGATAAGGACTGTGACTAATGAAGTTTGGCGCAAGTAGTGTTGTGGGAACATAGGATGTGTTGTGGTACAGAAAAGCTGGTGTTGGTGGGAGGGATCCCATCCCCACACCCACATTGTTTCCCACTTTTCATAGTGGTTCTTCCGTCAAAGATCAAAACAGGTTATGGAGTTATCACAGTCAGAACATAAATTCCAAACCCGATGTGATGCTACCAGTGTCCCAGCCAAATGTATAACCTGTGGTAGGGATGCTCATGAGGATGATTGATAGCCTCCTCCCTGCTGCATCAGCTGCAATGTTGACCCTGCATCTGTCTCCTGCATTTGTACCATGTATCTCAATGAGTAGGCTGTCCAGGAGATCCAGGTGAAGGAGAAAGGGCCTTACCCAGTCACTTGTAAGTTGTTGAGTAGTCGGAAACCCCGTGTTCTACCTCCAGGTATCTACAGTACTGTTGTTGCGACATTTCACTCCATGAAGGACATGACCAAGCAGACATGCAACCTCAAAATTTATCATCACTACTGTGAAAGCACCCAGCATCATGGTAGTTCTCCCTCTCTGGCTGTGCAAAACACCACCAGACAATCTCCTCATGGGGCATAGTTACCAGCTACACAACCAGCAGGCCAGAAAGGACAGAAGGAATACTGCTGCAAAGACTTCCTACAACTCCCCAGCCAACCAACTCGAACCTTCATCTCCTAACTGAAAAGGTTAGAAGAAGTCAAACAAAGGCAAATGAGTTTTCTCCTTAAGTTGTCACCATGTGATATCCTCCCACAGCCAACCTCTGTGTTGCCAGTGCACAACACCAAGCGTTATTCTGCCCTGGAGTCCACAGGCAGACAGTAGAAAAATGCTGATGCTTCTGTAGATGTCAAGGAGCAGGATGGTCCTGCGTCTGTGCCCTGTAGTCTTCAAAGGATAGGGCTCAGCAGCCACTGATGTGGCATCCTGTTCATTTTTTTCCTTGTCATGAATCTCCTCCAATAGAATATTCTGGTTTTCAATCTAACAGAATTTACAGCGAGCACCCACTTATCTGCCTTCAGGAAACAAAATTGCATCTTCAAGATTGATTGGTTTGAGCTCTCATATTTATTCCCTGTTTGTTTTAATGCCCCTGCCCCCTCCCCTTCCCCCCCCGCCCCCCTCCCCTTCCCCCCCGCCCCCTCCCCTTCCCCCCCCCCGCCCCCTCCCCTTCCCCCCACCATCATTACATCTTGGGCCTGTTCCTCTTCCATTCATTGAAACTATGAAATTCCTGGGGCACATGCCTGATAGAAAACTCTCTTGGTCCTCCCACATGTCTTACCTGGCAGCCCACTGTATGCAGTCCCTCAATGCCCTATGTATCTTCAGTGTCATGTCCCGGGGTGCAGATTGAACCACTTTCCTCCATTTGTACCGATCCCTTGTTTGTTTGAAACTGGATTATGGGTGTTTCATTTATGCACCTGCACATCCATCCCTTATACACCATCTCAATACTATTCACCACTGTAGCATCCATTTGGTACTGGTGCCTTTTACACTAGCCCATTTGAGAGTCCGTATGCACAAGCTGCTGAACTACCGCTGTCCTAATGCCATGACTTTCTCCTCAACAGATACGAATGCTGTTAGTTTGCCACTTATGGACACCTATTGTGTGCCTCATTCTTTGATTTCTCCTTTCATTGCCTGTATGGGGCGTGTCCCTCTTCTCTGTTACCTTATGGAGATTGCTTTCGCCTCTTGCTCTGGCAGATCAGCTTCACACTATGAGCAACTTTCCCAGTGGGTGTGAACCCTTCACCATCTTGGCTTCATGCAGCGGCCCATATTCACCTTCGTCTTCATTCACTTAGTAAGGACACTAGTCCAGCCCGACTCTATTGTCTTCAGTTTCACAACCTTTGTGTGGAATTTTGTGATAGTACATTGGTGGCTTTTGGACTGACTGTGGTTTCTGGTGTGTCGTCATTGGTGGAGCTGTTTTTTTTTTTTTTTTTTTTTTTTTTTTTTTTTTTTTTTTTTTTTTTTTTTTTTTTTTTTTTTTTTAATTGGCTTTCAGAACATTGCTAAGTATTTACAGCAGGGCTGTTTGCCCTGTATCAGGCCACGCAGTACATCCATAGTCACAGGCTTTTCAACTGCATTATCTGCCCAGACTCTCTCAATGACCTTCAAAGCCTCTATGTGCTACACACCATCCATCCCTTAGCCCAGTGTGTCCAGGAAAGCTGTCACCTGCTCCCTCTTGATAGAGCCACTGCGATGTTTGTGTGGGTTTCTGGTTGTGGCAGTCCGATAGGAAACCAGGCCACTGACACTGCTGCTAAGACTGCAATCACTGTTCCTCAGCCTGCCATTTCTTACTTATCCTCCAACTATCTGCATATTTTCAGCTGTAAGCAGGTGCTGTGACTCTGGCATCACCAGTGGCCCTCCCTTCATGGGAACAAGCTGTGTGTTATTAGTCCTCTCCCATGGGCTTGTAAGACCTCCACCATTTTAACTTAGTTGTGTATTGAGCACCATCTTTTCAACCATCACCATTGTCAATTGGTGCTCCCCCACTATTCTGTGCACATTGTTTCCAACATTTGCTGGTGTGCCATTCTCTGATGTAATGCCCTTTTTTTTAACCACTTCCTTCCTCATTGGTGTTTGCTGTTAGAGTTAACAGCCATTGACCATGTTGCACTTTTTATCCGTTGTAGCAATATGGCAAAGGCCATTTAATTTTTGGTTCTGGACCTCCAGTTCTCTGTCTGTGGTGTATTTTATAGACCTTTCTCCACATCCCTGTTTTTTAGCTGTCTTCTCTTGCATTGACTGGGACTAACGTGCAGTCATTTTTAACTCCTCTCTTTGTCTGCATGTCCTAGTGTTTTGACATGGGCGCATATGACCCTAGTTGTTTTTGTACCACAAAACAAAAAGCTCATCAGTTAGTGGTAATGCTGTGTCATCACTATATCCTTCAAATGTCACTCCTTCAGTTCCTGTTGCTATTTCTTTTAGTAGCTGATACATAAAGTTTGAAAAGTATGTGGAGAATATATATTTGTTTTCAACACAGTCCACCTGGTTGAGTTGATGACGTCATTAAGGGATTCATTTTTGTACAGTCAGATGGCCATAATATGACTGACCATATATTATTAGGTAGAAAAGGACCATTTATATTCCAATTCCTTTTTGCAGTTCTGTCCAATGATCCGTCAGTCTGTGGAATGGATGCAAGATTAATTTGCATTTACGCATGATAGACACAATTAAGATATTGTTAGATTTGACACCACTCTGTTTTGTATTAATTAATTAATCAAGTAACATATACAGAGCCCTACAAAATTTCAAGTTAGTTACATGATAATTAAGATAACTGCACATGCCAGAGCTCCTACCCGGAAACCTTAGGTGCCAGAGTTTAGAAATAGCTTGTGACACCTTGGGCACTTATGCTGTTAGATTGCAAAGTACTACTTACGACAGTGAAGGTGAATTTCCTGGACATGAAAGTAGATAAGTCCAGAAGTGGAGGCCAATTGGCCAGATGTGAAAGCAGATCAGGCCAAAATGCCCAGTCACACTCCGCACTCCACTAGTGATACCTGCATCTGATTTCTTGCACATGCACTCACATCCAAGCCCTGCACATTCGGACTGGTGTGGCTGTCATGATATGAATGGGTTGTTTATTGTGAAGTAGATAAATTTGTGCTGTCTGAGTTGTGCATGCTTTTTCATCCATATATTATGAATGACAGTTATCATAGCACATTGATAAGCCATCCATTCACAAGTTTCAAAAAGTTTCACAATTCTGCAAAATTGCATGGGAGTTCCAAATGGCATTAAGATGCAGTCAAAAAGACAAATAATTTCATTAATGTTATGAAAAACTACACAAACACTGTAGAATAACTCATAAATCATAATATTGTGTAATTATTAGAAACTAATCACATGCTTCTGGCGTATCATTTTTCAATGTCACAGGACTTGCCTTTAAGAGGAAAAACTAATTTCAATACTGTTTTTGATGTTTTATTTATTTATTTATTTTTCAGTTTCGAGTAGAGCAGTACACTTCAGGATTATTGCATTCACTTTGTGTATTGCAATCTTATTCTAAAATTACAAAAATTACTCCAGAGAAGTAAGATTGCCCCAAATTTGAAAAACTGTCCCAATGTGTCATGTGGTAATGCACTTAGGAACAAATATCCTATTAAAATTTAAGTGTTGTCATAGGGAAAATCTTCTCAATACTGTATTTAATAGCCTATATTACATTATTAATCTACTACACACAAACAATGGGTAAGTGATATCATTTTAGGGAATAGTACTGTCAAAAGTCGGTTAAAAGTTAAAAATATTTTGAAATAGAAGCTATTGGCAGCTAACACAAATTTCCATTTTCAAGACAGAGATAATTATTCAGACATCAAGTAAACTCGGTTTGTCTGCAAATTTCACCATAGTAAAAGACCACCTCCTGTTTTAAGGTAGAAGATACTGCACGACTGATGATGTGTGAACAGATGGGTCCCATGTTATGTAATATATTTTAAAAATTTAATAATTTTACTTGCAATAGCTCTCTGTAACTGCAGAATGAATAATTACTTCCAAACATCTATGAAGTATTATACATCATGTAAATATGTGGAACTCATAATATTCACACAGGCTGCACCCATTTTTCAAAAGCGCAAACCGGTGAAAAGTGCCTGAAGCAGCTTATGGAAAATTCTGCAGTAGATTCATTTTTATGATTCTAAAATCAGTCACTGGTGTGAAAACCTGACCAGATTACAATATTAGTTACTAGGTAAACTACACTTGAGGTATTACAGTCTCTCCAACAGTCAGGTGATCAAACATTGTGAAACCATTTTGAAAGCAGCTCTAAAAATGCAAAATAACCCCAAAGTGACTTAGATTCTGAAATAAATTGTATAGTTTTGCTATGGATTACCCTACAATGTGAGATAGAGCAATAACACAATTTAGTTACCATGTAAATCAGTTTGAAAATTGATGTTCAAAGTTGTGGTAGTGGTTGAAAAGTGCAAAAATTTTAATGAAAGGCATAGAATAGGGATTATGATGGTACCGATGGAAAATAATGTAAATACTGGGAAAATGCAAGATCTGGAAATCCAAAACAAAGTTGTACTGATATTTTACTGTTGGCTTGTTTACATTTATAACATTAACCACACATTATGCAGAGGTGTTCTAAAATTCCTATAATGGGCTCCTAAGAGTTGAGGAGGGGACTTTGTAGATAAAAATTTGATAATGAATCCATATCTGAAGGTGTACCATTTGAGAGTATGACCTCCTCCATTCAGAAGGGAACATTGTCTGTGCCTTGGGGTCCTTCTTGACCAATAGGTCAGAGGTAATTTTTTCTACTCTTTGTGTACCCTAAAGCAGGAGATTTGAAACTGCTGCAGTCATCAAACCAAGTTTTGTAACTATTAAATTTTAGTGAAATTTTCTTAAATTATTCTCTTTTATTACATGCAGTTTAATGTAAAGTAATTTACAGATCTAATTAATTTTTTGTGTTCATAAGGCATTTCCAAGGCACCATAACGAGATACACAACAGCAGCAGTGAAGGCTAGAGTCGGCCAGGGCCAGAGCTGCAGTCACGTCAGGCTCACCGATGGCAACACTTGCCATTTGCTCGGCTGTTTGCGTGATGTTAATAATCGTAAGTATTTAAAAGGTTAATTATATCACCATGTAGCTGTCTTTTAGAATAAGAAATTGGAATTAATCCCATGAGGCAGCAGCGTACTGACTGTACAAGAGATGATCAACTAGTGATTGGAATTTTTTTCAGTTTCACAGCAATTATATATTAGATTATCGATTTTTTTATATTTTATGTACACGTTCCTGGTGTACGTGTCTCACCATATAGCAGAGATGATAACTCGCGATAGGCACAACAAAAAGATTCGCACAATTATAGCTTTCAGCCATTTAAGCCTTTGTCAGCAGTATATATATATATATATATATATATATATATATATATATATATATATATACACACACACACAAAAAAAAAACCACACTGCGAGCAGCATCACCAGTACTTGATGGGAGTGACGACTGGGTGTGTAGGTAAGGAAGAGGCTGGGGTGGGGATAGTATGGTGGGGGTGATGGACAGTGAAGTGTTGCAGTTTGGGTGGAGGGCAAGAGAGAATGTGGGAGGGGGGGAGGGGGGGATAAGTAGTGGAAAGGAGAAAAATAAAAATAAATTAAAATACTGCGTGTGGCAGTGAAATGATGGCTGTGTAGTGCTGGAATGGGGAACAGGGAGGGGGTTGGATGGATGAGGACAGTGACTAATGAAGGTTGAGGCCAGGAGGTTCATGGGCACATACGATATATTGCAGGGAAAGTTCCCACCTGTGCAATTCAGAAAAGCTGGCGTTGGTGGGAAGGATCCATATGGCACAGGCTGTGACACAGTCATTGAGATGAGGGATATATTTGGCAGTGTTTAGCAACAGGGTGGTCCACTTACTTTATGGCCACAGTTTTTTGGTGGCCATTCATGTGGACAGACAGCTTGTTGGTTGTCATGCCTACATAGAATGCAGCACAGTGGTTGCAGCTTAGCTTGTAAATCACATGACTGGTTTCACAGATAGCTCAGCCTTTGATGGCATAGTTGATGTTAATTACAGGACTGGAATAGGTGGTGGTAGGAGAATATACGGGACAGGTCTTGCATCTACGTCTATTACAGGGGTATGAGCCATGAGGGTAAGGGACTGGGAGCAGGGGTTGTGTAAGGATTGATGAGTATGTTGTGTAGGCTCGGTGGAAGGTGGAATTACACTGTAGGAGGGGTGGGAAGGATAGTGGGCAGTACATTTCTCATTTCAGGGCATGACAAGAGGTAATGAAAACCCTGGCAAAGAATGTAATTCAGTTGCTCTAGTCCCAGATTTCACTGCATTAAGAAGAGAATGCTCCTCTGTGGCTGGACTGTGGGACTTCGGGAGATGGTGGAAGACTGGAAAGATAAGACACGGGAAATTTGTTTTTGTACAAGGTTGGGAAGACAATTATGGCCAGTGACGGCTTAAGTGAGACCCTCAGTATATTTAGAGAGGGACTGCTCGTCACTGCAGATGCAATGACCACGGGTGGCTAGGCTTTATGGAAGGGACTTCTTGGTATGGAATGGGTGGCAGCTGTCGAAGTTCAGGTTTGTAGGTTTGATATGGATGGAGGTGCTGATGTAGCCACCTCTGAGGTGGAGGTCAACATCTAGGAAGGTGGCTTGTTGTGTTGAGCAAGACCAGGTGAAGTAAATGGGGCAGAACTTGTTGAGGTTCTGGAGGAATATGAATAGTGTGTCCTCACCTTCAATCCAGATAGCAAAGATGTCGTCAATGAAACTGAACCAGGTGAGGGTTTTAGGAGTCTGGGTTTTTAGGAAGGATTCTTCTAGATGGCACATGAAGAGGTTAGAATAGGATTGTTATATCCTAGCCAGTAATGCCTCCCAAGCCCGCTGCCAAAAAGGTTGGCAGCATCAAAGTCCGGACGCCGTCCGCATAAGCAGCGCCAGCGAGACAGGAAATCGCCGCAAGTCTGCGCGCACCACCGCTGGCTTCTGGTTTCTTAAGCGCTGGAGTCACGAGCGCTAGGACAGTTCTGTATTCGCCGCTCAGTTGTATACTCGCCACCGAATTGTGTACTTGCTAGTCAGTTGTGTGTTCATCGCAGCAGAGTTCTTGTTTGTTGTCAGCCGACGCTGACCTAGCCGCTCCGACTCGAACTAGACAGATTTCTGTAGACACGGAGTTCACTACTGTGTTTCTGTATCTTCGTTAATAAAGATAAGTACCGACTTTTATTTAATCAGTGTGTTTGGGTTTTCATCTTTCTGTTCACTGTTCCAGCAGACCGGTCGGCCCGCTATTAAAAGTGTGGCGGTGACTTCGTAAGCCGTTTCTACAGCGAATTGCTTGTCGCTACGAATGCCACCACAAAAAGGATGGTGCCAGTTACAGATGATGACAGATATCTCGGTTGTAGAAGCCTGCCTTTTGATTGTTCAGAAAGTGTTCCACATTAAAAATTTAATTTCATTTGGAAAATGGCAGCCACCCAATGGATTCTTCGTCAGAGGAAAATATCACTGGATGGAGAATGTGTGTGGCAAGAATTCATAGGCCAAAGAAGCAGCATGTCTGTCCTGTACAGAATGAGCTGGGACACTGTCGTGGATCAAAAATATGCCTTCACACTGCCTCTTGTGACACTTCACCTTGACAGCCTCCTCTAATTATCTCACCTGGAGATTTTTCCAGTACATTGCTGTGGAGATTTTCCCCTTAACACTGTAGTCTGTTGGCACAACAGATGGTTCCAAAGAACACACAGCACCAAATTATCTGATGATGTTCGGATCTTTGCCTGCTTTAGTGGTGTTGTGTATGTAGATGTATGTAAATGTGTGCTGGCTCATTCACTGTGATTAAATGGCTAAAGAAGCCATCTGAGTTAACCAAACACAGAATCAATACATACACTGCTGCTTCAGTTTCAGTGGGTTTCTCAAGTGGGTGTGAGTAGTTGTGACATCCTGTCGATGTCAGTTGTTGTCGTATTCATAACATCATGCAACATTTTGGAAACTGACCTCTTAGTGATTTCCATTTTTTCCACTATTGCCTCAATTGTTGAGCACCAGGTTACTCACTTTGTGGTCCTTCAGGCAGATGGGCTGCTACATCATTCTTCACCTTTGAACATGTTTTAGCATGTTGAGAAACAAAATTGCTTCAGCTGTAAAAATATTAGGCACTACCAATTTCAGAGCACTTACAGCTGCATTTCAGGCACAAATCTGTATATAAGTGGACAATCAATCGTGTAGAAAACCAATATTCTGAAAGCTATGATGAAGCTGTAATGAAACATGTATTCCCTGGAATCAAAACACGTAATCACTGGAAGAGTCATGACTCAGCTTGCATTGTTAGTCCAATGAAATAATTACCCACAAAAGTGTGTCTGCTGTAAAAGTACTAAAACCTATGAAGAAAGATTAAGAAACAATGAGGATGAATTTATGTAATGTTATAATGGACAAGGGGAAATGTAAGAGGCACTCACTGAATATCAGTGTGTGGAGGTGAATGTTATCTGGGTGGCAGACTGTATGCTAAAACATTTGACAGTCGTGTGTGTGTGTGTGTGTGTGTGAGTGTGAGTGAGTGAGTGAGTGAGAGTGTGTGTGTGTGTGTGTGTGTGTGTGTGTGTGTGTGTGTGTGTGTGTGTGAGTGTGTGAATATTCCAATGTGTAGTGCTGGAATGAAAATAAGTAAACTAAATCATACCTCAAAACAAGAAAATATGTTGCAAATATGTAGCATATTATCATGTTTCTGGGTACAGTTTAACTTTCACATTTGCAGCAAATAGCTCTGTTCCTGGGAATGATTTAGTTTACTTAAGGTTGTTGTTGCATAAAAGTTAGTATTCTCTCTTTCCATCATTCTAATTTTCATGGTGTGTGAAAGTCATCTGGGTTGCTTGCTCAACCTTCAGGAGATGGAGTACACCTGCTTATTATACTATCATGTTGTATTCTAGGTTTTAATGGGACCCCATACATAGCATACATTCCTTGACATACTGATATTATAGCAGTCAAAGTTTTTAGCCAATAGGTTGTTACCTAGGTGGCATATTAACGTGTGTGAACATTCATGTGGTAACATCGGCAAGTGCCTCTTAAATATCCTTATCCACTATGGTGTTATGTAAATTCCTCCTTAATGTTTTTATCATCTTTGCTGCTATTATGCAAGTGTTTTCCAGCATATTTTATTACTTCTAGGACATACGCATTTTTGGGAATAATCTATTTAATGGGACTGACAATGAATGCTAGGTCTTCCTATAATAATTATTTAAATCGTGAATTGACGCCATCCTCAGTATATGCTTCATTACAGTTTGATCTTAGCTTTGGGATTATTTATTTTCTACAGGATTCTTTTTCTGCTTATATACAGTTTTGCACCCAAAGATGCAGCTGTAAGTGTTGCAAAATTGGTAGTTCCAAAGAATAGAAGGATTTTACAGCTGATATGGTTTCATTTCTCAATATGGTTTCTCATGGCTGTGGTTGCCCAGATAATTCTTTTGTTTAATGACGCAAAGTGTCAGAGGCATTTAACTATTGAGTGATAAATTGTTACTGTACACTTCCACTTCATTTTGGATTGTAGGGTAATTGTCCTCCCCTAAGTGCAGAAAATGCCACACTGTTCCTGTTTGTCAGGAATGCAGAGGTTTGCCTACAAACAATAAAATAACTGTTACATAATTTTATTTTTTCAAGGTGGTGATGAAAATTTCAGGTCTCTTCTGTGCTGGTGTAAGATGGCTGCAGATATGGCTCCCCAGCAATTTTCGACTGATGTATCAAATGTGAATGACACATAGGGGTTTGATTTATACAGTTAGCTTATCCACTGTATGCTTTTCTGACAGTATACTGTAGTATTAGTACTGCTAATAATACCATACTCGAAAAACATACGGTTTGGAACTGTATGTTTCTTCTTCCTTGGGGAAGGAGAGATTGGCTAGGGAAGATTGCAAAAATGGGGCAACTCACACAGATCACAGACTGAGAGGACCTATGTGTTGTGAGGAGAAACGTGTGCAAAGCTCAGTTTGGTTATATTTGCTTATGTGGATCAGTTTTGTGAGAGCTTGCCATGATGTATGCGTCAGTAAATTTGAAATGAGATGCATTTTTGTTTTGGAATTGTGGCTACATGCTGGAATTTTTTAAATTATTAACAAAATGTCATAAGTGTATCCCTACTGACCACCCCCAGATACTATTACTTCAGAATTTCACCTATGGAATAGAAGTATTTGAGTAGAAATTATTTCACTTTGTTTTAAAACATTCATTTTTTACCAGTATCTTTAATTCATAAAAGAGATGATTAAACACTTTTATGGATGCATACTTTTTTCTTTCTGTGGTGGATTAAGGTTAAATTGTAGTTAGTGGAGGACATTCTTCTTACTAGTAAACTATTCATGAATAGTAGTACTCTTCTAAAAATTGTACCTAACTCTGCACAACAGACTTCATAAGAATAAATGGGTTGTGAAGCTTTTGTTAGTCAACAAAATTTTTTAAACAATGCCTACCCAAAATTCAAGGATTGCCATGAGATTTAAATGAAAATGTCATATTGCATTGTTGGCTGAGATATCCTTCGGAGTGGATTCAGTTACCTGTATGAAAGGGTGTTTTTCCTCCATCATACTGGCATCTATCTTCATTGGTAGGTGGGATCTGTGTCAGTATTGGATTTATAGTATGTAGGTGAGTGTAATGACAGCATGTATAGTATAGTGTCATGTTTGTGTTGCATGGTGGTGGTGCTGGTGGTGGCAGTGTTTGGAATTTAATGCAGGAATTTAGCACAAATAGGGGTGTGCATAACATTCATGCCACCAGCTCTTCTGTCCTTGCTGGCCAGACACTAACATTGAAAATTTTCTCCACACTCAGGATTCAAACAAGTATACCTCAGAACTGAGCTCCAGTCTACAGGTGTGCATTAGCCATCTCACCTATAGAGGAAGTTACACCAGACAATATTCTTACTGCACATTTCTGTGGAATACAATGTGTACTGTGTGGAACTGCCCCTGAAAATTATTTCATACAACATCAATTAATAGAAGTATGTGAATTAAGCTAATTTTATGATGCTTTCATGACCAAACCTGCAATGATGCAGAGAGCTAAGTTGCTGAAGCCAAGGGTTTGAGAACTTCTACAACATTTGATTTCCAGTTAAAGTTAAAAGTGCACTCAGAAATTTTGAACAGCCAGTTTTGCAGATTCTCTTGCGTGACATGCTGTATTCTTTATTGAAATGATGTATCTTATCTTGTACAGAATTGAGTGAACTGTACCTTTCATAAGTTATGTGATACACTGATACCAAGAATCACTTAATGAGGCTTTATACATTTCATTTATTGCACCCGTTGTTGCACTTGGATTATGTTGCTTGCATCATACTAAAAGAGCACTCTCTCTGCTTTACCAGTGTAAAGTGGAAGATCAGTTATGTGGAACAAGAACAGAAGTGGTTCTGTAGTTCAGTCCTATTGAACACCATCATAAGCCGTCAGGACTGGAATCGGAAGTGCTTGGTGCTTGGATAGGGCAGGTTTGGCACCGGGACCGAGGCCTCCCGCAGGGTTATGATCGCTGTGGCAACGATTTCGGATGGGGGGGAAGGCATAACGATGGTCTAAGATATTGCAGAGGTAGGGTGGGCAATGGAACACCATTTTAGGATGGGTGGGAAGTATATTTGTTAGGAAGTAAGAGTATCTCGTTTCAGAGCATCCTTTGATAGGGCTTTGACACTATATCATTGTGTCCTGAAACAAGGGACATCTTAACAGAGGTTCTTCCCATTCCTCCCAAAGTATTGTTCCATGCCCACACAACATCCTAGTTCATCCTAGTTCATCCCTTTGATACTTCCAATCCCTCAACTCTCCACATATCATATCCATCGGAGACATATGTGCAAAACCTGTCCAATCCACCAAAACAGTGCTTCCAGTCCCAGTCTTGTCACAGGATTATTCCAACCTATCAGAGGATAGGCCACATGTGGAAACAGCTTTGTAATCAGAATCTGAATCTTATTGTCTCATAATGCACAAGTTAAATCATTGATTTTATGTTCAGGAGACTCATCAGCTGATGTTGTTGTTGTTGTTGTTGTTGTTGTAGTCTTCAGTCCTGAGACTGGTTTGATACAGCTCTCCATGCTACTCTATCCTGTGCAAGCTTCTTCATCTCCCAGTACCTACTACAAACTACAACTTACATCCTTCTGAATCTGTTTAGTGCATTCATCTCTTGGTCTCCCTCTACGATTTTTACCCTCCATGCTGCCCTCCAATACTAAATTGGTGATCCCTTGATGCCTCAGAACATGTCCTACCAACCGATCCCTTCTTCTAGTTAAGTTGTGCTACAAACATCTCTTCTCCCCAGTCCTATTCAATACCTCCTCATTAGTTATATGATCTACACATCTAATATTCAGTATTCTTCTGTACCACCACATTTTGAAAGCTTCTGTACTCTTCTTGTCTAAACTAGTTATCGTCCATGTTTCACTTCCATACATGGCTATGCCCCATTCAAATACTTTCAGAAACGACTTCCTGACACTTAAATCAATACTCGATGTTAACTTGCCATTGCCAGTATACATTTGATATCCTCTCTACTTTGACCATCATCAGTTATTTTGCCCCCCAAATAGCAAAACTCCTTCACTACTTTAAGTGTCCCATTTCCTAATCTAATTCCCTCAGCATCTCTCGACTTAATTCGACTACATTCCATTATCCTCGTTTTGCTTCTGTTGATGATCATCTTATACCCTCCTTTCATGACACTCTCCATTCCGTTCAACTGCTCTGCCAAGTCCTTTGCTGTCTCTGACAGAATTACAATGTCATCGGCGAACCTCAACGTTTTTGTTTCTTCTCCATGGATTTTAATACCTAATCGGAATTTTCTTAAGATAAGTCATAGGGTCAGTATTGCCTCACGTGTTCCAATATTTCAACAGAATCCAAACTGATCTTCCCCGAGATCAGCTTCTACCAGTTTTTCCATTCATCTGTAGAGAATACGCGTTAGTATTTTGCATCCGTGATTTATTAAACTGATTGTTCGGTAATTTTCACATCTGTCAGCACCTGCTTCCTTTGGGATCAGAATTATTATATTCTTCTTGAAGTATTTCGCCTGTCTCATACATCTTGCTCACCAGATGGTAGAGTTTTGTAATGACTGGCTCTCCCAAGGCCATCAGTAGTTCTAATGGAATGTTGTCTACTCCTGGGGGCCTTGTTTCGACTCAGGTCTTTCAGTGCTCTGTCAAACTCTTCACGCTGTATCATATCTCCCATTTCATCTTCATCTACATCCTCTTCCATTTCTATAATATTGTCCTCAAGTACATTGCCCTTATATAGGCCCTCTATATACTCCCTCCACCTTTCTGCTTTCCCTTCTCTGCTTAGAACTGGGATTCTATCTGAGCTCTTGATATTCATACAAGTGGTTCTCTTTTCTCCAATGGTCTTTTTAATTTTCCTGTAGGCAGTATCTATCTTACCCCTCATGAGATAAGCCTCTACATCCTTACATTGGTCCTCTAGCCATCCCTGCTTAGCCATATTGCACTTCCTGTTGATCTCTTTGTTGAGACGTTTGTATTCCTTTTTGCCTGCTTCATTTACTGCATTTTTATATTTTCTCCTTTCATCAATTAAATTCAGTATTTCTTCTGTTACCCAAGAATTTCTACTAGCCCTCATCATTTTACCTACTAGGTCCTCTGCTGCCTTCACAACTTCATCCCTCAGAGCTACCCATTGTTCTTCTACTGTATTTCTTTCCCCCATTCCTGTCAATTGTTCCCTTATGCTCCCCCTCAAATTCTGTACATCCTCTGTTTTAGTCAGTTTATCCAGGTCCCATCTCCTTAAATTCCCAGCTTTTTGCAGTTTCTTCAGTTTTAATCTACAGTTCATAACCAATAGATTGTGATCAGAGTCCACAGCTGCCCCTGGAAATGTCTTACAATTTAAAACCTGGTTCCTAAATCTCTGTCTTACCATTATGTAATTTAGCTGAAACCTGTCAGTATCTCCAGGCTTCTTCCATGTATACAACCTTCTTTTATGATTCTTGAACCAAGTGTTAGCTACGATTAAGTTGTGCTCTGTGCAAAATTCTACCAGGCGGCTGCCTCTTTGATTTCTTAGCCCCAATCCATATTCACCTACTATGTTTCCTTCTCTCCCTTTTCCTACCACTGAATTCCAGTCACCCATGACTATTAAGTTTTTGTCACCCTTCACTACATGAATAATTTCTTTTATTTCATCATATATTTCTTCAATTTCTTCATCATCTGCAGAGTTAGTTGGCATATAAACTTGTACTATTGTAGTGGGCATGGGCTTCGTGTCTGTCTTGGCCACAACAATGCATTCACTATGCTGTTTGTTGTAGCTTACTCGCACTCCTGTTTTTCTATTCATTATTAAACTGACTCCTGCATTACTCCTATTTGATTTTGTATTTATAACCCTGTATTCACCAGACCAGAAGTCTTGTTCCTCCTGCCACCGAACTTCACTAATTCCCACTATATCTAACTTTAACCAGTGCAGATCCCTTTTTAAATTTTCTAACCTACCTGCCCGATTAAGGGATCTGACATTCCATGCTCTGATCCATAGAATGCCAGTTTTCTTGCTTCTGATAACGACGTTCTCTTGAGTAGTCCCCGCCCGGAGATCCAAATGGGGGACTGTCTTACCTCTGGAATATTTTACCCAAGAGGCTGATAACTATGATAAATTATGTGTGGAGTACAATATCTTTATATAATCACAATAAAATCTGAATTCTATTTATTATTGTGGTTTCTATCCTGCTCAGATGGTCAGATCATTAAAAAATTCATCAACAGAGTATTAACTTTCCTGCACCAGGGTGCTATTCTATTCTCTTTTTACTGCCTCAGTGTGGACATTTCTAAAATTTGTGCCTTTCCATTTATTGTATACTTTCATTCCCATGTATTGTGGAGTCTGTGCAGAAAGATTAAGCCTATATGCAGCAACATGAAGCTTTCTTTGGTTCTAGTTTCATAACTATGCTGGAAATTGAAAAAGAGCTTAGGGTCATTACTTGTGAAAATAATCATTCCATATAGATATAATGAGGGAATGCTTAGTATCTTAAGATCTCTTAATAATGGCCAACTAGATCCTTTGGCATTGCACAACATATGTTTCTGATAATTTTTTTCTGCAAAATTAATATTCTTGTCGTGTTGCTAGCATTCCCCCAGAAGACAATATCATATCTCACTACTGACTCAAAGTAACTATGGTATACTATTTTTTGTGTGTCTATACTAGTGACATTGACTAAGACTGTCATAGCAAATGCCGGGCTGTTTACTTTATTTTTTAGATAATCTATGTGTGAGGACCATGATATGTTTCTGTCTAATTGCATTCCTGCTTCATTTAGCTCCTGGCTTCTGTGCATAATGTGAATATCATTTATTTGAGACTGTTTTGTCTTAAATTGCATCAGCCATGTTTTTGAAATATTATCTTTAAGCCATTTACATGGAACCAAACATCGAGGTTTCTATGACCTTTTCAGGAATCTTTTCTGTGTTTTTGTTTTCTACCAGTACTGATGTGTCATCAGCAAATAAAACTGAATGATACAACATGTTTCATTTATATACCTGAATCATAACCTGGTCCATCTGGATCATCCTCTCCTCCACCAGCTTTCTTGAACAGTACAGATGGTAGTTATACTTTCAATACTTTCTTCAATTTCAAAATTATTGTGTCCTTTGTCTTCTATAACCTGTTGTTCCCATACAATCTACCCAACAGCTTCTGCTGCATCTGTCCCACATGACCTCCCTACTTATGTTCCCCTTCTTCACTCTGTGCTTCTCTCTTCCAATGCACCCACCGGTCTTTCTTCCCCTCTCTGCTCCTCTCCTTACCCATTCCCCTTTTCTCCCCAATTTATCCCCACATGGTGCCCCACAGCTTTCAGATGCTGTGCCAGGCAGCATTATCCTGCTGCCATCTAGACCCTGCGTGCTCTGTCAGACAGTGATGTTCCCTCACCACACCTGTACCCTGCTATATCTACCCCTTTTCTGCCCCATTAAGGATTGCTACTTTCAATCAGTGTGAGTGTTGCACTGTCGCTGGAGCAGTCCGAGACAGTGGTTATGTGTGGATGATGTTTTATTTATTTATTTATTTATTTATTGTTCCGTGG
The DNA here is from genome assembly GCF_021461385.2 of Schistocerca piceifrons. Classification (NCBI taxonomy): domain Eukaryota; kingdom Metazoa; phylum Arthropoda; class Insecta; order Orthoptera; family Acrididae; genus Schistocerca; species Schistocerca piceifrons. The sequence continues at coordinate 814,965,880 of NC_060141.1, forward strand.
GACCACATTTAGGAGAAGTCTCCATGGTCATGGAACGAGTCAATACATGAAATTATAACACGATTGTAGAAACACATAAAATGAAACAAGTCGTTAGTTTAAATAAAGAAAATCAAGAATGTAACACTGGAATTTGCTTAATTTTTTATCTCTTCCAGGAGCTCCTCGACAGAATAGAAGGAGTGAGCCATGAGGAAACTCTTCAGTTTAGACTTAAAAGTGTTTGGGCTACTGCTAAGATTTTTGAGTTCTTGTGGTAGCTTATTGAAAATGGATGCAGCAGAATACTGCACTCCTTTCTGCACAAGAGTCAAGGAAGTGCATTCCACATGCAGATTTGATTTCTGCCTAGTATTAACTGAGTGAAAGCTGCTAACTCTTGGGAATAAGGTAATATTGCTAACAACAAACGACATTAAAGAAAATACATACTGTGAGGGCAATGTCAAAATTCCCAGACTATTGAATAGGGGTCGACAAGAGGTTTTCGAACTTACACCATACATAGCTCGAAGAGCCCGTTTTTGAGCCAAAAATACCCTTTTTGAATCAGAAGAATTACCCCAAAAAATAACACCATATGACATAAGCGTATGAAAATATGCGAAGTATACTACTTTTCGTGTTGAAATGTCACTTATTTCAGATACTGTTCTAATGGTAAATAAAGCGGCATTTAGTTTCTGAACAAGATCCTGAACATGGGCTTTCCACAACAGCTTACTATCTATCCGTACGCCTAGGAACTTGAACTGTACCGTCTCGCTTATAACATGCCCATTCTGTCTGATTAAAATGTCAGTTCTTGTTGAATTGTGGGTTAGAAACTGTAAAAACTGAGTCTTACTGTGATTTAGCATCAAATTATTTTCCACAAGCCACGAACTTACTTCATGAACTACATTATTTGATAATGTTTCAATATTACACACAAGATCCTTCACTACCAAGGTGGTGCGCTTGCTTGTGTGGATGTGTGTTTTCTTTTCTGAAAAAAGACTTTGGCCAAACTGAAAATGAGTAACATTCTTCATTGTGCTTGTCTGCAACTCAATGTGTGATCTTTATGGTAGATAGAAAATGCAATACCTGCATTCTTCATTGTCTTATCCTCTGGATAGGCCAGATTTACCTGTAAAAGTATCACTGCTGTAAATTTTGCATTTTGTATCCTTCTGTGTATACTTAGTGATATGAGGTCCTCTGCTTAGAAAAAGGAAACAGATTAAGAGGAAAAAGAAAAATGAGTAATACAGTTAAGAAATGGAAGGGAAGGGGAGGGGGGGGGGGGGAGAGAAGACGAAGAAGATTTAGTTAGAGAAAGGGAGGGCATGCTGAAAATAAGAAGGTTAGAACAGTAAAGCAAATAATGAGATGCAATAGAGATGATGATAAAAGGGGAGGTGTTACTGGAAGCTAAGTTCATAAGGTTGTTGGGATGCAAAGATGTGTGTGAGGAAGAGTTCCCATCTCTGGATTCCATAAAAACCAGTACCTAACCAGATACCCAAACATCTAATGTGTTGTTGTTACCCCAGGGGGTCCACAACTCTGTTCTGGATACGTGCATAGTGAGCACGGGACCCTGAGCTAATGGGGCCATCCTTCCTTTCCGGGCTGCATCACTTCCCTTTCCGCATCCTTCCCCATCCCTCATCTTGGCCCCCCCCCTCACCCGTCACCGTTGCCTCTTTCATTCCCTTTCTCCCCCTCTGGGAGTATGTTTCGTGCCTACGTCCGGAGTCGGAAGCTCGAAACTGTAACAAATTCTTCGCTTTCTCCATTTGCAAGTATTTGTCCTTCCTTTGTCCTTCTCTTTTCCTTACCTCTTCTCTTTGCCCTTTTCTCCACTGCAGTGTTTGAGACCTCTCTTCTTTCCTTTCCCTTTCGCTTTTTCCCTCCCTGTGCATGTCTGAAGGCCGACCCACGCATTTCCATACGTAGCCGGTGACGGGGTAACGCGTAATTCCCCGCCCCGGGTAGACAGGTAGGACACGTACGTACCCCCTGGTGATTACCCGAGCTGATACCTTCAGAAAGTGCCGATTGGCCCCTCCGTCCGTTTGTCGGGAGGTGTGACCTGAGGTGTGAACCATCACATAAGGTGGGAGTGCCCTCAGAGAGGGCCCTCACAAGGAAGGAGCACTCCATCGGAGAAGCCGGTAATCATGGGGGATACTTTCACAATGGTTTCACCATCTTATACTATGTCAGCTCACAAGCGTAAGTTCAATGAGTTTCAGCCACAGACAGTCCTTCCATCATTGTCAAAGTTCCTTGTTGTTTCTCGGTCTGACGAAGGTCACAACTTCTCCACGGTCAACCCTTTCATTATTCAGAAAGGTGTCGATGCAATTGCAGGTCCTGTAAAGTCTTGTTCCAGATTACGAAATGCCACCTTGTTGTAATAAACAGTCAGTGCCCTCCAGGCACAAAAATTGCTTCTTACTTCACTGCTACACACCTTCCCTGTCTGGGTGGAACTGCACCGTACTTTAAATTCATCATGTGGGGTCGTTTATACACGCTCCCTCACGCACCTGTCTGACCAGGGTGTAACGGCCGTTCATAGAGTCATGAAAAGGGTTGACATGAACATCATTCCAACCTGCACTGTCTTCTTGACATTTGACAAAGTTCAACTCCCATCGAAAATCAAAGCAGGCTATGAGATAATTTCCGTTCGCCCTTACATCCCAAACCCTAAGCATTGCTATTGATGTCAGCAGTTCAATCATACCAGCCAGTACTGTTCCAATCTGGCCAAATGTGTTACGTGTGGCAAGGATGCCCACGAGGGTGCTTGTCCACTTCCATCCCCTCGTTGCATCAACTGTATGGGTGACCACGCAGCTTCCTCTCGAGATTGCCCCATTTTTAAAGATGAAATGCTCATTCAGGAAATCAGGGTGAAGGAAAAGGCATCAACCTTTGCTGCTCGAAAATTATTCGCCAGTCGACAGCCCACCGTGCCTCAGACAGGAAAATACAGCATTGTCCTTGCCTCTCCTCGGCCAACAAAGGAGGCAGCCATGCAGACTTGCAATCTCACCTTTAGTTCCACGATTGTCAGATCGGCCAGTGCAAGGATCGCCCGTTCAACCTCCCCACTTTCGCCTGCTCACTCTATGGCTCACCCTTCTTCCGCTTCTGCTGAATCTCGATTCCAAAAAAGAGCACACTCGTGAAGATTTTTTACGTACCCCAACTTCACAACCATCGGTTCCTCCTTCATCTAAACATCATGTTTCCAAGAAGGCTAGTTAGAAACCCAGTTCATCTCCTTCTCCGCCAAGGCGTGTCTCATCTACTGCACCACCTGGCGGTAATTGCCCTCGGCCGTCTTCTGTGTTGCCGAGGCGCACTACTGGCGGCTGATCAACCGGCCGATTGCTGGAGGCAGGAGCTGCTCCTGAACAACCTATGGATCAGGATCTTCTGCCTTCGGGTGAATGCCATTCCATGTTGTTGGTCGCAAGCTCTGAGCAGTCGCTGAGTTGATGGCAACCTTGGTCACATTCCTCCATTTTCTGTTCACCCTATGTGCATTATCCACTGGAATATCCGCAGCATTCGAGCCAATCGGGACGGATAGTCGATTCTCTTACGATCCTACTCGCCGGTCATCTTCTGTCTTCAGGAAACAAAGCTACGTCCTCATGACTGCTTTGTTCTCCCCCATTTTCAGTCCATCCGAATTGATCTCCCCTCTGTTGAAGGCACTCCAGCCCATGGAGGACTCATGAGTCTTCTCCATGATTCCATTATCAGTCAATCCCCTTATACACTTCCTTCCGAGCTGTCGCTGTCCGTCTTTACCTTTCTGGATACACGTTCTCTCTTTGTACTGTATACATTCCATCGTCCACACCAATGGCACTATCTCATCTCCTTCATCTTCTTGGTCAGCTTCCACCACCCTATTTGCTGGTTGGGGACTTCAATGCCCACCACCCGCTTTGGGGATCTCCTCATCCTTGTCCGCGTGGCTCACTATTGCTAGACGTCTTCCTCCAAGCGGATCTAGTTTGCCTCAACACTGGGGACCCTACATTTTTGTCTGCCTCCACGACAAATTTCTCTGATTTGGACCTTTTGGTCGGTACTGTTCCACTAGCTCGACACTTCGAATGGTTCGCCCTTGATGATACGGACTAGAGTGACCACTTTCCATGTGTCCTTAGACTGCAGCCTCAACTGCCATATATGCGCCCACGGCGCTGGAAGTTTGGCGAAGCCGATTGGACACTTTTTTCGTCTCTAGCGACATTCGATGACCGTCACTTTCCTAGCGTCGATGATGAGGTCTCACACATTACAGATGTTATTCTTAAAGCTGCGGAACGTTCAATACCACGCACCTCAGAATTGCACCGGCGCCCCCCAGTTCCTTGGTGGAACGAGGAATGCCGTGACGCAATATATGAGCGGCGACGTGCTCTTCGTGTTTTCCGCCACCATCCTACTTTGGCCAACTGTGTCCGCTACAAGCAGTTCCGTTCGCGATTCCGTCGCAACATTCGCGATAGCAAGAAGGCAAGCTGGAAATTCTTTATTAGCTCATTTAACACCTTCACTCCCTCCTCGGAAGTTTGGAGTCGGATTCGATGGTTATCAGGCGCGCCCATTTTCTCCCCGGTCTCTGGGCTCACAGTCACGCATGATACATTAGTGGATCCCGTCGCAATTTCTAACTCATTGGGTCAACACTTTGCTGGGATTTCGAGCTCTTCAAATTACCCGCCTGCGTTTCTCCCAAAGAAATGTGCAGCGGAAGTGCTACCTCTTCTTTTCTCCATGCGGGAACTCCAACATGCACTCTCTTCCTCTCGCTCCTCTCGCCCCAGGACCAGATGGTATCCACGTCCAAATGTTGCTGCATAGTCTGCGTTACCTCCTTCACCTTTATAATCGAATTTGGACCGACAGAACTTTTCCCAGACGATGGCGGGAAGCTATCGTCGTTCCTGTTCTGAAACCTAGAAAGGACAAACATCTCCCCTCTAGCTATCGCCCCATTTCTCTCACGAGTAGTGTAAGTAAGGTTTTGGAGCTTATGGTAAATTGCCATTTAGCTTGGTGGCTGGAGGCCCGCAGTCCTTAAACACCTGCCCAAGTGCGGTTTCTGAAAGCATTTTTCTGCAGTTGACCATCTTGTTGCTCTCTCCACTTACATCATGAACAATTTTCTCCAGAAACGCCAAACAGTAGCAATATTTTTTGATCTGGAGAGAGCATACGATACCTGTTGGAGGACAGGCATCCTCCGCACACTGTTCTCTTGGGGCTTTCGATGCCGTCTGCCCCTTTTTCTTCGTGAATTTATGGCAGAGCGTGTATTAAGATTGTGGGTGAACACTACTCTCTCCCGTACTTTCTCCCAAGAAAACGGGGTACCCCAGGGCTCCGTGCTGATTGTTGTACTGTTTGCCATTGCCATAAATCGTATTATGGATTGTCTCCTTCCTGATGTCTCGGGTACCCGCTTTGTGGACGATTTTGCGATCTACTACAGCTCTCAACAGACCAGCCTTCTTGAACGACGTTTTGAAGGACGTCTTGAACGCCTCCACTCTTGGAGCATCGAAACAGGCTTCCGCTTTTCTCCCAGTAAGACCGTTTGTGTTAATTTTTGGCGTCGTACATAGTTTCTCCCACCCTCCTTACATCTAGGACCTGTCAACCTTCCGTTTTCGGACGTCGCTAAATTCTTGGGTCTTATGTTTGACAGAAAACTGTGCTGGTCCTCCCACGTTTTCTATCTTTCGGCTCGCTGTTGGCGATACCTCAACACCCTTCGTGTCCTGAATGGTACCTCCTGGGGAGCGGACAGAGTGGTCTTTCTCCGCTTGTATCGCGCCTTAGTGGGCTTGAAATTGGACTATGGAAGCATAGTTTACACCTCTGCACGGCCATCTATTCTTTGTCGTCTCGACTCTATCCACCACCGTGGATTACGTTTAGTGTCTGGAGCTTTTTACACCAGCCATGTGGAAAGCCTTTATGCTGAGACTGCTGAACCTCCGCTGTCCAATCGGCGAGCAGTCCTTCTGAGTCTGTCTTCCATGCCTGCTAATCCAGCCCATGACATTTTTTTTCGACGCCTCCTTTGATGTAGGGTATGCAGACCGCCCCTCCTCCCTACTACCACCAGGAGTCCGCTTCCATCAACTGCTCCATTCTCTTTCCTTCCGCTTTCCTAAAACCTTCTTAACACGTTGGGGTACAGCACCGCCTTGGCTCCATCCCCGGATTTACCTGCTCTGTGACCTTTGTCAATTTACCAAGGATGTTACCCCTTCACTTGTTTATCATCGGGCATTTGCTGCTCTATGTGCACAAATGAAGGCAGCCACATTCATTTACACTGATGGCTCGAAAACATCGTTAGGTGTAGGGAGTGCCTATATTGTTGGCGACACCCCAAATCAATTTCGCCTTCCCGACCAGTGTTCGGTTTATACTGGGGAGCTTTACACTGTTCTCCAGGCTGTCCACTATATCTGCCACCATCAGCGGATACAGTATGTTATCTGTTCAGATTCACTCAGCTCTCTCCTCAGTCTCCAAGCTCTCTAACCTGTCGACCCTCTGGTCCACGGGATTCAGGACTGTCTGCGCTTGCTCCACCTGGGGGGCGTCTCGGTGGCGTTCCTCTGGCTTCCGGGACACATTGGTATCTGTGGATATCTGCCGATATAGCAGCCAAGGCTGCAGTCTTTCTTCTTCGGCCAGCTATTCAATCGATTCCCTTCGCTGATCTACGGAGTGTTTTATGTCGTCGTGTTGTTCTTTTATGGCATGCACATTGGTCGACACTTCCCCCTAATAAATTGCAGAACGTGAAAGCTCTTCCCTGTGCTTGGACTTCTTTCTCCCGAACGCGTCGTTGGGTGGAGGTAATTTTAACTAGACTCCGGATAGGGCACTGTCTTCTTAGCCATCGACATCTTTTAAGCGGCAATCCTCCCCCACCCTGTCCCCACTGCTCTCAGCTGTGGACGGTAAGACACCTTTTAATTGAGTGCCCCTATTTTACTCTGTTATGTGCTCGTCTACAGCTGTCGCCTGATACATCGTCAATTTTAGCAGATGACACGTGCTTGGCCGATCGCGTTCTCGAGTTTATTAGTGCCAGTGAAATGACGTCAGTCATTTGAATCTTTTTTTGGGGACAACCAAGCCCTTTGTGTAGTGGATTTTTAAGCCTGCCTTCTGCTTTTAGTTTCTCCAATTTTTTGGGTATCGTTCCCATTGCTGCTGGTTTCGATTTTCGGTTTATTACTGTTTCCTAAGTCACGGACCGGGTGCTAATGACCATAGCAGTTTTGTGCCCTAAAACCAAAAAAAAAAAAAAAAAAAAAAAAAAAAAAAAAAAAAACTAATGTGTAATCACTGGCACTGAGGTCTCTCGAGTACAGAGATCATCCTACCTGATAAGTTTCCCTCGTTGCTGGAGGTGGGAACTTATCCTCCAACACATGTCCACATACCAATATCTTAAAAAGCTTAACCTCTGTTAACATAATTGAGCCATCATTTGCATTATCATCTTTTAATTGTATTTTACACATTTTTAAAATTTATTATTGCTCATTATATTCTGTATTGTTCTTCTCCCTCCCCACTCTCTGTATCTCTTTCTCTCCTCATTTGTGTAAGCACTACTCTGTCTCTCCATATCCATTACTACTTCTTACTCTGTCATCTCTGTAGTGAACCAGGCATATTGGTTACTAATGTACTACCTATGATGCACTTTCCCTGGCACTGTCCCCCTTGGTTTTCTTACCCTCTTTTTGTTTCCTCATTCTCACAAAAGATTATCCCCATTTGATTAACCCACATTTCCAAGTTTCCCAACCTGCGCAAGTCCCATACTTGAGGAAAGGAGTAACAGTTCTGAAAGCTACGATAGTAATATGTGTGTATTTCCAGTAGTAATAATTCCACTCCTTAATTTAAGAATGAGTCAGCTATTTTCTCATATTTTTGTAATAGTCTTGCATGCACTGTACTTTCAGTGAAATGTATTACGTAGGAAAAGGGAGGTCATGCTGATGGATGGCTAAATTTAGAAGGGTAGTGGGATGAGACTACGTGCTGAAGAGCAGGTTATCTAAAAAGGGCTTGGTCTGAGGGATCCAGATGACCCATAGGTGCCACTAAACTCCTCCAGCAACTGCATGCCGGGTGTCCCTGAGGTGGGTAGTTCTTGGGGTCAGTTTCTGAATTTGGCCTATGTGATGGTTCTCATCCACGTACAGGGTGCAGAAAAATTGTATCACGAATCTTAACCCTGGATAGCTGATGCCAGTAGGAATGAAAATTACTAATGTTGCGTAGGGCAACAAAACACAACTTTAAAAACTATGAAAACTTGGCGTCATGTGCTCCAATTGACTGCCGGATTGCCCTGTTGCCAGATACTCTGGACAATGCATGACCTTGCATGCTTTGCCTGCCAGAAATTGTGATGTATCCAGGGCAGCCTACACACTCAGTGGTAGCACGCCAGCCTTCCACTCTGGGGGCTGGAGGTGAACCAACCAACCCAACACATCCATTGTTGTTTCATGATAAGACGTACTGGAAACAAACCCTTCAGCAGCTGTTAGTTAGCATACAGAAAGTCTTTTACAAATTGTGTCAGCCCTGAAAAGGGCCTTTTTTGTGGCTAGGACATTGTTTACTTAAAGCAGGTGCTGGACCTGGTGACCCTCCATGCAACACAAGGTTGGTAGTGTCGAAAGGTGTTTTGCTGAACTCTTTCTAAGTTTACTGGCATTGCCTTAATGTGATTGGCGGCATGTTGAATGACATGCATTAATTCATCTTTGTCCCTAGGTGATTTGCACCTGGGTGGGTGAACTGCAACCTTGAAGAATTCCCACAGGAAACTACTGGTGGTGTGAGGTCTGGGACCACGGGGACCATGTCCTATGAGCATGTCTGCCAGTTACCTGGTCATTGAAGAGTTCATCTAAATATCCACACACAGCACGACTGTTAGGTGCAGGCGACTCATGCTGCAACCACATGCATAGCCGAATTTCCAGGGGAACACCTTGCAGCAGGCCGGGTAGCGTTTTGTGGAAAAAGTGAAGGTAATTTGCCATGCAAGTTGAGGAGGTTGGTGGACCAGCCCAATAAGATGGTCAACCACAATGCCTGCCCAAATGTTGAGCAAAAATTGTTCCTGGTGTGTGTGGACGTACATGTCGTGAGGATTTCCCCTTGCCCAGTAATGAACGTTTTGAGTGTTGCAAAGGCCATCCCAATGGAAGGTGCATTCATACAGTAAACAACACGACGACAGGGAAGTCAGGATCTCATGCAACACATCACAGAAAACACCAGCGAAACCCTAGCCTGTGCTCATAGTCTGCGACAGGATTTAGGTCTTCAGCAAGGTGTAAAGTAAATAGATGCTGGCCATCATTCCTCAAAACCTCCCAGACTAACTGATGAGTGACCACAATGTTATGTCCAGTTGCTTGAGTACAGGTCATAGGTGTTTCCTCAATGCACTTGAGAACAGTCTCTTCAAATGCTGCATCCCCTAATGTTCGAGGTCTTCCAGCATCACCATGATATCCTGGTAACAAGCCTGTTTCACCAAGTCATGGGTGAATTGCTGTAAATGTTTGCAGGTGTGGCTGATGTCTTGCTGGGTACTGTTCATCATACAACCATTGAGCTTCATATGCATTATCGTCAGCTAGATCATAAACAAAAACCATATCTTGCTGTTCTTCAAACAAATACTGTGCCACCATACTTACTGTATGACTAAATCCTAGGTGACGTGTGCGTGCTCTGAAGTGAAGCTTACATGTGAATGCCTCTTACATGAGGTAGAGACAAACAGCAAGACCTATTCGACACGTATGCATATCACATTCGAGAAGTGATGGGCGAGGGACATTTGTGTGTGTGAACCGACTGTCATAGCACTGCCAGACAAATAACAAATGGCAACATGGCAATCTCATCGCCAAATGGAACACGTGGCACCAAGTTTCCATAGTTTTAAAATGGTATTTTTTTGACCTGTGTGACATCAGTAATTTTGGTTCCTTCTGGCATCAGCTATCCTGGGATAAAATTTCGCAACACAATTTTTCTCCACCCTGTATAAAGGAGCATTGTTGGGAGCATCTCAGTTATTAAACACTGTCCTGTTTGATGTTGTGTAGCTCATCTCCCTCTCCCACTGGTGTACCTTCAGATACTTAAAATTCAGGAGAAGTAGTAGAAGCTGTTGGGTTTAAGGTCCAGCTTATCACTAACTGAAAATAGTGTAGTTAAGTTTAGGTAGGGCAGGAGCTGGATATGTATGGAGATTTATAGCTGTTACCTGAGTTGCCTCACTCTGTTCTTTCCCCTGGGTGAGAGACTTACACCAGAGGAGTTGTCGCGGGATGGTAGGGACACTGGTAACTCTGTGTGTAATACACTAGTCCGCAGTGACCTACGATATTTAGCGAGTATGTGAGCAGTGCTGAGCCTCAATTGAGTCTTCTTAGAAGGATTCTCAGTCCAGATAGCAGTGCTTCTAAATCTCAGCCCCAAAGGTCAACATGACCAGTCAACATGCTGATCAAGAGCTGGCAAAACTTTCAAGTCAGTGTTGTCATGTGAAGGCCTGCCTGCCAGCCTGCTTGTCTTTGTGTTGGCTGTACCACATTTAAGTGCAGAGGTATACAGACAATGGCTCCTCACACAGATGAGGGTTCCTCACTTTGCTTCAGTAGTGCAGGTTGTCAAGCAGTCGATCTTAATTGTTTTCCATGAAGTTCCCTTAGAGCCCCAGAGAGAGTTATTCTATGGTCAGCTCCATGGTACTGAAACCATTCACATTTTATCAATTATGTATCCAGTATAACTCCTCTGACAACACAGATGAATCACTGCCAATCATAATTTCAAATACAACACACAGAATAATATATCCTAAAGTGACGCTTCAGTAGCAACAATAGGATGTTGGTGCTGACCCTAATGTGCTCTCCTTGTACTAATTAGTAGTCAAGTTTTGTAGCACAGTGAGAGAGTACGATAGCTTAACCAGCAGTACTACATCTGAAACCTGTTTAAAAGACTTGTCAACCTTACGTGTGTTGATGAGGTGAACTTCAGAGTTAAAGCAGTTGATTGTGAGCTATCTTAATCTGCAGTACACATGTTGTATTAGTCTTGCTCAGGTATTTGAGGCCCCTTTTGATTGTTTTAATGTTTGCCATTCTGTAAGTAGATACGAGATCTTTCTTTATTTTATCATTAAAAAAGCTGAAACCGCAAAAAGAAAAGGAGATAAAACCCCTCTTAGTGCACAGCATGAACTAGTGGTGACTATTGACATACAAAGAGTATCTTCTTCTGGCAAAACAAAAATTGTCTAAATGTATTGTGCCTACTCGCACAAGTTCTGACAAGTCTTTTTAGACATTCAGATAACTTGCAGTGTTACTCAGAGAGAGATATTTGAAGCTAATACCACAAATAGGTTTTTATGAGCAGTTACGAGTATTATACAGAATCTTTTGGCTGTCAATATCTTTTCATAAAATACTTTTCAGACAATTTTGTTCAGAAAAATTGTGCCCACATGGGTAGTGGATCTAGTGTGGCACCAATTGTTTTTGTAGTAAACAGGATTCATGCACATAAAGGTGTCCAAACTATTGCTTGGAATTTGTTGGTAACTTCTCAGTTTTTGGCATGTCCTCCAAACTGGTATCTACAGAATGTCGCTTGCAGTTGTATGTCGTGGGATCTGAGGAATGTGCACAAGCATTGGTTTCCAAATCCTTGAAATTAAAGGCAACACATGTCACAGCTCTAAATGATACTTTAAGTTTAGCCAGAAACAAGCGTGGCTTCAAGTGAAGACTGTGCAGTAGGTTCCCCCTTAGTATGCCATGTGGGATGGACAGGTCCTCAATGTTTCACTTTTGATATTATTAACCATGGACCTACTGAGACTGCAGCTGTTTTTCTTCTTTTTCTTCTTCTTCTTCTTCTTTTTATATGATTTGGTGTGATTCATTTACCTGAAGATACTGTCCATTATAAGAGCTTAATGGTGACAGTTGAAGCTTAGAGAATGGCATTCATTCTTGGCCTGTTTGCAAGAAGTCTTCTCAAAATAATGGAAGCAGTCTGTGTTGAAATATAAACCAAACTCAGTGTGTTTGCAGATCATGTGTATCATAATACACTCTGGTCATAGGGGCTCACTTCAAAGCAGTACTCATCACTGAAGAAAATTATTCTCCAGTCAATGAGATTATAGGTCGAAGACGTGTCAGGAGACAGTGCAGGCAGCAATGAGATACCAACCTGACTTTCACTAGCCATATAGCCCAACAACTAGTAGTGGTCTGATTGCTATTTATATTCATAGCAGGACCCACTTTGGTTATCATCCATGGCATCCTCTCAGCACAGTGGTAGACAACTATATTCTATGCCCCATTATGTTGCCATTCATTGCATTCTGGGCTTACATTGAGTCAAAATAATATCCACTCTTACATGGCAAGGCATTCTACTGCTTGTCTTCATGCTTGGCAAATGTTACCTTGGCCAGCGATATCAGTGGATCTCTTCTGACGAAGAATGTTTGGAGCATTATGGACACAGCACTTGAACTGTCTTGGGATTTTGATGAGAAAGCACACCATTTGGCCATAATTTGGCATGGTATCCCTCAGGAGGATACTAAACATCTCTGTCAGCCAAGCCGGATATGATGGCCGAATGGTCCTAGGCACTTCAGTCTGGAACCGCGCGACCGGTATGGTGGCAGGTTCGAATCCTGCCTGTGGCATGGTCCCAGATTAAATTCCAAACATTTTTTTGGTGTGTTACAATGTAGTGACTGACTACATTGTTGATAGTGATCTGTCTGTCAGATGGGGACTTGAAGCTTGGTGGCCCTGTCAGTGCTAATTGAGAAGAGTAGGCTATGAATCAGTATCATGTTTCACCCCCTTTTCCTTCTCTCCTCATTATCAAATCACACACTCACACAGAAAAAAAAACACACACACTCACTCTCTCTCTCTCTCTCTCTCTCTCTCTCTCTCTCTCTCTCTCTCTCTATATATATATATATATATATATATATATATATATATATATATATATATATACACACATTTACTTATCACGAATGGACCCAGAAGGATCACGCAAAGCTTTCTGACATCGTTTCTTCCATACTTCTTTCATTCGTTCTCCATGTTTTCTTTTTCTTTCTTCTGCCCATTTTGTTCCTGGTCTCTTTAGTGCTTCCTTCTCCAACAATACAATCCACTTTTCCACCTTATTTCTAAAAGTTTTTCTATCTTTGACATCTTTAAGTTCAATATTTGCTTTTTGTAAATCTAATTTTACTTGGCTAATCCATGGTGTTGTTGATTTGACTTTTTCTAAGTAAGTGAGAATTCTGTTGGTGAGTCGTGTGGGGGGAAGTCTAGTGACATGTCCATAAAATTTTAATCTTCGCCTTCTTATGTCTGCTGCATGGTTTGATACAGTTTCTGTGGTTCTTCTTGATTGTATCCGGTATCCTTCTTCTGTTAATTTTGGACCTAAAATCTTTCTCATAATTTTGCGTTCTTCTTTTAGTATTTTTTCTAAATCACATTTTGTGTGGAGTGTGAGTGTTTCACTAGCATATAGTGCTGCTGGCTTAATTACTGCGCAGTAGTGTCTGATTTTTGTGTTCGAGGAGATGCATTTTTTATTGTATATTTCATGTGTCATACCATATGCTCTCTTCATTTTCTGTTGTCTGATCTTCTGTGCAACTTTCTCTCCTCCGGTTGGCACCAAAATTTCACCTAGGTATTTAAAATGTTTTACTCTATTTATTTTTCCATATTTTGTGTTCAAACTGTGTATATGGAATTTCGTACAGAAAAATTCTGTCTTTTGAAACGAAATTTGTAAACCTACTTTATCCACGCATTCCTTAAGGATCTCTATTTGTTTGGTGGCGATTTCTTCATCATCTGCAAGTATGGCCAAGTCGTCCGCGAATGCTAAACAAGATATCTCCACGTTGTCTTTGGTTCTACCAAGATGGATTGGTTTCCAGTAGGATTGATTTTTTTAATTCATTTTCCCATTCCTTAATGACTTTATCCAGGACTATATTAAACAGAAGTGGAGATAGGCTGTCACCTTGACGTACCCCAGTTTTTATGAGAAAAGGTTCAGAGATTTCTCCCCTGAATTTAACTTTAGATACAGTGTCTGTCAGTGATTCTTTGATAAGCCTTAGTGTTTTGGAGTCAAGTCCAAGTTCCTCTAAAATGTTAAACAAAGATTGCCGGTCAATTGAGTCATAGGCTTTCTTAAAATCTACAAATGTACAAATTACGGGGGCATTTCTAATTGCTTTGTGTTTTAATATTGTCTTTAAATTAAATATTTGTTCTACGCATGAGCGACCGGGGTGGAAGCCTGCTTGATAATCACCAATTTGGCGTTCCAGCTGCTCTTGTGTTCCTTTCAGCAGGCATGTTGAGAGAATTTTGTAGGTGACTTGTAAAAGTGAGATTCCCCTGTAGTTATTGACATTTGTTCTGTCTCCTTTTTTATGTAACGGGTGAATAAGGGCACATTTCCAATCCTCTGGTAATTTTTCTGTTTCCCATATTTTTGTTATTATTTTTGTGAGCTCTTGCAACGTCTTTGGTCCTAGGTTTTTTAATAGCTCTGCAACAATGCCATCTTCACCAGATGTTCTATTATTTTTTAAGTTTTTAATGTGACATTTGATTTCTTCCTGTGTTGGTGGTAATGAATCCGGTTGAGTGTTGGCACTGATTTCTTTGGGAAACCTTAAACTAGGTTCTGGGCAATTTAGTAAGTTAGAAAAATATTGAGCCAATACTTGACAGTTTTCCTGGTTTGTTAGGGCTAATTTACCATCTGGTTTTCTGAAACATAAATTTTGAGGGATATATCCTCGTATTTTATCTGCGAAAGTTCTATAGAAGTCTCTTGTATTATAGTTTTGGAAATTTTCTTCTATGGCATCCTGTTGTGCCTTTGTGTACTTCCTTTTTGCTTGCCTAATAGATTTTGAAACCTGTTTTCTAACCTCGTTAAATAAATGTAGACTTTCTTGTGATTTTTTTCTGTTATATTCTTGAAATGCCTTTTTTCTCCTTTCCAATGCATTTTCACAGTCTGAATCCCACCAAGGGTGTTTGAATATCTTTTTCAAGGGAATAGTTTCCTTAGCTATTAGCGTGATTTTAGAATGAAATTCTTCCCATGTGTTTGCCTTTTCCTTCTCCCATTCTTCTTTTACTTTGGATTCTTTAATCTTCTTGGTGTCATATTTCTGTATTTCTGTTTTCTTCTGATGAATTCTTCGTGCTGTAAACTTGATTTTAGTTCTAGTTAGGTAATGGTCTGAATCAATGTTTGCTCCTCTGCGTACTTGGACGTCGTAAATTTCTTTTTGTACTGGGTATGAAATCGCCACATGATCTATTTGAAACTCGCCAATTTGTTGTACAGGAGATCTCCATGTCTTTTGTTTTCTTGGACATTTTCTTAGAGATGTTGACATTATCTTCAGGTTATTCTGCTTACATAGTTCGACGAGCCTTGTACCATTTTTATTGGTAAATTTATGGGCAGGATATTTGCCTATGGTTTTTTGGTGGATTTTCTCTCTACCAATTTGGGCATTAAAATCGCCAAGTAGAACTTTAGTATCATCTTTTGGAAAGCGTAACAAAACAGGAATCTTTGTTCAAACCAAATAGAAATCCAAAATATGGACAAAAGAGCAAACAGTAAATCTTCAAAAATCTCATTGTTATAAAGTGGATGGTGGTGATGGTATGGTGATGGTGAAGAGGATTGTAATATAAAAAATGGGTTCATTGCTGCCCTTCTAGTGTCAATGGTGTTAAAGGATTGATCTACATTCCCCATGAGGCATGTGAGACTATAGTTTTGTTGTTTCAGGTGACGAGTAATTTTAGAGAGTAACTTTGTAAATAAAGTGATTTGACACGAGATGAGTTATTACTTTTTATTTATTCTTTACAGGTTACTCACACTTGTACTGCTATTAACAAAAGATGCATAACTGGTGGATGAGCTGACTAGAAAGTCCTTCTGTGCTTTCTTTGCATGAATTTCTCGTAGACTTAATTGATGTGTAATCTTCTCTGCAACTCGTATCTTTGTTTTGCTAAATGAAGGGAACTCTGTACCTTAAGCATTTGTCACCTTTTGTTCCTTATTTGTCTGTTTGCTGTAATGCAGAACTTCTTTTTACAATCTAGATAAGATTTGAGTGTTGATGATAATTATTAATATGTCTTTATTTATATTTTCAGGAGTGCCCGATGAGATAAAGAGGAGGTTTTTGAAGGGTGTACCTCGATGTTGGAGACACTACTGTTCAGAGTGGAGAAGGAATGAAGGTTCTTAATTTTTTTTTATTTTTTTATTTTTTTTTTTTTTTTTTGCCGAAGCTAAATTATTTACAGTTCACAATGATCTCACAATTGGCAAAACATTTTGGATTAGTCCCTCATTTCAACCTGCCAATGGGAAGGGATTTTCGATCAAAGATTACCTATACAAAGATTACTAAACTACTGCATATTGACATTCCAACACGCCTCTCAAGTGTATATGAAACAAATGGCAATAGTTGTAATGGAATATTGACCTCTATTATACAGTTCATCACACTAATCATCAGTGTCAGGAATTCTTCAATATGATCCATGTTGGCCCTTGGACATGTTGATAACACATGAAGAACTACCTGCCATTACACACCCAAGATGGTAATGAAGATTTGCTTGATTTGTAGAATGTGTGTACACATCTTCCATGCACTATTGAAATCCACAAATTGCCCAAGGCTTGTAAAGTCCATTGGTTTCCCCCTGGGTGCAGGACACTTTCAGGCATGGCAGAGAAGACCTTTGTTGCCAGCAGCATTCCAATTTATCAGTGGCATTGAATACATCTTCAGGAAGAAACCTGGTCATAAGAATTCTGGTGTATGTGTAGCAGTGCCCTTTTACATCTTACCTATGGAGGTGGAATGTGACACAAGATAGGTAACTAATGTGTGAAAATAGACTGTACACACCTACTGACAATGGGCATCGATTGGTTAAGTTGTACATATATCTTTTTCACATATGAACTATTGTGCTAGATGGACACACTGTAGACGTACTCTGCTATTGAGTGAAGAGACTGATGCTGCCCAACTAGACCACAGAGCTTTCGCAGAATATTGTTGGTGCTTTTGAGCTTTCCAGGTGTTGGTGTTAACTGCTGCTTAAAAGGTAGTGTCAGGCCCCAAGGAATTTTGATGCATGTTATGATAGTCTGTCTCCCTCAAAATGGACATCAAGGGCTCTGTGTGCCAATCAGAGATGTCAAAACATGCAACTTCAGTTGTTCTTGTGGTAGGTTGTAACCTCCCTTTATGGAAGCATTGGCTGAAGATGTCTAAATCAGAAGCTGTTGCAAATTTCTGTGTTGCATAGATGTTGACCAATCATCTGCATAGCCAAGAAGAAGAAAAGAAGAGAAAAAGAAAAGAAAAAAAAAGGTAATGGTTCAGGTATATGTGCCAATGTTACAATCTGACAATGAAGAGAGTGAAAGTATATGACAAAATGTGTATGCATGGAGCATGGAAATCTAATGAGTGAGTGAGTGGAATGCTATGTTAAGGCAATGTAATAGAAGGCAGAGTTGAAGAGTATGAGCTTGACAATAGGAGTGATGAAGTAAAAAACACAAATTCAATTGTTCTGTAAGTTTTACTTATTAATTATTAATATGCTATTCGAAAATTACTGGAGAAGGAGGTATATTGGGAAAGCCCTAGAGGCCTGAGAATATTCTAGCTGGATTACATCATTTTGAGACATTTTGCAAAATCAGATATTGGATTGCAAGGTGTACTCAGGAGCAGATACAGTCTTCTCACAATTTAGTAATGATGAAAAATAGACTGAAGTTTCAGAGAATTGTCCAGAACTATTAGTGGTGAAGGAAGTGGGGTTCATTGGAAGTAATGATGCATATGTGAAGTTCTGAGAGGTAGTAAATAGTGTGATAATGAATACTGCAATAGGCAGGTCAGTTGAAGAGAAAGGGATTATCCGAAAAGGACAATCACAGAACCTGGATTTAGACAAACTTAAGTATGCACAAGATAACTGTAAAGAAACATTGTGTTGCAGAAGTTATACTGGAACTGATTCATAAAGTAAGTAACTACAAAAATGTGCAGTAAGAGACAGGAATACATCAATATAAGTCACCTAAGTGTAAAATAAACAGGAAAGCAGTCAAGCTGAAGTGAAAGGACTGCAAAAAAAGTCTGAAGAAATCATAAATGAAATAGTCATGGGGTTGGACTATTCAGCATAAATAAAAGTCAATGCAACCTTTGGTGAAAATAGAAGCCTAAGGAGCAAACAGTAAAGAGTGTGCAAAACTAATTCCACTGTTCAACTTAGAGGAGTGAGATGATAGGTGGAAAGAGTAGATTTAGGCCCCTATGTGGGGTAGGATTTGTCTGAAGGCATGAAACAAGAAGGGTTAGAAGACATAGCTGATTCAATGAAGATTAAGAGTTAAACAAGTATTGGGAGACATGCAATCTAATAATGCTAGAGGCACAGTTAACATTTCCGTAAGTTGTAAAGGAAAGGGGAGGGGGGATGTCAGGGTGGTAGGGAGGTGGGAGGGAGGGAGGATTGTAAATTTGGAAGGAGCACAGAACTGTATAGAAGTCAATTAAGTATTGTGGAAAACAAGAAAAGGAGAGGATCAAAATGTTTGTGATGTGGTTCTACATAGGAATGTTGTAAATTCAGTGAATTTATATGACAAAAAAAAATGTAGTTTCACTACAGAAAAAATGACAAGAAGGGACAAAATGATAGGTTATGTGTTGACAGAGCAACAAGTAACTTCCATCATACTTGAGGGAGCTATAAAAGTAAGAGCTTCAGGGCAAAGCAGTGACTGGAATATGTCCAGAAAATAATTGCGTGTTTTACACTGTGAGGTGAAGTAGTTGGGATAGGATAAGAGTTCAACTTCTTTTTTAAACTGCTTGTTCAGTGTACAGACTGAATAACTTTGTGGATCAGCTCCAGCCCTCCGTCTCACTCCTTTCCAAAATATTATTCCCATTATGTGCCTTTCAACACTTAGTTTGCAGTGTGGCATCAGCACAAATTCCAAATAATGTCTCTCTCCATGTAAAGAATGTCAAACTAAATACTTTTTATCCATCTCAATTTCCAGATTGTTATTTTATTGAGGAAACAGTTTTGGTGGTACATTATGACATATTTAGGCACCATTCCCACCTCTGGTCTGATCAGAATAGGGGCCTGTATTCAATGACTGGCATCTGTAGATCTGTGATACAATGATCACTTCAAACATCATCTGCTGACTGCTAAATTGTACAGATTAGACAGTCTGTACTGAGAAGACAAGGTCCCACAACCATCTGTGAGAAGATGGATATATAGTCTTCCTCTCCATGTGTTATTATAGAGTTCAAATGCCCCATCTTATGGTTATGTGTATGATATTCTGTATGTGTCTGGCTTTTGTGCATTAGAACTGAAGGCCTACTCATTGTTCTTCACTGCTCAACATTTGTCCTAGTCTCAGGGTAGTGAGTCATGTTTCTTTGTCAGTAAATATATCCATTTGAAATTGGACCTTTCCCTATCACCTATAGCTCTGTAAAATATTCTGCAGGCCTCCATTATTGTGGTCAAGGCTGTGAGATGGATATCTTAAACTAGACTGACTTCAGTAATCTTCATGCTTCATGCAGTACTTCTATCATATTCTAAAGATGCTCTCAGTCTGGCCAACATTTTACAGTATGTGCTTCTGAGTGTTAAAAGTATTCATCTCATCTTTTCCTCATTTCTGTGATTAACCTAGTGTCTAACTAGTCCCATATAGAAAACTGAAGATTTACATGAATGGCACTGATAATTGTTTCCTAAGGAGTTAATCTATCTCATTACTTTTACCTACCTCCACTTTGCAAATAATCATCATCATCATCAATGTTCTGCCAAAAGCCAGGTTTTCATATGAGAGTTCTCCAGGCTGTCCGGTCTTTTGCAATCTCTTCAGATCTGCATAATTCTCTCTTCCATTTATGCCATTTGTCATCTATTATCTTCTATCTCCTTCTTCCTCTCAGTCTTCTCCCACAAACCCATCTACATCTACAACCATACTCCGCAAGCCACCTGACAGTGTATGGTTGAGGATACCTTGAGTACCTCTATCAGTTCTCCCTTCTATTCCAGTCTCGTATTGTTCGTGGAAAGGAGGATTGTGGGTATGCCTCTCTGTGGGCTCTAATCTCTCTGATTTTATCCTCATGCTCTCTTCGTGAGATATACGTAGGAGGGAGAAATATATTCCTTGACTCCTCCGTGAATGTATGTTCTCGAAACTTCAACAAAAGCCTGTACCGAGCTACTGAGCGTCTCTCCTGCAGAGTCTTCCACTAGAGTTTATCTATCATCTCCATAACGCTTTTACGATTACTAAATGATCCTGTAACGAAGCGTGCAGCTCTCAGTTGGATCTTCTCTATCTCTTCTATCAACCCTATCTGGTATGGATCCCACACTGGTAAGCAGTATTAAAGCAGTGGACAAACAAGTGTACTGTAACCTACTTCCTTAGTTTTTGGATTGCATTTACTTAGGATCCTTCCAATGAATCTCAGTCTGGCATCTGCTTTACAGACGATCAACTTTATATGATCATTCTATTTTATATCACTCCTAATGCCTACTCCCTGATAATTTACTGAATTAACTACTTCCATTTGCTGACCTGCTATATTGTAGCTAAATGATAAGGGATCTTTCTTTCTATGTATTCGCAGCACATTACACTTGTCTACATTGAGATTCAATTACCATTCCCTGCACCATGCGTCCATTCGCTACAGATCCTTCTGCATTTCAGTACAATTTTCCATTGTTACAACCTCTCGATATACCACAGCATCATCTGGAAAAAGCCTCAGTGAACTTCCGATGTCATCCACAAGGTCATTTATGTATATTCTGAATAGCAACGGTCGTACGACACTCCCCTGTGGCACACCTGAAATCACTCTTACTTCGGAAGACTTCTCTCCATTGAGAATGACATGCTGCCTTCAGTTATCTAGGAACTCTTCAATCCAATCACACAATTGGTCTGATAGTCCATATGCTCTTACTTTGTTCATTAAGCGACAGTGGGGAACTGTATCGAATGCCTTGCGGAAGTCAAGAAACACTGCATCTACCTGCGAACCCATGTGTATGGCCCTCTGAGTCTCGTGGACGTACAGTGCAAGCTGGATTTCACACGATCATCTCTTTCGAAACCCATGCTGATTCTTACAGAGTAGATTTCTAGTCTCCAGAAAAGTCATTATACTCTAACATAATACGTGTTCCAAAATTCTACAACTGATAGATGTTAGAGATATAGGTCTATAGTTCTGCACATCTGTTTGACGTCCCTTCTTGAAAATGGGGGTGACCTGTGCCCTTATCCAATCCTTTGGAATTCTATGCTCTTCTAGAGACCTACTGTGCACCACTGCAAGATGGGGGGGCAAGTTCCTTCGCGTACTCTCTGTAAAATCAAACTGGTATCCCGTCAGGTCCAGTGGCCTTTCCTCTTCTGAGCGATTTTAATTGTTTCTCTATTCCTCTGTCGTCTATTTCGATACCTACCATTTTGTCGTCTGTGTGACAATCTAGAGAAGGAACTACAGTGCAGTCTTCCTCTGTGAAACAGCTTTGGAAAAAGGCATTTAGTATTTCAGCCATTAGTCTGTCATCCTGTGTTTCAGTACCATTTTGGTCACAGACTAACTACACATTCTGTTTTGATCCATCTACCACTTTGACATAAGACCAAAATTTCTTAGGATTTTCTGCCAAGTCAGTACATAG
Source organism: Schistocerca piceifrons (assembly GCF_021461385.2). Taxonomy (NCBI): domain Eukaryota; kingdom Metazoa; phylum Arthropoda; class Insecta; order Orthoptera; family Acrididae; genus Schistocerca; species Schistocerca piceifrons. The sequence continues at coordinate 814,987,911 of NC_060141.1, forward strand.
AACTTTACTTTCGAATTCATTGAACGCCTCTTGCATAGCCCTCCTCACACTACATTTGGCTTCGTGTAATTTTTGTTTGTCTGCAAGGCTTCGGCTATGTTTATGTTTGCTATGAAGTTCCCTTTGCTTCCGCAGCAGTTTTCTAACTTGGTTGTTGTACCATGGTGGCTCTTTTCCATCTCTTATGATCTTGCTTGGCACATACTCATCTAACACATATTGTACGACGGTTTTGAACTTTGTCCTCTGATCCTCAACACTATGTGTACTTGAGACAAAACTTTTGTGTTGAGCCATCAGGTACTCCGAAATCTGCTTTTAGTCACTTTTGCTAAGCAGAAAAATCTTCCTACCTCTTTTAATATTTGTATTTACAGCTGAAATCATTAATGTAGTAACCACTTCATGATCGCCAATTCCCTGTTCTGTGTTAACTGTTTCAAATAGTTTGGGTCTGTTTGTCACCAGAAGGTCTAATATGTTATCGACATGAGTTGGTTCTCTGTTTAACTTCTCAAGGTAGTTTTCAGATAGAGCACTTTAAAAAATTTCACTGGATTCTTTGTTCCTGCCATCCGTTATGAACATTCGAGTCTCCCAGTCTGTATCTGGTAAATTAAAATCTGCACCCAAAACTATAACATGATGGGGAAATCTACTTGAAATGTTTCCCAAATTGTCCTTCAGGTGCTCAGCCACAACAGCTCCTGAGCCAGTGGGCCTATAGAGACATCCAATTACCATGCCTGAGCCTGCTTTATCCGTGACCTTCACCCAAATTATTTCACATTACGGGACTCCGTCAATCTCCTTCGATACTATTGGACTTCTCATCACGCCTCCCCCTTCACTGTCTAGCCTGTCTCTGCAGTATACATTCCAATCTGAGTTTAGAATTTCATTACTGTTTACGTCTGGTTCCAGCCAACTTTCTGTCCCTAGTACTATGTGGGCATTGTGACCATTTATTAATGACAGCAGTTCTGGGACCTTTCTATAGACTCTCCTGCAGTTTACTAGTAGCAGATTAATATTGTTATTCCCTGTTGTATTTTGCCTACTCCTACCTGGCCACATCTCAGGAGGCATCTTGTCGTGCCTAGGGAGGGAATTCTCTAACCTAAATACCCCCCATGTGCACTCCACCTGTAGTCCGCTACCCTTGTGGCCCCTTCCTGCGTGTAGTGCATGCCTGACCTATTCTCCACCCGATATCGGACGTCGATAAATTTGCACCCCAGATCTCCGCAGAATCATCTCAATCTTTGTATTTAGCCTTGCACTCGGCTCCAGACCAGAGGACCGCGATCGGTTCTGGGACCGACACTACAAATAGTTAGCTCAGATTCCACCCCGTGAGCGAGGCTTTCCGCCTTCGCAATCTCCGCCAACTGCCTGTATGAACTGAGAATGACCTCTGAACCCAGACGGCAGGAGTCATTGGTGCCAACATGAGCAACAATTTGCAGTCAGGTGCACCCACTGCTCTCTATCGCTGCCAGCAGAGCCTCCTCCACATCTCAGATGAGGCCCCCCCGGCAAGCAGACAGAGTGAACACTGGCCTTCTTCCCTGACCTTTCCGCTATTTCCCTAAGGGGCTCCATCACCTGCCTAACGTTGGAGCTCCCAATCAATAATAAACCCCTCCCCCCGTGTGCCTGCTCAGACCTTGCTGAAGGAGTGGCCACATGTCCACTCACAGGCAGAGCGGGCGATGCCACACGGCCAGCCTCCACATTGGCCCTCCGCCCCGTGCGCCATGAACGCCGCTGAACCTGCCACTCCCCTTGGGGAGAGGATGGCCCAACCACGCCCGGTACCCATGAAGATGTCTTGACAGCAGTGACAATGGGTGAAGCATGTAACACCTGTGGTGTACCATGCAATGCACCAGACTCCCCACTGCTGCTACACTCCGAGGCAGCAGCCTGAAGATGGCTGACCGTGGCTATCAACACATTCAGCTGTTTGAGAACAGTGGCCAGCTCCTCCTGCATCCGTACACAGCAGTCGCACATCCTATCCATCATAAGAAATCAATTTACAGTAGAGTTAATCAACTTTTAACTAGACTGCTAATTCACTAAAGGTGGCTGATATTTGACTAAACTGTTGTTACTATACACTTCTTGTAGAAAACAATGAAAATAGCACTACCTGTCTCTGGACTGTATTCAAAACAAGGACTAGCACTACTGGCACTGTGGCTGACTAAAGGGACTCTCTCTGACTGTATTCAAAACAAACACGAAATCGTTGGGACACTATTAGTAGCACTCGTCAATTAAAGCTTCGTAAAAGCAAAAACACACGGAAGAAGTGACAAGTAAGAAAAATACAGTTAATACTTAAATTAATGTAGCTCACTGCACAGCAGACATGACACAGACGGCTGTTATGACAACACCAATCCGTCCAAATCATCAATTAGCAAGCACTCCCTTCTCATTGAATGACCCAACCAATTCTATTTCCTTTCTCTTAAAACCATCAACAGACATGTTCTCTCGCCAACCCTTACCAGTACTCCTTCATTACTGGCTCTTTCCATCCAGCTTATTCTCTCCATTCTCATCCACATCTGCATCTCAAATGCTTCTAACGTTTTTTCATCCTCTCGTCACAGTGTCCATGTTTCTGTCCTATATAGTGCCACACTCCAGACAAAACATTTGCCAAGCCTTTACATTAGACCTTTATCTCATTTGCCAAATTTGCATTCCCAATTCTACATAACTAGCTCTGGAATCCCAGCTTTATTATGTACTGTGTACTTCCTGTATCTCCTAGAACCCCATATCATAATACATTTTATACTATACACAAGAATAGAATCAAATGGCCCATGAAAGAACATAATTTTATATGGAAAATATTGAGGAGTGAACTACGCATCAAACAAATTTATTCAAGATAAGAACTTCATAACCAAGTCAGATACTATCTGAAGATAGGCTCATCCTGTCTATTAATGTCTGGAGACAAAAAATAACTTTTCTTTGCTAATCTTCTCAATTCACCAGGCAGACCCAATACCTGTTTGTGTCCTTCAAATGGATCTGGTAGCTCATATCTCACTCCAGCTGACTTACAACCGATGTTCAGCTTTTTGTGGATGCACAGTGACCACTAAACTTCAGATTTAAATGAGTGTCTGGTGCATGTAGTGGGGGATTGGAATGTGTACAACATCCAAGAACCACAATTGTAAAAAACTTTCTCTACATCATGAGATGTGTCACCTAAATCCCTTCTTGGTTTCCTCCACTTCCATGAGATTCCCACTGAGTGACATCCTTCAGACACCCCCCACCTCCCACCTTCCACTTTACCGTATTTGTCTGATGTCTGGCAAATTCTTTTCTAGTCCTGTGTTATGATTATGGACTTCCCCTTTGCTATCTTGTTCTATCTTTTTCCTGATGACTGCTGGCCATTTTCTGTATATAGTGGACTACTCAGTTTTTTTTCCTTTTTTTTCTCTTCTGTATTATTTGATTGTGAGCTGCTGAATCAGGAAGTATTTGAAGCTGGTGCTTTTGGTCTCCTCTTGAGCGACTAAGGAGAGATGACATTGTAAAGTTCTATAGGCATGTCTGTTG